>NC_136515.1:74632605-74637605 GCF_053919585.1 Euprymna scolopes
TTTGGACTGGGCAAAGTGTGCGGTGTCTACAATAGCATTTATCCTGTTCGTTATTAGTATTTTTATTTATGGTATGGTTGTTCTTGTCCGGGGTTGGTTTGTTATTGTTATTATTGTTGTTATTATTATTATTATTATTATTATTATTAATATTATTATTATTATTATTATTATTATTATTATTATCATCAGGCGGGTGCTGGGATTATTATTAAAGTCCCATTTGTGGTCTTTAAGCAGAATGTATGACTCTCTAGGTTTCAATTTGCCAACTTTATCGCTAATCTTTAGTTTATCGGTAATTTGTTTACTTTCAGTATTTATTATATCTATGTAGTCGCATTCGTTTGTGTCTAGTTTTTTGTAGTTTTTCGTAATGTTTTTTGTGATTAGTTTGTTATATTCTTGCTTATCTATTTTATAAAATTTCTGGCTTTATCTGCTTTTACAAAGATTTTATTAGAGTTGTTTATCTTTCTAACGATTTTGTGTAGTTTCCGTTGGAAATTGTTAGGTTGATTGTGGAATTCTAGGTTTTTAATTACATTTAAAAGGTCATTTTCAAAGTTTATCAAAAGGTCTACTGTTTTCACATTTTTAAGGGTTTTAAAACCATAGGATTCTTTTTTGTTTACGTTTTCATTTTTAAGGAAGGAATTTGCTCGCCATCGCATTCGGCGTATTAGTTCATCTGTTTTTTTGATTAATTTAACAATATAGCTATGCTTGCTGTGTGTGGGGATGTTTTTAGCGATGTTTCGAAATTAACTCTTTCCATATCTATTTTTAATGTGGTGAAATAAATTCTTTTGAGAGTGCTCGACTGTTTTAGGAGCTAAGTATAACTACTTCATTTACTCACATGAACCTAATATATGAAAGTATAGATTTATGCGTAAACTTTAAGTATTTACTTCAAAAGTGCTCAATACGTAGGTAGAGCTAGTTAGTAATTTATAAAATATATATGGCGATTAAGCTACACTGAATATTCTGCGTTTCATCCACTATAGGATTCGTCAGGATTATGCGCGAATTCTGTGGTTGCTTCTTGTTTTTATATATGTTGCGGATTTCTAGTTAGCCAATCAGCTTTCTAGTATCCACCGCGCCCCTTCCTATCAGCCAATGGGCATGCATTTTATCGAATAAAGGATCTGTTTTTAGAACTAGGTTAGTGGTTTAAGGTAGACGTTTTCCTTCCTTTTTTTATCGCTGTTTCTTTGTAGCTCTATGATATCAGTGTCATGCTCTGAGATGGTAGCATCTGGCTGTCCAGCACGTACTTTTGGCTTCCTTATACCCGTATTCTGAGTGTTTCTTCCTGCCCGTCAACCTGGCCCTCGACACCCTGTCTTCTTTTTTTCTCTGCTGCTTCCTCTTCTCCATTTTCTTTCAGGCATAGCCAGCATGGATGCCAATTTTCTCATGAATAAAATCCTTTATAGTTTCTTCATTGGACATGGAGTTATTGTAGACATTTGAAAAGGTGAAGGTGGGTCATATGTTGATGTGGAAGGCATAGGTTTTGATGAGGAAGAGATATTTTCATATGATGTTGAAGGCATCTGGATTTGATGTCTAGCTGGATGTGGGCGTCAGGTAGTCTTGTTCTAGTGGGGTTCAGGTCAATCAAACGATTCTGCAGAGACTTACACAGAGGTTGGTATTTGTGTGGGATCCAAGAGCATCAAACTTTTTAGAATCTACGTTGATGTTGTCTGCTGAGTAGCAGATTGATTGTCATAAGAAATCGAGGAGACTTAGAAAAACTTATTTATTGAGACGCATGATCAGATTCCGCACATCTAAAGTATCAATTAGAATATATATATATATATATATATATATGTATATAATAGTTATATATAATATATATATATATATTATATATAATGTATATATAATATGTATATGTTATATATATGTATATATAATATATACATATATATATAATATATATAATATATAATAGTTATATATAATATATATTATATATATATAATATATACATAATATTTATATGTTATATATATGTATATATAATATATATATGTGTGTGTATACATATATATATATATATATATATTATATATAATCGAAGTCACGATATTGTAGAATTAAATTCACAATATTTTATTCAAAACAACGAATATGGGAAAAAGTGAGAAAAATTGCTTATTCCATGGAGTTTAGCAAGTAGAGAAAGGGAAGTATTCCTTGTTGAACATATCTGGATAAGGTAACAAAGCTCAAACTACGTGTGTGGGCCTACGGAATAAGAGGAGAAAGTTTCGGAATTAAAAAAAAAAGATTAATAAAAAAAAATTCAAATTCGAAAGAGATGAATTATAAATATAGATAAATATATTTTTAGAATAACAAATTTATCTAGATAATGTATAATGAATTTCAGGCTAAAATTCTAACCTGATGTTGCCCTACGAAAATGAAACGCGGAAGATTTCGTGTATCTTAATTGTTATATGTATTTTCATAACTTACTATCTTGCTCACCTATTGAGCACTATCAAAGTAAATGAAAATTGACACACAAAACATTATACTTCATTATGAAATTGGATGTGAATACAAGAAATTATTACATACCGGATATATTAAATCAGTGATGGGGCGATTGCAATATTTACCGATTCCGATCGAATTACCGATTAAATTCCCACTTCCGGTACGATTACCGATTCGATTAACGATTCTTTCCAACATGTTCTAAATGCCTGGATACTAAACTAGAAAGTTCTTATTTTTATCGATTACTGTAAAAATACATGTCTAATGTGCATGTATTTTATCAAACATAAGTATACACTAGTGGGGAGGGGTGATCTACAGATTCAACCTTTTAAATGAAATTAAAAATAAACATAGTAATTGTCTGTATTTTTGAGATGAGGTGTTTTCATTGATTGAGATTGTCGGACTGACTTCCTCATCTTGGTTGTTATAGTCACAACTTTTCTACCGTTTTGCCCTCCGGCCTTCATCAGGTGTTTTGTATCGAACTGGGGAACCGTTTGTTAGGAGTCTCGAACCCAACCCTTTATTATTATTACGGGGGTACCGTGTTCGGACTCCAGCTAGGCTCTGGGACATAGTTGTTGATTCTGTTTTGAATGTTACTTTTCACTGCCTTCGTTCAGGATTGAACTCAGCACCTTTTGGTAACTGTAAACTTTGATACAACGTCTAGGACCACTCGGCCATAAGAATCATTTTTGGCATCGGAAAATAGGCACACATTTTTCCGATTACAATACTCCTGAAAGTTCTGATTTTTTCAGATTCCCGATTCCTATTAATCGTCGAAAGACTAATATATATATATATATATATATATATATATATATATGTATATATATATATATATATATGTGTGTGGGTGTGTGTGTGTGTGTATCATGTTCTTATCTACTCAAAGTTGTCTGTCACAAATATGTATGAATTCTAACTTAAATATATTTTTTTGCAAAGCAAAAATATGCCAACAGAATTATCATTAAGATTTTAGTTCTTGGCTTATGATTTCGCGTGCGTGTAAAATCCGTGTGAACCATGTGTTCAAGTATGCACATCGCAAATAAACCAAAAAAATCTGGCTGGTTAAAATCAATCAAAAAACAGCTGTTCGATATTGATTAAGACGAATCGGTAACGATACTCCACCCAGAACGTGCCATTGATTCACGAGAAAATTTACAGGATCACATTTTCGTCAACATCGATGAATTTGCTCTCCAAGCCTTAATAAGAAAAAGAAAAAAAAGACGATTTGTCGACAGCATTTACCAAATTGAGGACGAAATTATAAAATTGGTATTGGATTTGTAGGTCGGGAGGTGATGGTAGCAAGTCGATAAACCAAACAAAATGTGTTTCTTTTGATTTTTATCCGTTATTTTTAAGAAGATCAGTGACCAACTGAAATCCATGATCTAGCGCCCACTTACCCGACCTGCTGCAATTTATGACATTTTATACATTCTATGGTACTTGTGCAGAATAAGGATCAATCTATAGTCGGAATATTATTTTTTTTTATTTTACTTTTGTTAGTTTGAAAAAGTCAAGGGGCTCCTTCCTGGGGCTAACACTTGATCCTATTACAGTGTAAATTTATATACGAGGACTCTTTTAAGAATAGACACTGTTCCCTTTATGGCTGCTATCTGTATTTCCTTGCAGCTTGGTTTTCCAGGGATTGCTTCTAAGTATTTATGAAGGTTCTTTTTTATTAAGCCAGTTGCTCCTATCACAACCGGTATAATGTTTATTTCTTTCAGAGACCATGTCGTTTTTAGATCATTTTTTAGGTCCTGATATTTTGTTATCTTTTCCCGTTCTGCTCTATTAAGGCCAAAGTCGTTTGACACTGTGACGTCGATAATGAGTGCAGTTCTTTCGGGCTTATTCCATATTACTAAATCTGGCTTGTGTAGTTCCAGATGTCGTTTGTTCCATATTACTATATCTGGCTGTGTAGTCCCAGATGTGGTTTTTATATAGAAAATCCTTCCTCGTCACTGGTGGGTTCTTTCTACTATTGTTGTGTTTGGGACCCTTCCTTCCAAGTTTTTCCATATGTAGATGATAACATATCTTTCTATTCTGCTTTGTAGTGAATACAGTTGCGTCTCCTTCAGTCTCCCCCAGTAATTCATTTGGTTTTCTCCACATATTTTGTTGGTGAATGTTCTCTGGGATGCTTCTATTTTGCAGATTTCTGTCACTTTTTGTGAAGACCATAGCTGACAGAAGTATTCCAGCTTTTGGAGGACAGGGGATTTCCATAATGTTAGCATGCACACACTGTTCCCACTCCTGAAGGTTCTCAGCATCCTATTAGTTGAGCTGCTTCGTTTGTTTCGCTATGAAGGCGTTTATTCCGTGAAATATTTAGATCCAGCCATAACAGAACCAAAGTATGTTTTGCAAGTGTTCGCATTCGTTATTTATTTAAAATATGTGACTAAATATTCATA
>NC_136515.1:74640105-74667605 GCF_053919585.1 Euprymna scolopes
TTTTAGTTCAGACCTTTTTTTTTTTTTTTTGTCCTTATATAAATGAATTCTCTTTGGTGATTATAAACTTTTTAGAAATCGGATTATGTAGGTGCTTAGTCTGCGATAGGTTAAATTTTTTGTTTTTTTCCTTCGGGGAATCTAAACAGCATTCTTTATTTTTATTTTTGCATTTTTTTATTCAAAGCTTCTTTAGACTATATATATATATATATATATATATATATATATATATAGAGAGAGAGAGAGAGAGAGACTATATATATAGCATATATATATATATATATATATATATATATATATATATATCCTCATCATATCGCCCACCACGTCATATACATATATTGGTGTATATATATATATCTATCTATATATCTATAAAAACAGAGATGTGTGTGCCACAGACGATTTCTGATTGGTTAATCCAATAATCACATCTCCTAAAAAACTATGGTTCGTAGGCTCTTAACTTTACCATAAAATATTATGGCTTTATTTATTGTCCATCTTGGAAGGGTTTAATTTTTTTCTAACTTGTTATTTACAAATTAAAAAAATACGAAACTTACATAATCTTACAATCCAACCTACGACATCACGGCCGCCATTCTGGTGCTAGCCGCAGACACGTACACAACACGAAAACAATGTTTTGAAAATCTAGCAAAAATTAATTTTCCTGAAATTTTTCAATATTTAAAAATAAATTATGCCGGTTGATAAAATTTTTAAACTTTTTTTTAAAGCTAGAAAGATAAAATTTAAAAATACTTATTTTTATGTAAAACGCGCGTTCACTCGTGGTCTTTTCATTTCGGGTTTGTATTACTGTACACATAGATTCGAAAAAGTTGTCAAAAAACAAATATATAACAAATAAATGTTATCAAAGGCAAGATAAGTTACTTTTCTACCAAACTGGATATATTTTTCGTGTTTTTATTCAATGTAACACATTTATTCAGCTCGAAAAACGGGTTTGTATTACTGTACACATAGATTCGAAGAAGTTGATAAGATACGAAACAATACAGCACGAAAACACGCGCACACACGCACACACACTCACGTCCACTACCGTCCTTGGCTATGTCACGTTGTTATGGCAACACGCAAATATAAATCATATAGAATATCTGTATGAATATAATTACACGTAATAGTTAAATAAAGATGATCATCGTATTAGAGAACCGAAAAAAAAAACTAATAGGGAATGTATAAAGTTGTATTTTCTTTTTAAATAAATAGAAAAAAGGGGTGTTGATAAGACTATCGATACTAAAATCGATATTAAAAAATGGAAATATTGAAAAAAAATTTTATTGTACGTAACTGTTATAGACTGAAGTTCTCCGAAAAAAAATTTCACTTCATTTGATCGAGTAGTTTTGTTTTTACAGCGAAAAACAATTATTTATCACGACGACGTCAACGTGGCCATTTTGGAAATGTACCTAGCAGAATACCTCCATTTTAGGCCAAATTTCGCAATCTAGCCTTTTTTTTCTCGCCATATTGAGATGCGCACAACACATCTGCAATTTTTTTACGTTTTTTTCTTTTTTTTTTTAATCTGCAATTTTTTTGCGTTTTTTTTTTTTTAATAAGAATACTATTGAATATGCAAAGAAATTGAAGAATGCAAAGAATTGAAGAATTTTTATACGAGATTATTTTCGAAACATGCTCAGTTGGACACGCATGGATAACTTCGAAACTTCGTTTATTTACTTCTGTTACAAATTAAAAAAAAAAAAAAACACCCCAAAAATGGCATCTGTCTTCGCAAAAAAAAAAAAAAAATCTCATTCTGGTGGGGGAAAAAGGGCTAGATTGGCCTAAAATGGAGGTATTCTGCTATGTACGGCAGTTACCTGCCCTTGGGGAATTCCTGGGCCTGCAATAACATTTCAAAAATGGCCACGTTGACATAGCCGTGATAAATAATTGTTTTTCGCTGTAAAAAAAAAAAACTACTTGATCAAATGAAGTGAAATTTTTTTTCGGAGAACTTCAGTCTATAACAGTTACGTACAATAAAAATTTTTTTTCAATATTTCCATTTTTTTAATGTCGTCACTAAACTGTATAAATACCAGACTATCAATACACACAAAAAAATATAGATTTATTTTTGGGTAAAGTTCCCCCGGGTTTTCCTTTCACTTCAGTAAATAATGGTCTTTTGTTATATATATGGCGTACTATTATCCTTATATATATGATGTTTATGTTTATATATATGTATAAGTGATAGTGTCTGTGTGTGTCTGTGCGTCTGTGTGCATTTCCCTACGCTAAAACTCTGTCAATTTTAAGCCTACAGATTCGAAATTTGATATACAGGGTACTGAGATTTGGGAAAATCGATGTGATAGGTTTTCGACAGAAATTTGGCGATTAAGTGGTCAATATTCAACAATTAGACCTTTGAGAACTCTACCAAACTCCTCCTACAATTTAAGGTCTGAACACGTGATATTTTATATATAGATTCCTTGGACATGGATCTAACTTATTAACTTTACTTGATCCCTAAACAATAAATGTTAAGAGGTCATAATAGGGGTCAAAGTTTAAAAAAAATTGACCGTTTTTTTTCCCTCAGCATACACTTCAAAACACCTGGGCAACGCCGGGCACCAATTGCTAGTATATATATATATATATATATATATATATATATATATATATATATATATATATATATATATGTATGTATATATATAATATATATGTATATATATAATATATATATGTATATATATAATATATATATCCTCATCATATCGCCCACCACGTCATATACATATATATATATATATATATATATATATAGAGAGAGAGAGAGAGAGAGAGAGAGAGAGAGATTGACAGATAGATAGATAAACTTAGATTGTCAACGTTAGTTGATTCATTTTAATAAAAAGACAAAAATTAAAAGTATCCTCTGTATCTCTCTATCTTTCTATCTCTCTAGACAGATAGATAGATAGATAGATAGATAGATAGATAGATAGATAGATAGATATTATTCGATTCGATACATAAATAGTGAAAGAAAATGGCATATAAAAAAATGAATGACGGAATTAAAGCAGTTGCTTATGTTGGAGGCGGTTAAGATAAACAAACCGATTAGCTCAACAAGCGTTCTTTTATTTGTTAGTGAGAATCATTCGATTTTACTATGTACATTATACTGTTATTTCATTTAAGATACCAGGGATTCAGTTAGAAGAAAATAATAAGTGACAAAGAATGTAACATAAATAGTTTCGTACACAAATGCTATCGTGTTTTAGTTTATCTTTTCGTACGCAAATAAAACTTAATAAAAATAGGGTAAGTAGATTAATAAAAATAGGGTAAGTAGAGTAACCATTACTGTTTACTTTTAAAGATGTATATACTTATAAGTACGTTGATATCCAGGTTGCTTATAGATTACTAAAGTTAGGCAACGTTGAGCCTAGTCAATACAAAATGGGTGACCATTTGTAACGATGCAGCTACAAAGAAAAGTAATAAAATCCGGGTCGGCATTTTTTTTCTTTTTTACCAAATTATTGCATTATCGTTACCCTTTTTCTCGACATCACTTAAAAAGTCTCTTGCTGCCACATGTCCTCTAACCTAGCGAGCGTTTCTATTTCTTTTGACCGCATGCTGGCCACAGCCAGCCTATTTTCGCTTCAGCTTTACACATCTATTTTCTTCGATACACGCTTTGCTTCTGCGACCACGTGGTGCACTTTTCTCCTTTTTTTTCACTTTTTCTTCTCGCGCACATTTCCTAATTTGTATCGACTACTACTACTGCTGCTAATTTCTTCGCAAGCCAGCCAACTTTCTCTGTTGATGATCTTTTCCCACACGCTCGTATGGACTATGTTACGCATTTAATTATACTACGTGCTGTATGCGCTCTGCGTTTATATCCACATCGTTTCCCGTCACCCCAAACTTATCGTTGGCTCTCAAAGCAAGCAATGCCGATAAAGTGGAAACGGGGTTGGGGAATACAGAACCTTTGATTCACAATTATATGCGCAACTTCCTTACCGGTGTAAAAACAGAATGGGGGCCATAAATACAGAATGTAATGCACATTAAAAGAATTTCTTTTAACTCAATACTTATTGTGTCGATTTAAAGAAATTTTTATATAACTATTAATAATCAATAATACTATTACAAACATTACAAAAATATTTTTTTTTTACTAAGTGACATATTTGGGATTATCCGTAACGGTACCCAACACTTTGTAGTTTCAGTCGCAAAGTAGACAAAAAATAGAAAAGAACTTCAACTCGTTTTTTTCTTCGTAACAACGACATTTATTTCCTCATTGTTACGATCGTGAAGTCACTCACGTGATAATCCTCTCTAACACGTTCTCGAACATCATCTGCACCCCTTACGGGATCTCGAACGTGTTCTACGTCACTGAAGTGATCGTCTTTTTTTAAGTCTTTATTTTTCCCTGCCTGTGACATCATTTCGCATGCATTTGCATACGCGCGTCCGCGTTATGTTGCACATCCATAAAAGAGTAGACATATAAGGTATTCGCCATGAACGAATTATTTTAGCTTAAAAACAGTTTCTAATAATTTCGCCAATAAAAAACAATACATATATACATTCGTCATAACTGTTTACTCTCGCATATAGTCTGTTTATTATTAAAACATTATAAGGTTCATATGCGCATATGTGCATACATGTTTCAGTAGAATTTTAAATCAAGGAGACGACCTCATCAGAGAAAAGAAGGGGGAGGGTTATTGAAACTAATGACATCCACTTCTTTGTTTGATGAAGTGGAATTTAGATTCCATCGAAACATGTATGAACATATGTAACCAATAACGTGTGTATAATTAACAGTGTAACATGTATGCATAGGCGAATGAACCCTTTTTCGGGGTCAACGGCCAACTAGCACCGTGTATATTTGTGTGTATGCATGTGTATATTGGGGTGGAGACGGCTCCGGTAAGCCGTTGTGAAGGCAACCTTTCTAGGAGAAGCAAATCTCTGATTTAAAAAACCATAAAGCGGGAGACCAGTACCCGTATTAAGCTGTTCTGCAGTTTAACTTGTTGCTGGCTATCTTGCTCTTGCTTGTTGCTGGATCTCAACATTTCGAACAGAGAGAGAGACTTAACTGTCGTACAAATCTAAGACTCTGTAACATCATCTGTGTATAGATACTCTCTCAGGCATTTGTCTATAAAAGTGGTCCTGTGACGATGGAAAAGTTGTGACGCGTGGAGGCTTGAAATACTGGAAGCATGTAATAATTGATCTCAATGACCGTATTCAGTATCATGCCTACTTGAGCGTGTGAATTCACCAGTAGGACTAAAAAAAAGTCATTTTTGGGATCATAGACATTAAGTGTCATAGGGAGTGGCACTCGTCTGACAAGACGTTGCAATCATCATATATGCATATATATATATGCATGTATATATGCATATATATATGCATATATTATATGCATATATATACATATATATGCATATATATACATATATATACATATATATACATATATATGCATATATATACATATATATGCATATATATATACATATATATGCATATATATATATATATATATATGGTGACTGCCACTTCTTTACAGAAGACGGCTAACCCTCACGATACGATGGCGTGTGAGTGAGTCCGCATATGATTCCACATAGCCCCACCCGGCCTGCACAGTTTGCCGCATATTCTGCAGGAATACCTTGTTGGTGACCGCCCCTCTCCCTCCCGTGCTCCCAGTTCATGTCCCGCGTGCGTAGTTCTTATGACTCTTGAGGCCTGCCTTTGACAGGCACACCCTGCCGCATATCCCGCACGAGTACGCGGGGTCGAGATCAAAGTCCTCTGTATCCTCTCGCTTTCGTAAGGCTCGCTTTATAGTGGCGTGCTCAACTCTCAAAACCTCAAAATTCTCACATACCGCGTAAACGTAGCGCCTCCAACTTTCCCGGTCTTCAGCTATCTCTTCCACCTTGTTATTTCTATGCCAAGTGCCCGCAGGTTTCCCTTAACTACATCTTTGTACCTTTTCCGAGGTTTGTGATTGGGTCGTTTGCCACATTCAAGCTCCCCATAGAATAATTGCTTAGGTATCCTATAATCCTCCATTCTCACTACGTGACCCGCCCATCGAGTCTGGTTTCGAAAGACTCTAGCCTCTATGCTGAATGTTCTCGCCTTCTTGAGCACCTCTTCATCGGACAAGAAAGCTTGTTTGGTGGCATTAAATATCCTGCGTAGGCATGTCTGGTGGAATCTTTCCAGAGCCTTGATATGACAGCGATATGTCGTCCATGTTTCCGAGGCATATAGGAGGACAGGTAGTACACAAGTCTCGTATACCTTTATCTTTGTTTTGAAGGTCAGGGCTCTGTCTGCCCACACTCGTTTTTCGAGATTACCAAAGGCCTTACTTGCCTTATTGATCCTTCCTAAGATTTCCTTATCGAGGGTTCCGTCGCTCGATATAGTACTGCCAAGATATACAAAGTCATCAACGGTGCCCAGTTTCGTTCCATTTACACAGATGACCGGTTCCTCGTAGCGGCTGTTTGGAGCTGGGGTGAACATTACCTTGGTTTTCTCCAGGTTAATTGTGAGGCCAAAGGCAGTGCACGCCCTGGAGAAGCGGTCCATGATACCCTGTATATCTTCTGCCGTGTGTGCGACGAAGTCTACATCGTCAGCATACAGCAGCTCCCTGACAAGTGAGTGAAATGTTTTCGATCTGGCCCTGAAACGAGTAAGGTTGAATAACTTGCCCGTTGTCCGAAATCGAAAGAGCACTCCCGTTTCACAGTTTCTAAATGCGAACGCGAGTGTTGTTGCGAAATAGATTGAGAACAAGGTTGGAGCTAGAATATCTCCCTGTTTAACCCCGTTGTCGATGGCAATGCCCTCTGAAACTGTGCCGTTTAGCTGGAGACGCGCTTTCATGTTTTCATGCAGTTATCTGATCATATTTACGAAACCAGGTAGACATCCATGTTTCCCCAATATTATCCACAGGGCAGTTCGGTTTACAGTGTCGAAGGCTTTTTTAAGATCTACAAATACCTTGTATAGAGCTAGCCTTTGTTCTTTGCATTTTTCCTGTATCTGACGGACTGAGAAGATCATGTCCATTGTGCCACGCCCGGGTCTGAACCCACTTTGGGCTTCGGGCAGTACTGAGGGGCAAATATATTCATTTAGTCTGTTTAGTAGGAGTCTGGCAAATACCTTACCGACTACCTCCAACAGACTTATACCCCTGTAGTTCCCACATAGGACTTTATATATATATATATATATATATATATATATATATATATATATATATATATATATATATATATATATATACTTGTACTGCACTTTATGCGTTCTGTCCTCGATTTTGAAAAGGCGGGGTTCTTCCTAGATTGAAAAAAAAAACTTATTTTATGTTCCTAGTATCTGTTCTGTTTTTAGAGCTGGATATTAAATCATAAAAAACGTCTATGCGATCTTCGTGGCCAACAAGCAAAAAGAGAAGATCTCTGTAACGTTGTTATTATTTTTAAAATAGACCCAACGTTGTATTTAGAGACTCGCAAAGGAAAAAAAGGCGAAAGAAAAAGTTAAGTTTTCAAAATATCACTTCACAATTCCATACATTTTTTAAAATGCCAACGACTTTTTTCGTTCTGAAATAGACCAAAGACATCTTTTTCACAATTATATTTTAAAATATCGTACTGGTATTTTATTTTTTTTTAATTTAATCATCAGGATCTTCAGGTCTTCAAATAAGGCAAAACGTTTATGAACATATAACTTGTTTTTTTTTTTCATTGTTCCATATATATATATATATATATATATATATATATATATATATATATATGCAGAGAGTGATCCATGCTGAAATATTAATGTTATTATTTAAAAAGCCATTCTTAACATGGGAAGAGCAGGGTGTTTTGTACCTATTCTGTACTTTAACCTTACAATTGATTAAAAAAACATATCATAAAACTTTAATTAAACGTGGAAATAAGATTTAAAAAATAGCGCGGATCACTTTCTGCATTAACACTATATATATATATATATATATATATATATATATATAATAAATTCCAGTTATAAAAAAGATGGATATAGGTTGAAAAGAGCTCGAAACCAACGGTACCGATGACTTATTTCAGCAGAGTGTTCTATCATAAAGCAAATAATTTTAGCAGAGTGCTCAATTATAGAGTAAAAATTCCAAAAATAAGAGATGAGTATCGGCTGAAGAGAGCTTAATATAGGGACCTGAAACGGTACCGATGACTTATTTCAGTAGAGTGCTCAATTATAGGGACCTGAAACTGTACCGATGACTTATTTCAGTAGAGGTGCTCAATTATAGGGACCTGAAACGGTACCGATGACTTATTTCAGTAGAGTGCTCAATTATAGGGACCTGAAACGGTACCGATGACTTATTTCAGTAGAGTGCTCAATTATAGGGACCTGAACCTGTACCGATGACTTATTTCAGTAGAGTGCTCAATTATAGGGACCTGAAACGGTACCGATGACTTATTTCAGTAGAGTGCTCAATTATAGGGACCTGAAACGGTACCGATGACTTATTTCAGTAGAGTGCTCAATTATAGGGACCTGAAACGGTACCGATGACTTATTTCAGTAGAGTGCTCAATTATAGGGACCTGAAACGGTACCGATGACTTATTTCAGTAGAGTGCTCAATTATAGGGACCTGACACGGTACCGATGACTTATTTCAGTAGAGTGCTCAATTATAGGTACCTGACACGGTACCGATGACTTATTTCAGTAGAGTGCTCAATTATAGGGACCTGACACGGTACCGATGACTTATTTCAATTGAGTGCTCAATTATAGGGACCTGAAACGGTACCAATGACTTATTTCAGTAGAGTGCTCAATTATAGGGACCTGACACGGTACCGATGACTTATTTCAGTAGAGTGCTCAATTATAGGGACCTGAAACTGTACCGATGACTTATTTCAATAGAGTGCTCAATTATAGGGACCTGAAACGGTACCAATGACTTATTTCAGTAGAGTGCTCAATTATAGGGACCTGAGACGGTACCGATGACTTATTTCAATAGAGTGCTCAATTATAGGTACCTGACACGGTACCGATTACTTATTTCAGTAGAGCGCTCAATTATAGGGACCTGAAACGGTACCGATGACTTATTTCAGTAGAGTGCTCAATTATAGGGACCTGAAACTGTACCGATGACTTATTTCAGTAGAGTGCCCAATTATAGGGACCTGAAACGGTACCGATGACTTATTTCAGTAGAGTGCTCAATTATAGGGACCTGAAACGGTACCGATGACTTATTTCAGTAGAGTGCTCAATTATAGGGACCTGAAACTGTACCGATGACTTATTTCAGTAGAGTGCCCAATTATAGGGACCTGAAACGGTACCGATGACTTATTTCAGTAGAGCGCTCAATTATAGGGACCTGAAACGGTACCGATGACTTATTTCAGTAGAGTGCTCAATTATAGGGACCTGAACCTGTACCGATGACTTATTTCAGTAGAGTGCTCAATTATAGGGACCTGAAACGGTACCGATGACTTATTTCAGTAGAGTGCTCAATTATAGGGACCTGAAACGGTACCGATGACTTATTTCAGTAGAGTGCTCAATTATAGGGACCTGAAACGGTACCGATGACTTATTTCAGTAGAGTGCTCAATTATAGGGACCTGAAACGGTACCGATGACTTATTTCAGTAGAGTGCTCAATTATAGGGACCTGACACGGTACCGATGACTTATTTCAGTAGAGTGCTCAATTATAGGGACCTGAAACGGTACCGATGACTTATTTCAGTAGAGTGCTCAATTATAGGGACCTGACACGGTACCGATGACTTATTTCAGTAGAGTGCCCAATTATAGGGACCTGAAACGGTACCGATGACTTATTTCAGTAGAGTGCTCAATTATAGGGACCTGAAACGGTACCGATGACTTATTTCAGTAGAGTGCTCAATTATAGGGACCTGAAACTGTACCGATGACTTATTTCAGTAGAGTGCCCAATTATAGGGACCTGAAACGGTACCGATGACTTATTTCAGTAGAGTGCTCAATTATAGGGACCTGAAACGGTACCGATGACTTATTTCAGTAGAGTGCTCAATTATAGGGACCTGAACCTGTACCGATGACTTATTTCAGTAGAGTGCTCAATTATAGGGACCTGAAACGGTACCGATGACTTATTTCAGTAGAGTGCTCAATTATAGGGACCTGACACGGTACCGATGACTTATTTCAGTAGAGCGCTCAATTATAGGGACCTGAAACGGTACCGATGACTTATTTCAATAGAGTGCTCAATTATAGGGACCTGAAACGGTACCGATGACTTATTTCAGTAGAGTGCTCAATTATAGGGACCTGAAACGGTACCGATAACTTATTTCAATAGAGTGCTCAATTATAGGTACCTGAAACGGTACCGATTACTTATTTCAGTAGAGCGCTCAATTATAGGGACCTGAAACGGTACCGATGACTTATTTCAATAGAGTGCTCAATTATAGGGACCTGAAACGGTACCGATTACTTATTTCAGTAGAGCGCTCAATTATAGGGACCTGAAACGGTACCGATGACTTATTTCAGTAGAGTGCTCAATTATAGGGACCTGAAACGGTACTGATGACTTATTTCAGTAGAGCGCTCAATTATAGGGACCTGAAACGGTACCGATGACTTATTTCAGTAGAGTGCTCAATTATAGAGACCTGAAACTGTACCGATGACTTATCTCATCTAAACTTTCTGAAAAGAAAAAATATATATATATATATATAGAGAGAGAGAGAGAGAGACAGACAGACAGACAGACGGACTGATTAGGAAAAGTTATTCTCTATGCTTAAAATATAATTCTTACAAAAAATGGATAGGGAGAGCGAGAGTTATGACGCTGGCCCTTTAAGTTTTCCTTTAGTCCTCACGTTCCATAAGCGATATTTTTGACGATCAAGAAAAGTATGTTTCCTGTGTCTACAATTGTTTGGTGTTGATGACGTGTGAAGATTTTAAATCCCCTCATAGTATTCATCACCATTCATCTTTCAATCAATCCATCTCGTTAATCTAAATATTCAAATAGATTTTTAGCCGTGCCAAGTGTTGAGTCAAAAGTAAAAAAAACAAAATTCAAATAAAAAATTTCTGAGGTTTTTATTTTCAAAACTGTGTTACTAAAACAATCAAAACTGCATTAATAAAAAAAAAACTTTTAATCCCAAGTTTTTCATAGGAAAAATATGTTGCTTTTAAGTAAGTTAATATCTTGCAATCACTGTATTAGTTTGCTTCCAAGAATCCACGCTAGTCCTAATATTATTTGAGATCATCAATTGTTTACAATGAAAAACTCTTCGCAGGTTTAAAGCAAAACAATATTTTTTATCATAGATCGTCAGCATTGTTGAGCATCACCCCCCCCTTAAAAACTAAGGACAAAAACGTTCTAGAAATAAGTTTGCTTTTTTTACTCCAGATTAATTATTTTGCTAACCTATCCATGTTATTAAAATAGTTTAGCTTGCTTATGTAGCCCGCCTTTGTCCAACTGTAATATAAATATCAACTGAGTGTTTAAATATATGTATTAATATATGTATGAATGTGTGTATGTATGTGTATGTCTTGCAAAAATTTTCGACAGAAGCGACGGATTTTCACGAGTCTGGTATCGTTTTGAACTTCGAACCTTCGGACAACAAATATCGAAAAATTGGCTAAAAACATTAATTCCTTCACCCTCAACTGGGCCTTTTGTCCATAGGAAGGGGTCGCTTTTTTCGACGATATTCTCGAAAGTCATTCCCCTTTTTGATTGACTAATCTTAATGTCCCTCCTTGTTTGGCGATGGACGCAGCAGCAAAGACGTACTGTTCCCCCCCCGTTCTTTCCTCCTTCGTGGTACGGGTTCGAGCCTGCCTGCCTACTACTTTTTCTTTTTGCTAAACACGGCTCCAAACACCCGGGCTACGCCGGGTATCCAGGCTAGTTATATATATAGATATAAATTTTTTAGAGAGAATTAGACCTGCAGTAATTTTGATGAAGTCATTAGTTGAACACAGGGGTGTCAAAGTACTTTTGTACTTTCTTTTAAACAGTACTCTACATCCCATCAATGTACCTGCACTGTATTAAGGCTCGAACCTCGAACTATAGGTTTTATAATCGAGCGCTTATACCGTTATGCTACAGACTTCTGTAAGTATTAATAGCTATTATTACCGCTTTTAAAGTTATTTTGACGTTGTTGATTTTTTAGTGATAATGAAACATTCGATATAATCGTCTTCTGCCTAGGAAATTAAAGCATTAGTTTTCCCTAAGAAATATCACCCCATTTTTTAAGACGTAAACAAATAAATATATTATTGATTTTTATTTTCATTGATCTCTTAGGTATATATATATATATATATATATATATATATATATATATATTCATACATATGTATATATATGAATATATATATATACATACATATGTATATACATATGTATATATATGAATATATATATATACATACATATGTATATATATATATGAATATATATGTATGTATATATATACAGACATATATATACATACATATATGTGTGTGTGTGTGTGTGTGTGTGTGTGTGTCCTTTGCAAGGATGCGATAGATGTAAAAGTTTCGCTTGCTTTCTTTGTCTTATAAAGGAAATGTTTTTCCATAATGTTTTATTGTTAAAGTGCTTTTTTATTCAATAAGTCTGAAGAATTGATTTTCTTGTGAAAATTTTTCAAACGACATAATGTTTGAATTTGTCCAAATGGTTTTGAAACAATTGTAACTAACAGTGAAATACACTTTTTGTGGCTATCAGCCCATTCTTTGAAGTCTTGGTTTTTATTAAAACAGTATATGAATGCTTAATTATTAAATATGATAATTTTGTAGCTTACAGTTTAAGTCATCTCTTTTTGGCTTAAAATTTATTGGTATATGAACGATTACTGAATTATATAGATCCTGTATAATTCGGAATACTACAAATAAGACTAGATGTGCAAAACAGACAGAGAGTAAGAATATTAGAGCGTTAGTATTATGTGCGTAGATATATCGCTAAAATACAGAATAGTTTACTTGTAAATGAAATAAAATAACACATAATTTTTATAAAACGCATTAGGTTAAAATTCTCTACCACGCCCGTCTAGTTTAGTTCTTTATGATTGTTAAACGGTAAAATACCAAATAGTTAACACTAGATAACTCGTCAACTACGAGAGAAAATCTATTTTCATTGTCGAGAAGAGTGGGAGAAAGCTTATATTTCAGACAACTGCTATGAAATTTAAACGCGTCAAATTTCAATAGAGAATTTAACTGATGCGTTTTATATAAATTATATGATGTTCTATACATTTATTCATAGCTGAACGTACAAAAGTACTAAAATTTTGCACCGCTGTGTCCAACTAATGACGTCATAAAAATTACTGACGTAATCAATTTTTATTTTGTTATCTCAATTGTCATGTCAGAATTATTGACATATCCAAAAATTATGAAAAATGATAAAGTGAAAAATTAATTGATAATGCAAATTGCTTACGTGGGAAAAATTGCAAGTTTCACTTAAATAATAACAGAATATATTGGCAGGGGAGATAACTGGATGAAATCAGGGGAGTTAACTGTAATAATAGTGAGTTACTGGATTGGAAAAGTTAATGTTTACTATAAGAATGTAGTAATATGTTAATAATTCTAAAGATTATTAAATCGATATTATTAGTTTTCGCTGAAATTCGATTTTTGTTATCATTCTTAACAAGCACCTGATTTTCTTATTTATTAAATTGAAAACGCGTAACAATTGTAATAATTATTGGCTAGAATCTGTTCCCAGGCAAATTGGAACGGGATGTGCATTTCAGATGCGTCAGATAATCGGAAATAGATTTCATCAGACCGGGAAAAGGACACCGGATATCGTCGACAGGAAGTGGATGCCATTTATCAAAGTCTTTGGCAAATTTGAAATTCATTTTGTTTACTGTGTTTTTAGGCAGATCCTGTATTTAAGGATGGATGAAAATACGCAGGACGCTGTTTTTAAATTCCCTCTACCGAATATGTGAACCCGAGACTAGACTACGCGCAGATGAGAGCCAGGGGCTGCTTGTATGCACAGCTTTGTTGTTGTAGCTGTGTTTAATATTATAGGCCGAAGGTTAGAATTGCCGATGTAGTTTCAGTCATTTGTTCATGATGAGTACTAGTATAGCTGTAATACGACAAAATCGACAATTTAGCTGTTTTTGCCATTTCTGTTTATTATAATAAGATGTTTGCTTAGATAGGTTTATATGTTTGTACCTCCATCTAACAAAACAAATTTTGTTTTCGTTTTTCAGCATTGTCTGGACCATTTGTCCACAATAATAATAATAATAATAATAATAATAGTAATTATCATTATTATTATTATTATTATTATTATTATTATTATTATTATTATTATTATTATTATTGGCTCACAAGGAGCTTTCACACAGGTCATCAAATATCTCGCCTTGATCACAACTTGTGGTCTTCCCTGGAAGCTTAGTGACAGCAAGTCTCCCTAGGTTTTCGTTCACTCTCCACCTCTTTTGATAACTTTTGCAAATGACTTTGCATTATCGCAACAGCCGCTTACCATTAAGCACTAGTAGCGGCCATTTGTCTTCACCGGAATTTAAGTGGCAATAAAATTCCTCAAGGTCTCAGTTCTCTTCGCACTTGTCCAGCGGGGGTCTTGTCAGTGACATCTTCTCGGTTTTTCTTCCTCCTGGACTACTCGGTCTCTTTTTTTGGGGGGGCTGTGATGTAGTAATAGGTGATGAGGGTGGCGTTAGAGAACTTATATTTATGCCGCTTCAACGTTCTTGGTTCCATATAGCGCTTCATGTTTTGCCTCTGTAGCAGTTCGTCTGGCCTGCGCATGTGGTTCATGCGCGTTAGCCTCCATTAAAAGGTTTTCCTTAATATTTCAGCTGTTTTCATTATTCTTAATTCTTGTACGTTTCCAGTCATTCCTCTGATTTCAAATTTTCACATACTTTTTTTAATTTTTTCGGGATTGTTCCTAGTGCTCCTATTATTATAGGTATTATTCTTATTTCCTTCATCTTCCATATCCCTTTCAGCTCTGTGTATTTGCCCGTTTCTACTTTTCTTTGGTATTCACCCTGTGGTCAGCTGGAATAGCAAAGTCTACGATTTGACAGGACTTTTCTTGTTAATTATTACAATACCTGGTCTTCTTGCTTGGATGGGTTTATCAGTTTGTATATCCATGTCTCATAGGATTTTGTGATTCTCATTTTCAAGTAATGTTGCCGGCTTATGTTTATACCATTTGTCTGTGCGTTCGAAACGCAGTTGTTTGTATAATTCCCAGTGTACTTCCCCTTCACTTAGTCGTGCCTGTTCTTGTATTCCTTTTGGGCCAGTTTGCTGCATTCACTTACTATATGGTTTATCGTTTCGTCTCTTTGTCCCCAAAGTCTGCATTTACTGTTTTCTCGTTTTTTATTGATCTTTGTTTGGATGTAGTTCGTTCTTATCGAGTTATCTTGTGCTGCGATTATTAGGGATTCAGTTTCTCGGGTTAGGTGTTATTTTCGCATCCATGTCCAAGTGTTTGTCGTCCTTATGAATCCTCCGTGTAGTTGTTTTTCTTCGCATTTTTATTTTCTCGTTTTATCCTTTATCTCTCTGTATTCCGTTTTGTCGATTTTTTTTCAGTGTCTCTCGCTGCCATGATAATCCTTTCAGTGTTTTGCGTTATGTATTTTTCTTATTCTTTTTTTTTTGCGTCATGCACACAGTCTGCTATACAAACTAGTTATCTCCCATCTTTCCTTTTCACGTAGAGTCGGTCAACATCGTCGTTTTGGTGTAGTGCATGGTCATGGGTTTCATGGTTTTCTGATCGAGCTGTCTCGGTTCTTCTTTGGTCCACCCTATGAAGAGTCCTGAGTATCTTACTAGTGACACTGCCCATGTATTTACTGACAGGAATTTGAGAGAGAAAGAGAACGAGAAGTGGAGCAATAATGCTCCATTAGCCTTGGAGATAAAGCGTCCACACGGGATTAAAACACAAATAATCCCGGTCGAAGTTGGTACGCTAGGAATAATATGAAGTCGTCTGGAAGGAGAATTGAAAAAACTACGAATCGCCGATAATTAAGGCGGCTTTCAGACCTCTGCTATTATAGGTACCACAACATCCTTAGGAAACCCCTTGATGTTTGACACTCCTGGTTTGGAGCCGGGATTGAGGGAAATCCTCTGGAAATGGATCCCATCTCTTGTCAGGCTGACGCTGATAAACGAAATCAGAATTATTATTATTATTATTATTATTATTATTATTATTATTATTATTATTATTATTATTATTAATATTATTATTATTATTGTTATTATTGTTATTATTATTATTATTATTATGATTATTATTATCATAATTATTATGAATATCAATATCATTATTATTATCGCCCATTATTATTATTATTATTATTATTATTAATGCTATTATCATTATTAATATCATTATTATTATCGCCCATTATTATTATTGTTATTATCATTATAACCATAATTTTCATTATCATCATCATTATTTTTATCAATATCATTAACTTTATCAATTATATCATCATTATTCTTTTCATTACCACAATCATCAATATCATCATTATCATCATTATTATTATTTGAACTGAATCATATTTTCACGTTTCAAAAAGACTAATTAGCGTGATAAAAACAACCTCACATTATTAAAAGTCCATTTTTTTTAAATATATTGTTTTTGCTTCAAGCGTAATCTTCGAATCTTTTTTCTCCCTGTAAAGACACTTCGATTTCTTGGCCTTCTGTTTTCACAGAAATGTCGCATTTTGATTCGGAATTGAATTTCATATTGAAAAGTTTCATTTTTTTTTTTTCAATTATAAATACGAAATGAGATTTTATTGCTTTTATGTTAAAACAAAAATTCTTCATTTTTAAATTATTTTGGGGGGGGGATTTAAGTCATTTGAAAAGTTTCTAATATTGTGTGAATCAAGTGTGCAGTTGTGTTGGCATCTGAAACGAACGAGTTTAGCATGAAACCGTTACTTAATACAATTCAAACGTGCAATTTAATCTCAGGATAAGATTTAGAATAAAATCATCGATAATAACATTTACATCGAAGAAAAACATATTTTCATTTCGTTTATTCCCATTATTCGAAGGACTATATCTATCTGTGATTTTTTCACATCCAATGTAGCCTCTGATCTTTTTGGGCACATATTTTCGAACATGAAACTTTACGTCTATCTTGGGAATCTATAGACAAATTCGAAATGAATAAACTCAGTCTGACGTCGTGGATTATATAAAATGTTTCAGTTCGAAATTTTTTATAGATTTGGCAATTTTTTGGGAACACGTCGAGGTCACCATTTATGAGAACAAAGCTTGTTATGAATGCATAAACGTGTGCTATAATCAAATATGATAGAAACAACATGAAGCTACATAAAACAATTGTATAAATTCATATATTTTTCATTCATTGTATTGTAGTTAAATAATAATTAATTATTGTTTAGATTAGTTCATTAATGCCCATTTTCAGGCTTAAGGCGTTTTCAGAAATGATGTCGATCAAGATGCGCCCGGAAAGCTAAGTCTGTCACGACAAACTTGATGTAACGCGTAATTGACAGACCAAAGCCACTACAAGAATCATATCACTCCATTTCTCTTCACGAGTTGTATAAATGCATATGTTCAAGGATCGTTCCAAATGTAATGCCTCCTATTTTTAAGCTTGCTTCAACATGTCAGCGAAAATCATGGTGCACTATGCCATATAATACGAGAGGCATTCCAAAAGTAATGATTCCTATTTTTTTATTTCGCGCGAATGGGTCAGAGGGGATTGCAAATTGCATTGTTATGATGACTGAACTTACGCATGCATGGCCTGAATGTTTCATTGCTCTGTTGCAGATATTGGCGGTGTAAGACTCTAAGAAAGAAACCCATTGTCATGAACGTGCGTCAGATGCAAAACTGCGTCATTGAATTCCTGGCAAAAGTATATATTGAATCGTGGCGACTATTTAGAAAAATAAATTATATAGCACAATAGGTCGCTATATACAATGGTACTACCCTCGGCTTCTTAGTTCTTCAATATTTTAAATTTAAAACAATTCGGGGACTTTACTTTTAGGACAATACAGGTATAACAAAGCAGGCTCCACACGATCATAAACAGCCATCATAACAGTGCAGGATGGCTATGTAGAAAAGTACATTTTTGAGCACAAAAGGTCGCTCGTTCTAGTGGTGCAACTCCTGTCTTTAATATATTATATTTTTACGTAACAAGTTACTAAACAAAAGATAAAAGTTGATTTTAACTTGAAAATCATATCTACAAGATAGCACGATACCTAAACTGCGGCAGTACCATAAATTTTTACAAGCAGAATAACATAAGTCTTGTATAACTATTTTTTACAACAAAGTGAGCATTTTCTTTTTGTTGTTGTTTTTATTCGAACGATGCAAAAAGTAAAAATTATCAATACACATTTAAAAAAAAAAAAATCAGAAACATCTATTCATGAAATTCAAAAAAAAATATTTCGGAAGTTTATAAAAAAAATTCTGTTGTTTAATGTCATTCTTACATTTTCGACATCGTCAAATACATTTGCCGGATATTTGTTCTATATAAAAATAAATTAAAATAAATTAAATTTTTGCCTCTGAGGAATCAATAGACTTGAGGAGATGACGTCATGGCCACCTTTTTTTTTTTTTTTTTTTTGACAGTTTCTTCAGATTCTTCAAATCAGTTTTCGAAATAAATCAATAACATTGTTAATGCAATTATAGACGTACATAGATTTCTTCAGAGAGTGAGTCAATTGGACTAGGCACAGATAAAATGTATCTCCTTAAAGTGTTCACGCATCGATCCATATATTTGCATGGCCAAGTTTTAGAGTAAAGAAACAATTAAATTTGATGAAAGTAACACATAAAAATACAAAATGCAGTTCGATTTATCTCCTCTTATTTCCACTGATAACACTGGGGAACACTCATTTTTGTTGCATTAAGAAAGACAACTTTCCTATAGTCAATTTGAGTGTGTAGATTTCATATCTGAAGTCGGTTTTCGCCTGCAAGCTACAAATTTTATGCATTTCACATTTTAATTTACAATTTTTTTTATTTTTCGTTATTGTAGGAAATTGCAATATCAGCCCCAGTTCTTCTGTTCAATTGAATCTTAAAACGGCAAGAAAGTCATTTATGTATATTTATTAACGCAAACGAAGTTCAAAATAGACTTCGTAGCTTAGTGGAGGATACCCTTTTCTTTTCCGTGCAACCTCTTTCCCACATAAGAGACGTTTCAAGCCTGTCTCTGCTTTATCGTTATTTTCATGGCAAGTGCTCGTCTGAGCTTCAATCTATGGTTCCCCTTGCCAAATTTTCACGAAAAACGCTCATCTGGCCAAAACCAGTATCAATAATTTCCCAAACTTGTTTGTGCCTAGACCTAAATGTAGATTCCATGAACAAAGCTTCTTTCTTTGAACTGCACGCATGTGGAACACTCTTCCGATTGCCTGCTTTCCAGCTGACTACAATCTGATTGTCTTCAAGTCCAATGTAAACAAGTTCTTGATGAACTGTCCCTCTAAGTAATCCAATTTACAAAATTCACACTACTTATGTTTACTACGCTATAATCACATTGGCTAATGTATACCCATTAATCCTTATGCTCGAGTAACCTCCTGGCATTGATAAGTGGTGATTCCTGTGTATAAAAAAAGAAATATAACATTAAAATGTGATTATAGATTATATTACACTCTTGTTTGTTACGTCATATTTTCTGATAGCGTTTCTTAGAAAACATCAGTTTTTATCTGAATGAGTATTTTATTCAGGAATGAATTTGCTTTTTTTAACTTCTGCATTTGTATACTTCATCTGGGCAATCTCGTTTAATGCTTCAGCAGTAGTCAGCCATCATACTTATGTTCCAGCGCCCTTGGTAGCGTTCTACCATGATCTTTAGGTCTTGATGGAATCGTTCTCCTTGTTCATCACTCACAGCACCCAGGTTGTCAGGGAACTTATCAAGGTGGCTGTTCAAAAACTGAAACTTGATGCTCATGTTGCACCCGTGATCACGAAACGCGAAGAGAATTCTGTTCACAAGTTCACTGTAGTTCTCCGTCTTATTGTTTCCAAGGAAGTTCTGAACAACTGCCACAAAGAATAACGTTGCTGCCTTCTCTAAAGCGGTCATCTTAGCAACAAACCGGGGCCATTAAACAAACGATAACCCTGGTAAGGCTGCGATGATGTGTTGGAAACATTCCCCTTCGGTTTCCAGTGCCTTGACAAATTGCCTCAGCAAACCTAATCTGATGTATTTACAACTGGGTTGTTTTTATATATTTGGCATGCCTGCTTTAACGGTATCACGAATAGACCAGTTCTTCTCGTCCCAATGCCTGTCTCGTGCTCGGCTGTCTCACATACAGAAGAAACATGGAAACTTGGTGAAACCTTTCTGTTGTCCAAGAAGAAAGTTGACCATCTTTAAATCTACACAAACGATCTAATTGTGCTTAATAAGTTAATGACCATTCTCATATCATCATAGTCTTCCCGCAAATGTACTGAGCGACCGACAGGTACTGCTCGATAAACATTGCCATTATGTAAAAGAACACATTTTAGACTGCATTTTGAACTTTTGAGTGAGCAGCATCCACTTGTGTAGCAGAAGGCATCGGGCTTGTTTCGGCAATGATGTTTCCTCATGGAAGCCATGTTTGAACAGAAAAATTATAGAAAAATTATAGTCAAAGAGGGTAAAAAAATTGCACCCAGTCTTGACTGGTAAAAAATACGCACTCAACGTTGGTTGAATTTTTTTTTATCTTATCAATCCACAATCTTCCAATTGTCGGCTCCGTACCGATTGTTATATTGAGTTAATTTTTTGGAACTATTTTAGAAATGAGTAAATTTTATTTATTTTTTTGTTGTTGTTGACCAAACCGTGGTGACATAACAACAACTACTGAAAGCAGTAATTGATGTGGATGTATTTGAAGGATTCGACATTCCTATCCTGTTGCGGTTTACCTGACGAAGGCCAGAGGAATAATTGGCCGAAACGTCGTAGAAAAAACAACAACTAGAAGATGAGGATAATAGTCCAAATAATTAAATAAAATATCCAATTTACTCATCTCCAAAATAATTCCAAAAAATTAACTCAATAAAAGCAGTTTGCAAGTAGGAAAGTGACAAAAGAAAACATTGGTGATCAATTTAATAAAAGTAAGAATTTTTCATAAAGTAAAATTCTCATGGTCCTGGATATGACCTAAAACTATATCCGATGGTGAGGCCCCACCTTGCGGGACTTGGGGAGTGTGGAGCCACCCTTTAATTACCATTGCTCCCAGGTCCACTCTGACCCGGAGTGGTAGTACCTGTTAGGGTTCCAACTATTGGTTAAATAGAAACCGACTTGAAAACAACAAATATATTCTATTAAAACTTTTTTCTTCAAAATCTTTGGATTCGGCATTAAATAACCCGAAAAGGGTTGATATGCCGTAAAACAAAAACAACCAACCAACCAACCAAATCCATTAAAAATCGTTCCTCAAAATAACTAGACTCGACATTAAATAATCTGAAAAAGGTTAATATGCCGTAAAACAAAAACAACCAACCAACCAAATCCATTAAAAATCGTTCCTCAAAATAACTAGATTCGGCATTAAATAACCTGAAAAAGGTTGATATGCTGTAAAACAAAAACAACCAACCAAGTAAAATTCTCATGACTAAACAAGTATTCCCATTCATTTCCTCATCTATTCAGCTTCCAAATGATGTATTATGACGCCCTTATTCTCGTCTACATTCCTGAGCAACGGCCTTTTAAGAAGATTAGTTGACACAAACCACAAAGTTTGGTCAATATCAACTTTAAGGGCATCTCATTAAAAATCACTGGCTTTTCTTTCCTGTTTAATCCAAACATATTATTACTTCCTACACTGTACTTTTATACTATTCCTCGAATTACGTCTGCCAATTTCTAGTTTTTTTCTATTGTGACTCATTATCAGCTATTTGGGGGGGGGAGCTAAAAGCCAAATCAATTTTATTCCACGTGTTAGAATATTTCATATAACACGTTTCAGGTTTGCAGACCCAAAATTAACAGAGTAGTTTGGTAGTAACTCGTTCCACACATAGACGGGATCACTTTTATAATATATAGAGGTACACTTACCTACAAGGAAAGAAGTTGGTACATTTTTTTGTGCAGATTTACTATTTGGCCAGTCGTGTATAAATCCCAAGAGCGATAGGAGCCTTCTATCATGTCTGAAAGTGACACAATGTTCAACAAACGAGATCGGAGATGCGCCGTTGTAAAACCCATGCTCTCTACTGATCCAAGTTATTACAACAGGACCATTGCCAGCACCCTCAAAATGCAAATCTGGACGGTTCAACGTTTGAGAGCGTACCCAGAATGATAAAAACAAAGTTTCCAGCAAGGGTCATAGTTTTGGGTGTGGTTTTATGTGAGGGCCACATCATGCTTCCTCATATCTTCGAAGTCGGCTTGAAAGTCAACACCGAAGTGTACCTGGGTGTGCTGAAAATTGCAATGATCCCCTGGTGCAATTAGATGGCCGCTGGCAGATACTAGGTGTGGCAGCAGGACTCTGCGCCGGTCCACGAGTTCAAAAAGACCCACGCTTGGCTTCTGAAGGAGTGCTACGACTGTTTACCTTTCTCTCACTAGTCTTCCTTTTCTCTTACTTAAACCTTCGTTTGGTCATACATCGAGAACATCACCAACATGACCTCCCACAACACCAAAGCCAGCCTGATTGCCGCCATCTGTCGCGAATTATCCAAGCGCATGTCGGTGCTCGTAGTAACGATATGCTCCTAGTTCCGGACCCATATCGAGCTGGTGATTGAGGCTAAAAGCGGCTACATTGAATAGATGTCATCCCTACTACATAATCAAGTTACCTGAATTGATTTTTTTCAATAAAAGTTTGAAAATAAAGCTGTAGTGTTGTTTTCTTTATGGCGAAAAAATTTTACAATTCCACCCTGTACTACAACTGACCATGGCGCTCCTTTTCGAGTAAACAATTGTTTAACAAGAAATAAGAGACGAAAAGTTGAAATAGTAAAAATATTTTTCTCTTGCATTACAACCGCTTTTTTCTTTTACATTTTATTGTTAATTAATTAAGTGATCAGTTGATTGGATTTCAATTAAATCTGAATTCTATTTTTAGTGATTGTGTTCGATTTTAAGGATGAGATAAGAAACAAATTAGATCGATTGATTTCTTCGGTGCTCATTTAAAACTGGTTTCCCCCGCTCCCTATCGCTTCGCAATTTAATTTCTCATTTACTATTGAAATTATTGAAACGGAAATAATCGACAAAAATAAATTAAATTAATGATATTGCAACTCAAAGGTCTCTCTCTCTTTCTCTCTCTCTCTCTCTCTCTCTCTCTATATATATATATATATATATATATATATATATATATATATATATATATGGGGTGGTATGGGTGTGTGTGGATGACTATAATGCTCCCTATTTTAGGTTGAGCATTTCGGAAGTGATATAGACATTACCATGCTCATTGTGTAAACGAATTGAGTTTAGGTACTTTGGACAATATCAAAACATTGCTAATTCACTGCCCGAATAGCAGCAGCCGTATAGCGCAGCGGCTTGAGATAGTTGCTTGTCTAGCCACACTGATGAGCTGTGAAACAGCAAAACAGTACTGTATGTGGATGACTCTCTCTCTCTCTCTCTCTCTCTCTCTCTATATATATATATATATATATATATATATATATATATATATATATATATATATATATATATATATATATAAGGTCACTTGAAACAATAGATATTTTCGGCGAGTCTGGATGGATGAAGCTGTACCCTATTAAGAGGAGTGATTTATAAGAGATTCTTTTTGTTTAGTTATAATCTGCGCATTTCCTCTTATTTATTTATTACTCTCGTTACCCAATCCCCGTCCTACTCAATACGTTTTTTTAGCAGATGAAATTATTCCTAATTATCTCACTCTTTTACGTTTTTATTACTTCTCAGCCTGAACTTTCCCATTTCTAACCCAAAATATATATAAAATCGGTGTTGCCTTTTTTTCTGTTACTCTTGTATAATGCTAATTTTTCCTCCTCTTCTGATAAGAATCATTTAGCTTTGAAATGCCATGGTCTAAAGATGGTTCTCCCCCTCATTTCAGTTTCTACTCATTGCAACTATCCTCATCCTTATTGACATGAAAATATAATGAAATTCTAATGTAACTTGAATTATTATCTACCTATCTTCTCATAATATATATATGTATATATACGAGGAGCGTGCAATAAGTAATGCCCCTGACCCACTTCCCATAGCAGTAGAGCAACGAAACTGGGCACAGTTATTAGTCTTTCTCTACATAGGAACCACCCAGAGTTATGCATTTCTCCCATCGTGTGATGCAGCTCTGGAGACCGTTTTTGTAGAACACTCCAGCTTGGTCCTCCAACCACGACGTGACTTCAGAAATCAAGGCTGCATCATATGGGAAACGCTTTTCTTTCAAAAACAACTTCATGACTGAGAAAAGGTGAAAATCAGTGACTACAAGGTCAGGAGAGTAGGGAGGATGGGAAAGGATTTCATAATCACACGCCCGTGCTTCTGATCTGGTGACATGCGAGGTATGGACCGGAGCGTTGTCCTGCAGGAGGTGGGTACCTTTGCTGATCTTGACCCACCTCTTGATTTTGATAGCTTCCCTTAATTTCCTCAAAAGTGAAGCATAATAGGCTCCTGTAATTGTGGTACCCTTTGCCAGGAAATCTGTCATCACTACTCCGTCCTAGTCCCAGAAGACTGTGAGCATGACCTTGCCAGCGGAGGGCTGCACCCTTGCCTTCTTTGGAGGTGGTGAGTCCAAGTGCTTCCACTGCATTGACTGGGCTTTGGTCTCTGGATCAGATTGATGGATCCAGGTTTCATCATGTGTAATCAGTCTTTTGAAAAACTTTGACTCATCTTCTTGCCACATCTTCAAATTCATCCTCGAGCACTCGACGCGTTCTCGCTTCTGGAATGGAGTGAGCAACCTGGGAATCTATCTGGCAGACACCTTATGCATATGCAAATGATCATCAATGATAGTTTCCACAGACCCTGTACTAATCTTGACATCTTGGGATATTTGGCGAAGAGCAATGCGCCGATCTTCCAAAATAGAAACCTCAACTTGACGGACAGATGCCTCATCAATGGCAGAAGGGGGGAGCGACCAGGTCTGGGAGCTGTTTCCACAGACTTCCGGCCATGTTTGAATTCACGATGCCAGCGTTTTACAATGGGGCATTATCAACATAAGTTTATTTCGTTTAATCAAAAGTCTCCTGTGGTGTGCGTCCTTTCAAATACAAAAACCGGATCACTGCCGATATTCAACAGGCTCCATTACACACCTGACTGAGTTCAAACACCTGTAAAACAGAAACCACAATTAGTTCAGAGCTGTAATTTACCACATAACCCGTAGAGATATAAATCATTGGACATGCAAATTTTCAGCTAGATCAGACAACTGAAAGTGGGTCAGGGGCATTACTTATTGCACGCCCCTCGTATTTGTATATATATATATATATATATATATATATATATATATATATATATATAACAAAATAAAAGTTTATCGGAGAAATGAAAAAGAATGCTTAACAATATCCAATAATTTTCGTTGCAAATATCCAGCCAGTTCGTAATATTAATAAATCCAAGTTCAGTAAGATATCTTCGGAATCTCTTTAAAAAAATATCCGAAGAAGTGATGAAAAGTTTGTGTAGACGAGTATCGTATTAGAGAAAGATAGCGTAGAATCCAATTCATTGAATGAAAAGATATTACCTCGAGAGGCATAAGAAGTCCATTTTAAAAATATAGTTAAAATTGAGAAGAGATAAAAGTAGATAACTATATATGAAGTTGGAAAAACATTGGCAAACCAATTTTCCATGGCGAGTTCAAATCATATATATATATATATATATATATATATATATATATTATAGCATATAATAATAAGTGGAAAACTTAATACTAAAAATGGTAAGACAGCATCTTGGTAAGGATATAAAAAACCGAATTGCAAGATTAAGGCAGTTTAAAATGACTTACAAGCAGATTTTAGATATTTTAAGAAAAGAAAAATTGAAAACATCTTTTTATGCAGTGAAGCAAATTGGTCAAAGGTTTGAAGTCGAAAAGTAAAAGGGAAATCTGGATCTGGTCGCCCTAGAGCATCCACTTTGAATGACGGCCACAGTCTAAAATTAACTGTTTTGAAGGATCGAAAGAAAACTTATGTTGACCATAGCAAATAATTCGAACAGGGGCTGGAAATTTTCTTTCTAGATATACAATATCTAGACGAATGAAAAAATGGGATTTTACTCTAAAAGGTGTGCAAAGAAGCCATTTTATCTAAGAACATCAATGATAGATTTTTCTCATGTTATGGCAAGAAAGATACAGACTGGTTCAGAAATGTTTTCTGGTTAGATGTATCAAGATTTTGACTTGCTAGTGATGCTCCCGGTGTTCCCGAACGGTGGAGTCGAAGAACTGGAGGAAGATTTTCGCCAATGAGCATAATAACGACAGTTAAACATGGGAATGGAGGGATAGTGATATGGGAAACTTTATACTGCAGCAGGAGTTGGAGAACTTATTAGATGTGAAAAGTCGTTGGAGAACTTATTAGATGTGAAAAGTCAATCAATGCAAATGGAATACTCTTACTAAGTATTCAGATGTTGAGAATATCCCAGAAAATTATTTTTCGACAAGATAATGCCCATGCACACACTGCTAAAGTCACAGAAAATGGTTTTCTGATAACACAATTGATGTTATATTTTGGCCAGGCCAAAGCCCCAATTTAAACCCAATCGAGAATATTTGGTTCATAATATCTCGTGCATTGGCCAGAAGAACTTTTTTTAACAATGACAAACTGTGGGAAGTTGTACAAAGCGAATGGAATAGCATTTCCTCTTCACAGTGTTCCACTTTGGTTGAGAGCATGTCTAAAAGGATTGATCTTTTAAAGAAACGAAAAGGGAATGCGATTCCATCCTAAGCATTTATTAAAGTAAATGC
>NC_136515.1:74670105-74742605 GCF_053919585.1 Euprymna scolopes
TATTAATTATCCTTTTTCTCTAATTAACCAGTTATTGGCGAGTAAAATATGTTATAGCATATCTTTATTTCTGTCTCTTGGTGTTACTGGATTCCAGGACAAGAATTTATCTTGTCTGGTGGAGTATCTATCCTTCTCTCCAGGATAGATAGGCCTCTCTTAAACCGTGGTAGGTACGTCATCTAGTGATAGCGTCATGATAAAAGATATCCTTGATAGCCCTGGCAAAGCATCAAGTATTCAGCTACAGACAAAATTTGAATTACACTACAAACGCGTGTGATGAATTCAGTCTCGGCTGCGGCCGCATGTTGCGTTGCGTTTACGTTATCCTCATACCAGATTAACCTACTGACGAACCGCTGCACAGATAGAACTTAGACACTGGAGGATAGTGTCTAGTAAGAATTCAAGTATTTTTTTTTTAAGTTTTATTTTTCTTCCTTTGAAATTGTAATGCTGGGTATGGGACAGCCAAACCAGCTGCAAACATTGCCCCGCTTTTTATTGAAACCAACCGAGAGCTCTTTTTAGTATCCTCGCTGTTGCCTTAAGTGCAATTGTCTGGATCTCTTTTGCACTTGGTTTACCAGGAATATTAGTATGTCTGTATGTGTGTGCATATGTCTTGTTAAAAACAAAAAACGTCAAAACAAACACCCACAAAATGATTAATTCATAACCGGGGTTGTCTCGCATGAATCTCTATATCTATAAAAGTGAAATTGCCTGTCTGTGTGTGTCTGTGTGTGCACATTTCCCCAACAAACTACTCTGTCAATTTTCAGTCTACAGACTCGAGATTTGACATAAGGGGTATTGAGATTTGGGAAAATCTTTTTAATCGGTTTTCGGCCAGAAATTTCGCTGTCAAGGGGTCAAAGTCCAACTATTTGGCCAATGAAAACTCTACCAAACTCTCCGTCAATTTTAGGTCTAAACACTTGAATTTAAATGTAGGTTACTTGGACATGGCTCAAACTTTTTAATTTAATTTGAGCTCAAAACATGTTAAGTAGTCAAAATCGGGGTCAACTTTTGAAAAAAAAATTGACCTCTGTGGTCTCTACCAAATTACTCAGCCAATTTTCTGTCTAAACATTTGAAATTTTGCAGAAAGTGTATTCAAACATAAGGCGATCATTTTAATCGGTTTTTAGTCGAAAATTTTACTGCCAAGGGGCCAAAGTTCAAAAGACTTGATCTTTGCAAACTCTACCAAACTCCTCCGCCAATTTTAGGTGGAAACACTTGAAATTTTAGATGTAAGTTACCTAGACATGAGTCAGCCTTTTTAATATATATATACATATGCACATAAAGTTATGAACAGTACATAAGGTCCAAGCAAAGCCGGGCAGAATTGCTAGTAATATAAAAAAAAATACAATTATATCTCTTAATTTCTTTTGGGAAGGAGTAGCTAGGCCCGGTTTCTTCAGGGGATGGACATAAGTCGGGTTTTCTGCAATTTCGGATGTTATCTATTAGATATAAAGAATAGTGAATGACTTACATTATTGCTATTATTAATAACGATGTCTGGTTGGAGATGAAATGGGGGATGAGAAAGGGACGTGTGTAAACGGGGACGCGAGAAGTTGCGCATACATTTTAACCTCCATTTTGCTTTCATAACATTATTGCAACATCCGGTAATTTATAATTATAACGGTTTACACAGTTGTGCCATTTTTTATACAAATAAATTATCTTGTATAACTTGCCCACCAAGTTTCAGACATAAACGTCCAACAGTTTTTGTCTTATGACATCCAATTTAGTTTCCAAAATCTAAAAAAGACAGAAAATGTCATTTCCAATCCAACCGATACAGAATATCGTATTGTATTTCTTTATTGATTTATATAATTTCTCGTTTTTTATTCTTTTTTAGGCTAGAAACCTGGCTATGCTGTCTAACCCGTATGAATGGGTCTTTCATGATCCTGTAAGTAGATTCTACTTGTGATTACATCTTCTATTTCTCCAGACTTTTTTTCTTTTTCGTTTTCATTTTCGTCCACGAAACTCTCAAACCTTTCTGGAAATTGCTTGAAGGCATCCGCTGAAATGCTGTCATTGTTAGAAAAAATTGATTCAAATTATTGAGGAAGCGTCAATACGTCGTACATAGCCATGCGACTTATAAAACATATAAAGTTGTCTTGTCGGGTTTGTCAACCCAAAATAACTCTTTAAGCTGACGTATCAAACTTTGGTTTTTACTAGCCAATTTTCTAATGGCGTTTATTTGTTTCTCCACAAGAGCAAAATATGACACAAGGTCGTTTTTATGTGGGGGAAAATCAGTTCCCCGAAAAGAGGCTCTCTGGAAGAAGGCAAAAATAAAAATTGCCTTATTATAGAAGGGTTTCCCTTACATTGACTAAGGGCAAATAAACTTAAGTGTCGCATCAGAACAGGTACTATACTGTGATCTTAGTCCTGAGGCGTTATTTGCTATATATTAACGCACCTGTTCATGAATTCTTTCGATGAAGGTAGTTTTTTTATTCAATTTTCACCCCAAACAAGACACGGTGCAAATTTGAAGTAGGGGCTACTATCGGGGACATAATTTGCGGGGGCATTATGAACGGAGATGAGTAGAAAGATGTTTGTTCACATTAAACTTGAACTTCTACATATCAGTACAGTTGGGAAAGCAGAATCCCGGAAGAGAGTTCCAAAGACTCTCAGTTCTGGAGAAGGAACTATTGGTGTAAAAGGATTTCTTACACCTAGGGATCTCTACTGTGAAAAGGTGTGATTATTTGCTTGTCGGGTTTGTCGGGGGTAGTCACGTCGAGGAGGTACAAGTGCTTGCAGTTCGTCAGAGCATTCACTATTACAGTATTTGTAGAACAAGCAGAGGGATGCAACATTTCGTCGATGGGACAGAGGCTGAAGCCTAGATGACAGTTCAGAACCTATCAGGTTGGCAACTCTTTTTTTAACTCTGTCCAAGAGCGAGAGACAAGCAGCAGATGCATCAGCCCAAATGTGACAACAGCACTCCATACATGGGCGAATGGTGGCCTTATAGAGGTACAAGATACTTTCAGGTGTAAGTAATTTTCTCGCACAGTAAAGAGAGCCCACCTTCTTTGCAGCAGCCTTGGCAATGCTCTCAATGTATCTATTCCAGTTTATGTTCCCTGTAAACGTTAAGCCGGGAAGTTTAAAAAGAGTACTTTCAGGCAATATGTTCTTGGCCATTGCTATTGGGGGTAGAGAAGGTGTCTTGTAGTTATTGAAGGAAACAAGCTTAGTCTTGGCAGCATTGAATGTGACCAACCATTTTTGCCCCCATTCCACTACATATTGGAGGTCATCCTCTAGTGTTTCTACCATTTCCTTAGATATGTGTTCATTTGTTTTCCCCTCATGCCTGTTATAGAGAGTGGTGTCATCGGCAAATATACCCATCTCCGAAACAATTTTATCAGAGAGGTCATTTATGAATATTAGGAATAATAAAGGTCCAAGGATAGACCCCTGAGGTACTCCCGCATTTATATCATATTGTTTAGATGTACGACCGTCGAGGACAACTTGGGTTTTTCTCTTACTTAGGAAGGATTTCATTACATTATGTATTAATGTTAGAGATAACATGTTTTATTTTTAATTATTTGGACTCATCTTGAGTGTTCATCTACTGTTCTCATCTTGAGTGTTATTTACACAACGTCTGACTGATGTAACCTTCGACTTTTTTCAGATGTATTTTGTCGAGCTCGGGAAAATTTATTTCCAAGGATCCGTGATGTAAGGGATAAAGTACTAACTATAGCTATGATGAACAGTTTTCCTGAGGTTGAAGGCGATATGAAGAATTTAATTGCGAATTATTTAAGACTTGTACCCGGCCATGGCTGAGCGAACCAGAGCTTGTTACCCGCATGGATTAAATTTAAAAAATCCATATGAAATTCCGTGAAGAAGGTTGGAGATTACATCGGCCGAAATATAGTAGTTCAAATAATCTAGATAATAGATATTATTAGCGTACTTGCTATTATTTATTTTTCAAATTATTTCGTTTGGCCTAGACAACTGGTAAGTTCATTCCTTTTTAAACATACTAAAAATAAACATCAACAAAGGGAAACAACTCAATTGGCACTGTGTTTTGGAACTTAAAAAAGTGAATTGCAGTACAAATTAATAAGAATAAACAAAACCGAATTCAGAGAATGTGAGTGGGGAGAATTATGGAGGAGAAATAGATTCGTAATTGTTCCAAGACTTTTAGTAGTAGTAGTAGTAGTAGTAGTAGTAGTAGTAGTAGTAGTAGTAGTTTATAATTTTATAGGAAAATCGCTCCAGACAATGTATAAAACCTCCTGGTATAAAAAATGAAATAAAAAAAAGAAAAACAAAAGTCAAAAGCTAGCCACATTAGATACCTCATATTCCAACAGTGTTGGATGGGTAGATTCGTACTCAGAAAACAGCAATCATCCGTTTTTGTCAGAAACATCGCTCGTGGAATATGAGGCCTAAAGGACAAAGGTAAAAATCTTCTACTACTCTTCCATAACATGTGTGTCAAGCCAAAGATGGGTCATTCAAAATTTGCTATAATTAAAACCGTCAAGCTAACAAATGAATTTTTGCTTCTGACAATTTTCGTTTGTTATGGTTGAACTATGTTATTTGCAATAAAATCATGTAATTTGTTAGAATTTATTCAAAGAATTTACTTTACTCGACATACTAATTAATCTTTGTGGTATTAGACCAAAATAGTATTTTAGGTTGACAAATCACATTTTACTTTTGAGTAGCCTTATTTTATTTGTTATTGACGTACTATGTTATTGGCAATATAATACTGTAACCTTTTATAATCATGTTGAATTCATGTTTGTTTGTTCATAATTTGATTAATATGTACAAAAGGTGCACTTGTTCACAAATTAATTTTTTACTGAAAACGAACGTTTATACGCATACATTCCAGCAAGATTTCTATATAAAGTATATGTTCAAAGTAAATTTGCATTCAAGCAGTAACCTCATTTGCATATTCCATTAAAGAAAATCTGTTTTAAAAATTTGCTCCAAATTATGATTTGTTTGTTGCAAAATAATTTCTTCATTGTTCGATTTAGGAATATTATTAAAGTTTTATTTTTAAGTTAGTTTGCATTTAAAAATGGAAATAATTGTAGGAATTTAAGATGTGAGAGTTATTTCCCTTTTCAGCTATTTTTGGTTTAATTTTCATAGAAAAAATTGATGAATTTTATGCTTTCATAAATCCAAGATGTAATCCACTTTCAGGAAAACCATAAGAAGTTAGGATATACGGTGTGTCTTAAATAGTATGTGACTAAACCCTCCGCCTGTCTATATTTTTCAACCTGACAACGCCAGCTATATACAACCAGTTCTCTATATTTTTTTTTATTTTACTCGATCTATTTATTTACCTTTATTGGTTGGACCCAAATAGCATTTAAGCTTGCAAATTTTATTTGTTAGTAGACTAGCATATGTACCCAGCATTGTCCGGTACTAAACGTAACGTTACATTTTTTTAATGGCATTAAAAAAACAGAAAGAAACAGAAACATGTGCATGCAATTATTACGTTTTTTTCCAAACACTTCACTTCATGTAAATAAAAAAAAATACTCGAAATGAGATCGAAACTAAAATCTAAAAAAAAGTGAGTAAAGTACGATAACCATTAGGCCAACTGAACACTATCTCCAAATATTGTTTCAAACCTTATTCTTAACATATGAAACATTAGCGCATGCACAGTCGTGGAGCAGTTAGCAAACAGAAACCAGTTCGACGGCATCCACGCACCAATTTTTCAATTTTGACCTCCATAACACCCCCTTTTTCCAGATAAAACCGATTAAAAATGGTTTCCACTTGTCTGAATACCCTATATACCAAATTTCAAATCTGTAGATTAAAAATCCATTGAGTATATAGGTTGAGAAATGCTCTCACACACACATTCTCACTGTTATAGATATATAGATTGTTGCACCATGTTATAATTTATTTTTTTAAATTACTTTACCCAGTCTATTGATTCACCTTGTTTATTGGGCCTAAATAGCATTTAGGCTGACAAATCAATTTTTATTTTACTTGCCAATTTTTATTTGTTATGGCTGTACCATGTTGTTAGCAATATTATATGGTACTTCGTTATAATTTATTGTTTACCCAGTCTATTAATTCACCTTCTTTATTAGAACTAAATAGTATTTAGTCTTACAAATTAAACTTTTGTTTGGACTAGGCAATTTTTAGTTGCTATGTTATAGGCAATATAATGCCGTACTTTGTTTATATTTGTTTTAAAAATTACTTAGTTTGGCCCAGGCAACTTGTAATATAAAAAATTGTATTTAATTGACTAAAAATATATGTCAACAATAGGAAAAGTCATGCTTTCAAGAATTACTTCTACTGCAGGGTGGCTACAATTAGTCTATTATTTAAAGGAATTCATAATTCTTTCTGTTTGTTTCTAATGGAAATCGCTCCAAACTAAGCGTGAAGTCACTTGATGTAAGAAGCTAACAAAAACGAAAGAAGATCATCGCAAAGGCTGGATATGAAAGGAGCAAGGTTATAGGTAGGAGGGAAACAGATAGTAGCGAAATAATTCCACACGTTTGTGTTTCCTTTATTTTTAGAAAGAAGCTTTAATGGGAAGCTGTATTACAATGATAATATCAAAACCAGCTGGAACAAAAGAAGCAGAGAATAGATTAATCAATTCTGAAGAACATATTCTATAATAGTATTTATAAAAATGATTGAGACTAGCAACATCACGTCTGTTAGTGAGAGGCTACGGTAAAGGCTAACAGGGTGGAGTCAATTTAACTACAGATAACTTTTTGCACCTAACGTAAAACTAATTAACGTCTTAATTTATGTGAATTGCTTTTCGTATATCTAGCTAAAATTCAGAAACTACATAGGGTACAATTACAGGTTCTATACTATCAGAGATATTCATTAATGATAATATCGCGGATTATAATGTCTATGGTGTCGAAATCAAATCCAATCGTACACCAACTGCCAACTATTTGCTTAGATGCCTGCAAGTGACCAACAGCCTGGCGCTGAGGGAATTCTCGAATTATAAATATCGATTGACAGTTGGTGTAAAGTTTCTTAAGTTTAACTTCGATCCGTTCTCTAGAAAAATGCCCATGAAATAAAACATGCGGAGACGAAATCGGGAAATCGATAAACTGATCAACCAATTTAGAGTTAATTGCGATTTAATCGATTGTCAATATTTGTTGTAATTGCTTTTCCTTCATGTTGAGCTCTCCGGAAATGAAAAAACAAAAGAAAGGAAAAGGTATTTAAGAAAAGAAGAAAACTCTTTGTGCCGCCCCCCCACACACACACATACCTTAACGCCATTGGACAAATATTTCCACAACGTTAATCTAATTGATTACTTTTTTTTTATCAAATCTGAAGAAAAACTAATAATCGAATGTTTGTATCGATTAATCAATTAGTTCACACATTTTCTTTTTGGTTTGGCCGATGTGAAAACATGACAAAAGACGACAAGGGAGATAACTGTATGAGAACAGCTAACCTATTTCTGTTGTATATTTTTAATGACTACAAAATCTGCATTGTCCGTATTTCTCGAAAGCAAAGAAGATGTTCTCTTAGTGCCGCGTAACGTATATTATACGTGATTGGTCTGTAAACGAAAAATCCTTGTAGATTGGAACGATTTTTATAGTTTTGACAAATTATCCTCCTACTACTACCACTACTATTCCTATATTCATTAATGACCTCCCTGATAATATTTTGTTCGAGTTGTTGATGATACAACACTATAACATGCTCGAAGGAATAATGAAACGGCACCAACACAATGCGGGTTAAAACAGCTTCCTCCCAAAGAGGAAGTTCCATGGGTTTATGAAATTCACAAGCAGTCCTCAGTCACATATATATCCCCGTTGGGGAAGATGATGACATCAGGATTTTTATTGTCTTCATTTTGTGAAAATATTATATATATATATATATATATATATATATATATATATATATATATATATATATATATATATACAGGGTGGCCAAAAAGTCAGGTAACATTTTAAAGAAAAACCATATTAGCAATACACGTATATTTAAGAGTACCATACATTGAAATATAAAATGAAACAAACATGAAATATGTTTATTTTGTTAATTGTCGTCCATTTCTCTCTATCAATCGCTGGAAGCGATTAACCACTGATTGTGTAACACGTGTAATCATGTCAGCTGATATCCGCGCAATCTCCTCTTCAATAAATAACTTTAAAGACGCTATTGTATCAGGCTTCTTGCCATAAACGCTATCCGCCAGAAATCAGGAGGGGTAGTTTATATATTACACTCAAATATTTAAACAAATAATATTAAACAAATAGAGATTATAATGGATCATATTGTTTTTTCTACCTTTAACATGTTACCTGACGTTTTGACCACCCTGTATATATATACATATATATATTAAAAATGAAAAATATGGATAGATAAATAGATAGATTGTTTATTTTAGAGTGTCTTGCTTCGTTCACGTTCAGAAATAAACAAAGTGCAGTATGCTAAAATAATCAAACACATATTTGAATTATTATAATCCTCGACCCTTAAAAGCATCGATTATTTTAAGTGTAAATTCGAAATCTTAAGCCAGTCTTAAAAGCTAATACTCACCACCAATTCTAAGTCAAACATATATGTACATACACATAGCCACATTTTAAAAAATAATAATAATACTTTAAAGCAATTATATAGGCTGCCTTATCGGTTTTAGTAAGATGGATAATATCACCAACTACTATTTGCGATAATACAATTATCTTAATAAACACAAACGGAGCACTCTGTAGTGGATGTCAATGTTTATAGAAGCTTTGAAATGCTACTGTCGATTGAATGACTGTGTGATCGATCCCGGCTTGAATCAGGTGCCTCTCTAGCCACACTAAAGAACTATGATGAAGCGAAATAGGATCTCTACGGATTACTATATATATATATATATATATATATATATATATATATATATATATATATATATATATATATAATATAATATAATATAATATAATATAAAGCTGAACGTCTGTGTGTGTCTGGTCACGAATAGGCTCCTATATGGTTGACTATTATAGAAAACTGATCACATATAATGATAGAAGATATATCGAGACACAGGAATGGGTATGTTTGATCTGGCATAATGATGATTCATTAAAATGGCGGGGTCTGCGTACGCGACTGGTCCACAAAGTATGGAAATAAAAAAATTAAAAATTAAAAAAAAACGTTTACAAGTGTTTTTATATCGATGGACATAATAATACTTTGATAAGTATGTTTTAACTTAAATAGGGATGGTGTAATAAAATTGTGAGGTCTGCGTTCGCGCCTGGCCTCCATAGAATGGAAATAGACACAAACTTTAATAAAGACTTTTCATATCTATCTGCGTAAGTATACTTTGATAATTATGTTTCAGTTTGAAGAAACATGGTATAATAAAATTATGGGGTGTTCGTTCGCGCCTGACCTCCATAGAATGGAAATATGTCACAAAGTTTAACAAGGTTTTTTAATATAGATCCACAGAATATTGTGATAAGTGTTTCAGTGTGAACGGGTATGGTATAATAAATTATGGGGTGTATCGATTTTATTTTTACTTTCATCATATTTTGCTTTGGTTTTGATACCCCCAAATTCAAAGCTATCTCTTTACAACCCTTCCTTTTCATAACCTATCATACTTTCATAAATCAGAGTCCATTTTCTGTAGACTGTTTTTTGAACCCAGTCAACGACGGGTACTTTTGCTAGTATATATATATATATATATATATATATATATATATATATATATATATGTTATTTTGAAAAAAAGAAAAACCGATCAACGACGGATACTTTTGCTAATATATATATATATATATAGAGAGAGAGAGAGAGAGAGAGAAAGAGAAAGAGAGAGAGAGAGAGAGAGAATTTTAAATTTTATGTTATTTAAAATTTTCTTGGTAAACATCTCATCAGATAAATTGAAAAAAATACAGCGTTAATACGTATGTTAACACATTATTATTATTGTGTTATTAACTGTATCAAGCAGTATGAACTGTCTTATTATGCTTTTAATTAATCAACAACCGGTGTGTGTTTTTTTTGGAGGGGGTCCTATTTTCGTATATCTGTTCTAAATTACAGCGAGAATTGTTAAATCTGAACTATTTTGAAATAAGAAGGTTTATAGTTTATTAATTAAATTTGTTTTTTATTTGTTTCTCAATCTCAAGTAGTTCGGTTTAATTTTAGTGTTCAATCTAAATTCAAAATCACACTTGGAAAGTTTCGTATTTTGTTATTTTTCGATATTACATATCGATTTTAATTTTAACCTGGGAGTTACTGCAATGTGGTTGTTTAAAATAAAACAGATATATATTTTCTATTAATATCTTAGGATGCTAACGAATTGTATTTATTACTGTAAAACTTTTATTTACACTTCGACAAAATAATTTATAAAATCTATTTGAAAGGGGGATGACTCTAAATTGCTAATTTAATTTATTCAAAAAAATATTGAGGGATTAATTTTTTTAATCTCAAAGATTTACATTTAAATGTATTAAAAGTCATCCCGATTTGCTAATCATCTCAAATGGTTTTATATTTTACTTGATATTGAATGTTAGGCGGTTGCTTCAGACACTAAATTAACTATTTTCTTTTCTTATCATGCGATGTTTTGTTTGTATTTTCTTTACAATTTTAGTTCTTTGGTTGTTATTTAAAAATTTATTTCAAAGGATTATTTTGATTACGATGGTGAAACCTACTTTTCATACTAGTTAATTTAAGAATTAGTAATTTATTAGTGCATTTATCGTTTTCAGTGTTTATATCCGAGATCCTAATTGAGTAAACCCAGTTAAGGGTAGGTAACTGTGAATTTCTTTTTTTTTTCTTGTTTATTTGACTTCATATCTTTTATGATCTTCCATTATTATATTTGTCTGCAAAATATTATTTCGTATTCACCATTGTTTTTTTTTTACGGGACCAATAAACGATAAAACCACATCTACTCTATGACCCCCATAATGAATAATAACTATTTTATCTACTTAATTGTTGAGCTAAGTTTCCAAAACTATTATTCCGGTAAAGTAATTACTATTCTTCCTATTCAGTGTAATCGTTACTTAGTCCTTTTTATTTTCAATGTTAAATACGTGTGTGCTTTCTATATTTTACATAGGATGTCTAGTGATGATACCTATTTTGAGTTTATTCTACCCAGGTTTAAGTCTCAAGGGTAGGAATTTATTTCTGTGAAGACAACTTTGTATGGCATCTTATTTTTTGTTTATTTTTTATCTTTGGAGTAAACTTCAGGTAAGCATAGGTTGCATCTTTTGGACTTACTAGGTCGGTATCTTCTACGCTTGTCTACTATTGACCATTTTATTTCGAATCCCTTATTATTTCTACGTAGTCCTCTGATCCAATCCCCTAAGGCAGTTGTGTTCTTCTTTGTGTTTTTGATAATTACTTTTATTCTATTCTGATACACATTATTGTTTCTATCACTCTTAGGTTCATTCATATGTCCAGTTTTAAATAATGCTATGTGGTTTTTGTATCTGTCCTTGAACGTCCCACTCGTAACCCTAAAGTATACTTTCCTACTGTTATCAACTTTAACCTCACATTTGTATACAACTTCAGAGATCAAGTAATTACCCCAATGGGCATTCATTCAGTACCCTACAATTGCATTTTCTCCCTGAATCTACTTCACTTTTCATTATTACTATTTAGTATTTTACTATTGTAAGCGCCTATTATATGTTCTTGCAAGGTTTGCTGCGGTCGAGAATGATAGCTTGACGATGTTCCTGTCTATTATTTTACTTAGTCTGTTATCAGGTGGAAAGTTTTTCTCGAATATTTTATAGAATTCCCTAAGGATATTGTTTACGATATGCTCGCTGTAAGGGGGTTGAACCAGACTTGTTTCTTTTGTCTATTTCCCTTATTTTTAACTTTATTGATATTCCTATGCCTTTGCGCATTGTTATTGACTTCTTTCTTTTTATCTTTATTACTATTCTTAAGCCTCTTTTCCTTCTTGGCGTTACCTCTTTTCTTCATTGTTATATTAAATTGTGTGGTTTATCCTATTAATTTTATCATTAACTTTCTCTGTGAATTTAATTTTCCCATTGTAGAATTTAGAGTCTCATTGTAGTGGTTTTTATTTTTGTTAAATAGATTTTCATTTTAGGAAAACCCGGATATATATATATATATATATATATATATATATATATATATATATATATATATATATATATATATATATATATATATATATATATATTATATATATATATACGAATGTATAACTACTTAATTTACTCTCATAAAATTAATATACGATAGTATAGATTTATGCGTAAACTTTAAGTATTTACTTCAAAAGTGCTCAATACGTAGGTAGAGCTAGTTAGTAATTTAGTGGATGAAACGCGGAATATTCAGTGTAGCTTAATCGCCATATATATTTTATAAATTACTATACATATATATATATATATATATATATATATAGAGAGAGAGAGAGATAAATGTATAGATAGATAGATAAATGTGTAGATAGATAGATAGATAAATAGACAGATAGATAGATAAATAGATAATGCTAAAGATAGATAGATAGATAGATAGATAGATAGATAGATAGATAGATAGATAGATAGATTGATAGATAATGCTAAAAGTAATATAGATCGGAATCGAACGCTATATATGTTAATTTGTTAATCCTCCATACCCTCTAACCACTTTAACATGCCTGGTTATCTCCCACTCTACCGTAAGGACTCGGACAGACATATGCATGGACTTGGAGTCTATATTCGAAACACCCTCCCCCTAACTAGAGAAATAAAACTAGAATCAGAGGGCCAGGCCTTTATGTGCTTCAGACTAAATATGCAACACAATATTAGCTACTTATATTTTCTCTACCGCTCTCCCTCAAACCAAGACTGTACCCTAATAAACAAAGTCTCAGACAGCATAGATATAGCACTCTCCCTCGATACTAGCGCACAAATACATGTATTTGGTGACTTCAATGTCCACCACAGTAACTGGCTAGGATTCTCAAATCACACAGACGTAGCTGGTAGCGCCACATATAGCTTCTCTATATCTCATTCCCTATCTCAGATGGTTACATTTCCGACACGTTTCCCAGACCAGCACGATCAACATGCCTCACTTCTAGATCTCTTTCTGACAACAGTTCCCAATGACTGTACAACAAATGCCCATAGCCCACTCGGGAATGCTGATCACGCTGTGATAATGGTAGAAATCAGCCTAAATTCTCGCCCTAAAACTGAAGACCCACTACTCAAAACAACGAGGTATTACAAAAAGGCTGATTGGGAAGCCATCAGGGAGCTCATCAGAGATGCCCCATGGCAAAATATCTTTACTCTTCCAGCGGAACAGTGTGCAAATGAGACAACTGAATGGTTCAAAACTGCTATTGAAGCACATGTTCCCGCACGGAAATACTATAGCAAGCCCCACTCCCCCCAATGGTTTACTTCTGCTTGTGCAGCTGCCATTTGTCAAAGGCAGCATGCGTTCCGCAGATTCAACCGACATAAGTCCAGCTCAAATAAACAGAAGTTTATAGAAGCTAGAAATAATTGTAAGAGAGTGATAGACACAGCTAAGTCAGATTACTCTGAAACCACCAGAAAGCGCATCGAAGCACAGAAATTAGGAACCCGGGATTTTTGGAAAATCTACAACAGCGTAGTTAATAATGGACAGTCAATTATTCCCCCACTAACAAACAATCATGAGGTTGCTTGCACGGCAACTGACAAGGCTAATCTGCTTGCCAGTCGGTTTGCCTCAAACTCCACACTGAACTCGGTACACCACTCACTCCCTGATTTTCCTCTGCGAACAGACGCCACACTTGACGACTTGAAAATCACCCCTTCTCAGGTACATGCTATTATAAAAAACCTAGACACCTCTAAAGCATGTGGACCAGATCTCATCCCGGCTGTGCTATTAAAAAAATGCTCTGCCGAGGTTGCTCCAGTTCTGTCCAAACTTTACAATAAATGCCTTAACGAATCTTGTTTTCCCGACTGCTGGAAAACCGCCTCTGTGGTACCAGTCTTCAAGAATTCTGGTGAAAGAACTGACCCACTAAATTATCGCCCCATTAGCCTCCTCCCGCTTTTCGCCAAAATATTTGAGTCCTTAGTTAATAAAGCCCTAGTCCAGCACCTAACAGCTGCTAAACTCTTGACTGACAAACAATATGGATTCAGGCAAGCCCGTTCAACAGCAGATATCTTAACTGTAGTTTCTGAACGTATATACCGTTCATTGGATAAAACAGGGGAGGGTAGAGCGGTGGCCCTTGATATATCTAAGGCTTTTGACAGGGTATGGCACGATGGTCTTCTAAGGAAAATTAGATCATATGGAATCACTGGAAGAATTCATAACGTAATTAAATCCTTCTTAAGTAATAGAAAAATCAAAGTTGTCCTCGACGGACGTACATCCAAACAATATGACATAAATGCGGGAGTGCCTCAGGGGTCTATCCTTGGACCTCTATTGTTCCTGATATTCATAAACGACCTCCCTGATAATATTGTTTCGGAGATGGGTATATTTGCCGATGACACCACTCTCTATAACAGATATGAGGGGAAAACAAATGAACACATATCCAAGAAAATGGCAGAAACACTAGAGGATGACCTCCAATCCGTAGTGGAATGGGGACAAAAATGGTTGGTCTCATTCAATGCTGCTAAGACTAAGCTTGTTTCCTTCAATAACTACAAGAAACCTTCTCTACCACCAATAGCAATGGCCAAGAACACATTGCCTGAAAGTACTTCTTTTAAACTCCTCGGCCTAACGTTTACAGGGAATATGAACTGGAATAGATACATTGAGAGCATTGCCAAGGTTGCTGCAAGGAAGGTTGGCTCCCTCTACCGTGCTAGAAAACTACTTACGCCTGCCAGTATCCTATACCTCTATAAGGCAACCATTCGCCCATGTATGGAGTACTGTTGTCACATCTGGGCTGGTGCATCTGCTGCTTGTCTCTCGCTCCTGGACAGGGTTCAAAAAAGAGTCGCAAACCTGATAGGTCCTGAACTGTCATCTGGGCTTCAACCTCTGTCCCATCGACGAGATGTTGCATCCCTCTGCCTGTTCTACAAATACTTTAATGGTGAATGCTCTGACGAACTGCAAACACTTGTACCTCCCCGACGTAACTACCCCCGACAAACCCGACAAGCTACTAAGTCTCATCCCTTTACAGTGGAGATCCCTAGGTGCAAGAAAGCCTTTTACTCCAATAGTTTCTTCCCCAGAACTGCGGGTCTTTGGAACTCCCTTCCGGGATTCTGCTTTCCCAACTGCAATGATATGCAGAAGTTCAAGTGTAATGTTAACAAACATCTTTCTACTCTTCTCCCTTCATAATGACCCCGCTAATTAATTCCCTAATAGTAGCCCCCTGCTTCAAAGTGGCACTGTGCCTTGTTTGGGGTGAAAATTGAATAAAAAAAAAAATAAAAAAAATTAGTTTCTCGTCGATGATGAATCAAGTGTGAATAAAGAATACATAAACCGCCATGATGGCAAAAATAAAGCGTCTCTTTGACAATGCTACAAGAAATATTCACATTTGTCGCGAAGATCCGACTCTTAATGATTGTCGGCGGCCATATTTTAATCGAATGTTGTTTACGGTATGACGGCTTTTGGCGTTAATTTTAAAAGAAAGCCGTTATATGTTGTTGTTGCTGTTGTTGTTGTTGTTGTTTCTTTTTCTTTTATTGTGAAATTTCGTGTGTTTGTCCTGATTTCCAGAGTACGAAATGCGAATGCGACATAAATAGCGCTAATATTTAATGGCGATTCGTAATGTTAATAGAACCTTCCAAACATTAATGACGAATGTTAATGCAAAATATCGATTATTAATGTAAAGTTCTGAATTTTAAATTAGATAATTGGTTATGATTTAAACTCAAGAATACCAATATTATCTACAGAAATTTAGTGTTTATTTAATTTTAACCGTATTTTGATAAACCAAAATAAAGGAAGACATTTATCATGCACGCACTTGCGATGGATCGAAGATGTTACATTCCAAAACTCAAACAAATTTATCAGGAAGTTTTATTATATTTTGTTTAAGAAAATCAAATTTAACGATTTTTAGTGATAAAGTATTTTAGAAGCACTTGACAAGTCCTTGAAAAGAAAAGAAATGGCCGAATAGAGTTGTCCGACCTCGATCTCGATTAAATATGTCGGCCGATTTTCTCTCTCATCAGACACGTCATCACATTTGATTTTCTTTCATAAAGAAACAAAACTACTTGATAAAATTTCGTAATTTTTGGAATATGTTATCTTCGTACAGTGACCTTCTATATTGAATATATTAGTTAATATCGAATATATTAGTTAATATTGAATATATTAGTTAATATCGAATATATTAGTTAATATTGAATATATTAGTTAACATCGAATATATTAGTTAATATTGAATATATTAGTTAATATCGAATATATTTGTTAATATTGAATATATTAGTTAATATCGAATATATTTGTTAATATCGAATATATCAGTTAATATTGAATATATTAGGTAATATCGAATATATTACTTAATATTGAGTATATTAGTTAATATTGAATATATTAGTTAATATCGAATATATTAGTTAATATCGAATATATTAGTTAATATTGAACATATTAGTTAATATCGAATATATTAGTTAATATCGAATATATTAGTTAATATTGAATATATTAGTTAATATGGAATATATTAGTTAATATCGAATATATTAGTTAATATGGAATATATTAGTTAATATGGAATATATTAGTTAATATCGAATATATTAGTTAATATCGAATATATTAGTCAATATCGAATATATTAGTTAATATTGAATATATTAGTTAATATCAAATATATTAGTTAATATCGAATATATTAGGTCATATTGAATATATTAGTTAATATTGAATATATTAGTTAATATCGAATATATTAGTTAATATTAAAGGTCGATATTTTACTAATGAAAAATATCAACCTTTAATATCAACTATTCTTGATGCAAATTCGACATTTTGTGATAAATACCCACATTTTATAGCAATAGTGACTTTTATTATCAATACTGGCTCTTGGTGCTAAAATCAGGTTTATAATTTTCATCCCCGATTGTAAAGTAAAATATTGACTTTTAATGATAATATGGGATTTTAATGTTAACTGAACTTTTCATTTTAATGCCGTTTTCAATACTTAAATATTGACTTTTAATGATAATATCTGGTGTCAATGTTAAACCCAACTTTTAATTTTAATGCCGTTTTTAATAGTTAAATATTGACTTTTAATGATAATATAGGATTTTTCTATAACCCCCAACTTTTAATTTTAATGCAGTTTTCAATAGTTCAATATTTACTTTTAATGTTTAATATCGGCTTTCTCATTTCGTCATTTGCTGATTACCAGCGAATCTCTATAACGAAGAATTATGAAAATAAACTGATATATTTTTTTTATTAATAGTGACGAATTACAGTCTTACCCATATATCTATAAAGTTGAGATTTTTTTATATTTGTATTAAAAGACTAATTATTTCTATGTAAAAAAGAACTTCTTAATATACTCAATCATGCATACGAGAGCAACTACATGAATAAGTTCAGCAGTTCATGGATGTTATTTTGCTGCCAATGTGCGTGTTGTTTTCTCTACGATAACTTTATTTCCATCTCCTCGAAAAGACGTTCTACCCCCCCACACACACACACACCATAAAAGTAACGTTATTTACAATTTTGAATGTGGTTGCGGTGCAACTACTTGGGTCGAACGACATTTACGTTATATGGAAGAATTCAACAACATGTACCCAGTAAAATTAGGAATGGAACCTACCGGGCAACTGATGACGTTACTAACACATACGGGTCCTCAATTACTGATCATTTACTTAAAAACCCGTCTTATGCAGCAAACTTTAGCACGGACTCTTTTACTATTATTAGTCGTGCTCATTCTTTATACCATCTCAAGATCTTGGAGACCATTCACGTTCGACTCAGAAAACCTTCTCTTTGCAAGCAAAGGGAATGCCTCCTGGGTTTGAACGTGATTAATCTCTAGGGTATTCGTCCATAACGCTGTTTTATTTTAATCGTTTTCCCACTTTTTTTTTCTTTTTTTTTTCTCCTCGTAAATTAAATAAAACGCCATTTTAATCGCTTTCATTCTTTATTTTAAAATAATTCCCTCGATACAGCTTTGAGAAGCGAGGGTCGAAACCGGTCAGCTGGCTCCCCATTCTTTTTTCTTTCTTCTCCTGCTTCCCCTTCATTCCCACCTTTTTGGAGAGAAGATATATATATTTATATATATACAAATTTACTTTTAATCATGAATCATAAAAGTCTTCCCTTCCCAATTGCAATATTTAAATTTTGTATCCAAAAGAAAATCATGAACTATATATATACAAATATATACATATATATAATATATATATACCTATATATATACATATATATATGCATATATATACATACATACATATATATATGCATATATATATATACATATATATGCATATATATACATATATATATACATATATATACAGATATATATGCACATATATATATGCACATATATATATGCACATAAAGTTATGAACAGTACATAGGGCCCGAGCTAAGCCGATCTGAACTGCTAGTTTTAAATAAAATTAGAATAAGGATTCTAGAAATAAGTCTTAATTCAATTATATTCATAAGTAGATATAAAAGTATCCATCCAATTTGAAAATATGTTTTCTTAAAAATGATTTTAATTGTTAATAAACATTCTTTATTTGGTGCTAATTTTAAGTAAAAAACGTTAATATAATATAAATAAACATATTTTTATTAACATATATTATTATCCAATAAACTATATTTTATTGACATAAATAAATATAAATTAGAACATTTGAAAACCTGAAAATTTGATGAAGTGATATTTACTTATTTTTTTTATTTTTTTATTTTTTTTTGTTAAAGTCCGAATTTTCGCCAAAAACATGGCTTTATCAAGGAGAGGTTAGTCCAAGGTAGTTATCTTTTCTTTTTGTCATAATGTTGTTATTAAGAGGTCGAGCCTCCCAAAGAGAAAACCGTCTTGTATCGGTGCTGTTTGAAATCAGTGTGTGTAATCGCTCGGGGAAATTTAAGAAATGAGGAGTCTTGCATTTTAGACATTTTTGTTTATTTAAATTTAAATGATAACATTTGAAAAACTGAAAATGTCATGAAATGATAAAAAAAAAATTTATTTACTTTTTTTTGTTAAAGTTCGAGAGGCTTCGACCTCTCAATAGCAGCATTATGAAGGAAAAGTAAAAAAAACTAAATCGGTCTAATCCTCTTCTTGATAAAGCCAGGTTATTTGCGAAAATTCGGACTTTAACAACAACAACAACAACAACAACAAAAAGTAAATAAAAATGATTTTATAATTTCGTAAGGTTTTCAGGTTCTCAAATGTTCTCAATTAAATTTAAATAAACAAAACTGCTGCTAGAAAGGACTTGCCCTGCCTTGATAGGGTTCAAAATAGACTTCGTAGTCTCGTAGGAGATGTCCTTCTCTCTTCCCTGCAATCTCTGTCTCACAGAAGAGATGCTGCGAGTTTGTCTCTGATGTGTCGTTATTTTTATGGAAAGTGTTTGACTGAGCTTCAATCTATGATCCCCCTCGCCTAACTTTCACAAGAAACACTCGTCTAGCTGAAAAGTCTATCAATAATTCCCCCCCACTCTTTATCTGTGCCTAAACCTAAACGTAGATTCCATGAACAAAGCTTCTTTCTTAGAACTACACGCCTGTGGAATTGTCTTCCGTTTTCCTGCTTTCCGGCTGACTACAATATGGCTGTGTTCAAGTCTAACGTAAATAAGTTCTTGATGAGCCGTTCCATATAAGTTATCAAATTTAACGAATTTTCATTACTAATGATTACTATATTGTCTAATTTCTACTGTACACTCTTTAACCCTTATGCTTGAGTGGTCTCTTGGCCTTGATAATGTGGTGATGCCTGTGTAAAAAAAATTAAATTTATATAAAAAATGTTTTCTAAAATGTGTGACTTTCCATTTTATAAATAAATATATTTGTCTCGTTTTATCTAACATGTAGAATAGGAAAATTGAAGAAAGGAGAGTAGAAAGTTTAGGTTTTATTTGGTAACATTTTGTCCTTTGAATCTCAAATTCTATTAGCAATGTTTTCGACAAAGAAGGAATAATTGCTGTTTTCTGGGTTGAAACTCATCTTTTTTTTTACACAGTGATCACCACTTATCAAGGCCCGGAAACCACTCAGGGATAAGGGTTATTGCAAGTACATTACGTTAGTGTGGAGATTTGATAAAGTGTTTAATTAAGGGGGCGGTTCATTAGGAATTTGTTAACATTGGACTTGAAGACATCCAAGTTGTAGTCCAGGGGGAAGCAGGCAGACGGAACAGAGTTCCACAGGCGTGCAGTTCTAAGAAAGAAGCTTTGTTCATGGAATCCGCGTTTTGATTTAGGCACAGATATAGAGTGGGAGAAATTTTTCACAGTGGATTCAGCTAGACGGGTGTTGTTCGTGAAAGATTGGCGAGGGGGGACCAGAGATTGGAGTTCAGACGAGCACTTGCCATGGAAATAACGATAAAACAAGGATAGGCTCGCAACGTCTCTTCTGTGGGAGAGAGGTTGCAGGGTAGAGAAAAGGGCATCCCCCACGAAGTCTATTTTGTACTCTGTCAAGACAGGATAGGCTATCCAACATTTGTCGTTGGTTTGTTTTTGACTTTGAAATCAGGTGGCTTCTTGCCTTGTTTTGGAGCGATGTACCCTCAAAAAGCGGCGAAAAACGGTAGTTTGTTGAATTAATTTTATCTTTCTTGTGATGGTTATTCTTTTAGTATATTTATAAATCCTGTGGTTACCTGCAGTTTATAAGCGGAAATTAGTGACACCATGTTAGTTGTCGCCCTATAAAATGCCCCAAAGCTGGACTTTTTTTCTTCCTTTTTTTATGCTTCAAACAAACTGCGTCATTCACACGTTGCCAAGGACGAAAGAAAACAGACATACTCAATTGTTAAACTGAGACTCTTTCAAGGAAAACGATTTGTTGGGAAACAAAGATGGCGTCGATTTTTTTCACCTTGTTCGCAAGAGAATATATTTCAAAGTGGCATTTACTCTATCGAAGAGATTGTTGAGATAGATAGATAGATAGATAGATAGATAGATAGACAGATAGATAGATAGATAAACAGGAAGACAGGAAGATACATAGATAGATTTATAGATAGGTAGGTAGATAGATAGGGGAACTGTAAAAGATAGATGGATAGATAGATACATATATTTGAAAATAGACGCAGATAGATAGATAGATAGATAGATAGATATGAAAATAGAGACAGAAAGATAGATAGAGACAGAGGGATACATAGTTGATAGATAGATAGATAGATAGATAGATAGATAGATAGATAGATAGATAGATAGATAGATAGATGCAAAGATTTTTGCCGGTTTGTAAATTGGACATTTTATATTGAGAGAATTTGATTGCAAAATCTTGTCTCATCCTCCATATTCTCCTGATCTTGCTCTATCGGATTAGCAGTTATTTCGAGGATTACAAAACTATCTACGTGGCTTTGGCTTAACATAACGAAAGGAGATTGAACATGAGTTAGGTTCATGTTTCTCATCAAAACTTAACGAATTTTATGACCGAAATATTAATAAGCTCATTGACACATGGAATCAAGTTATAAAAGCCTCTGTTCAATCTCGAAAGACAATGGGTATCCCCGTAAGGGTCGTTACGCGTGTAATTGTAAGTAAAGACTTGCACAATCCCCAATCACCCTACTCCTGAATCAACACTGCCTGATTCCAGTTGTAAGGAGAAATCTAAGACGACTAGAAATAATGCAGGGATAGGCGGAGAGCACATAAGCACCTAGAATTTCCAAATAGTCACCCATCTTAGTACTGACAAGGCTGAACGTTGCTTAATTTATCAAGTTATAGAGAACAAATATCGTTCTTGTTAGTTTTGTATTTTAAAGATTAAACTTTAAATCGGACAAAAACACTTTTGAATTGAAATAGATCGATATATAGATCGCTAAATAGATGGTGAAAAGGAGAGGAAGAAATGTAACAGAGCCGCTGATACGTGTTAGCAGCAGCAACCGCATGATACATATGCAAATGATCTTGTCTGTACATGAGCTGACGTCACAGAGGAAGAAATGAAGGAAAAGAAACATGGGAGAAAAAAGTGAAAAATGCACCACGTGGCGAGGAAGAAAAAGCGCATGCTGGCGTGAGATAAAAATGTGGCCCCGCAGTGGCGTGAAAGACTTTTAAGCCTGGGTCGAGACGGCAGGGTTTTGTTGACTATATAACAGACGAGATTAACAAAGAAGTCTTTTAAAACAATATGCAATACGTTAGTTTATAGTGTACCATGAATAAATGTGTAACATGACCGTTCCTTTTTAACTTTTTAACTGTGTCGTAACATTTTAAACCTGTTGGACCCACACGTTGTCTGGTACCACCGCTAAAGGAACAAACAAATAAAACAGGAAAGAAATAAAAATCTAACTGGGTATTTTTAGTGCAAATGAAATGCACTTATTCATTGTGTCTCCAAAACAACGTATTTCATTATATTTCATAAGCTTTTCGTACACACGTGTGTTCTTTTTAAAAGTCTCTGTCGCCACCACCTCACTTTCTAGCCGTCGCAAAAGAATAATGTATTTATATGCTGTAAAACAACAAAAGCAAACACCAGAATAAACAAATGAGTTTATTGTGTATTAAATAACCAGAAAAAGGTTGCCATGCCGTAAAACAAAACCACCAAACGAAACACTATAAGTATATAATTGAAGACAAATATTTGAAGCATAAGTTTGTGTTTTGTTTTTGTTTTTTTCAAAATTATTGGATTCGACACGTCTATCTTCCTCGACATGCAAATTGCTTCTATCTTCCGACCACGTGGTGTATTTTCTCTCGCTATTTTTATTGTGACACAAGTTCGCTCACACTTGCTAATTTGCATACGTGTTTTAACGGCTGATGCTGCTAGCCAGCCATACTTCAGCTTCTGCTGGTTCTCTCACACGTGCCCATATGCGCTCTATTACAAATGCGTGTCATTTCAACTAAAAAATCGAATTTCTTTCCTTTTTTATTTCTTAACGGCTTCCTCTGCATGCAACGTGTGGGTCGATGTTAACGTATAACAACAGCATTGCAGAAAGGGGAAGTAATAGAGCAAAGAAGAATTTTAACGGCTCTTCGTCTTAATAAGTAGTTATCATGTTTGTAAATAAAAAAATGTAAAATATTAATGAATGCTCTTTTAACAGATAGTGTGGCAATAGCTTAATTCTTAATGTCTTGTTAGACATTTTAAAATGCATGCTTTCTCAACTGAAGCTCCCATACTTATTTTGAAAATAATTTAATTGTGTTTGCATATCGTCAACATTTATTGACGAGTAACCAGAATGGTGTCACAAATAATTTGTTTCAGCACAAAACAAAACAAGATGTACCCCACTTTCAATGTAAACCTGTGGCCGAAACGTTAAAAGGGCATGTAGCAGCCGACACTCGCTACAACCACATACAGGAACTAATTCTCACGATTCGAGATTTGAAATCCATTTTTTTCCTGGTTTGTCCAATCACAAGCCAGCTCTCTATCATGTGACAGGGTATATAAAAGGCGAAATCTGAAACTCTCAATCTCTTTCTCGCTTCTTTGCCAAGAAGCACACATCGCCTGAGGCATCAGACCAATGCAGAACGTGAGTACTACAAGCTAACATGGCGACCTTTCAAACTCTCATTTGTTCCCACGTGCGGTACCCCAAACGAACATTCTTTGCCATGCTAAAGAAGATATATTAACACACACGTACGCCTACTCTTTCTTACCATAGACACTAATCCTTTACCCTGTCTTTACTATCGGACGCGTGCTCCTACATACGTAAACACACTGAAGTCTTTGTCGTTTCTTTCTCTTTTAACCGGCTTCATTCTTACCGACAGCTACTACCTATAAACACGTGTAAACAGAACTGAACTGTTCTCTTCTTCAACCCGCCGAGATGATATTAATTCTATCTTCACACAAGGACACTTCAACCTACAAACCCGTCTACCAACGCTACTAACAAAGATAACAAATAAAGTTGTTTATTTATACAGAATGAAACTCCATTTCGTTGTCTCTTATTCTATAGACATCTACATAAACGGATGGGCTTTCGCTTGCCATTCTCTCTGTTGGTAATGTCTGACATTATTTCTTGCCATTTCCTTTCTGATTCTAGATTCTGGCACTCAGTAGGTTAAATCTCTTAACATCTTTATAACACTTTGTCTGAAACGTTTTCTGTTTTCCAATTCACCAATAAGTGTTAGCTAATAATTTCTGCAGTCCGTAACACGTACATTCTTGTCATGGAGATGCTAATTGCAAAATATAGTTTTTCAGATGCGTCAAAACTGGTCTTCAATGATGCACGGTTTTCACTGCCGATTTCAAGTTCTGAAACTTATTAGCTCAACCTGCTGGGTATTTATCGGGAAAAGAGGCATTATGAATATCTGATAATTTTGGAGAATTCAAAATTTGACCCCTGTTAAAAAAGACAGCTTATTTAAGAAGAAGAATGATAAAGCGAAAGTATGTGAATTATTCAAACCATCTGAGATTGATGGGATTCGGAGGCTGTCAGAATCCAATGACAGTACTGACGACGTACAGAGAATAAAGTGGCGTGTTGATAGAGACACCACTGATAAGAGACACGATTAACAATCCCGTTATTTTAGATATGTGTTGAATATTTGGGAGACGACCTCGAAAAGAGAGGCATTCGGTGTGTTACACACACGCAGATTGATCCATTTGAGAAATGCGGGACTTTCGACCATTGTCTATTAGAATGCATAAGTTGATCAGAAATATGTGAGAGGATATCAGTCAAAGAGTTTGAAACAATATACAATGGGAAATATTAAACATTCCAGGGGGGCAAATAATGTTTATATAAATCGACGCAACAGAAAGCGGAGCAGTCAATCACAGGCCAAAATTGTTGTCGGTGTGAAATAAGGCAAAATATTATCTTATAGATCAGCTGTGTTGTGTTTATATTGCACAACAGTGACAAACGTAGATTTGGTAATTATATAGACGGAAAAGCACATTTGAACGACTGCTCGCAACGAATATATAATATATGTATTCGTTATTCATTTTTTTCTTTGCATAAAATAGTACCTGCATATAAAATAAAAAATGAAGCATACATTTGAAACACAGTAGGTTCTTATCAACCATAAACGAAAATTTTCATTAAAGAAATGTGTCCCTTCATCATTGTCACTCGATAGAAGATAATGAATAATCACGTTGACACACTGGTTCCCGGTTGATCAACGTTAAGTTAAGCAACGTTTGCCTGGCCAGTACTAAATGGGTGGCCAATTTAGAAATAACATGCGCTGTATGTACTAGAACGTCGACAGCTCACCGCAAGAGCTGCAAAAAGTTAACGTCATCATCACCTTTTACGGGGATACACATGCGACTGGGGACCCCTTGTGAATTCCATATTCCTATGAAACTTCCTACTTTGGAGGAAGCCAGTTCAATTCTCCAATGGTAAGTCTCGCTTCAGTACAGTACTGGACAGAAGCAACGCCGTATTAGAAGTGCGGTTACGTATTGCGCTACAATTTCTTCGGTCGAGACTCATCATCGTGCCGGCAAACTTCAAGAAAGTTATGCATTGTCTATTGTAGAAAACATAACCCTAACTCTAAACCTAACCTGTCCATTGATACAAGACGCGGTAAAGAATGGATATATGAATACGCGAATCTTTCTTTTGATTTGGTTCTAAAGTTCTGGCACGACACTTTTTATACTCCTGCAACTTGTAATGCTGTATTCGTCACTTTTTCGTGGCAGCACAAACAACCCCCACCAAGTCGACAATACATTGATAAATGGCTCTCCGCGAATTCTTTCTTATCCGTATGTCACGATAGTTTTGCAAAACCTTCATAAAAAAAAACAGACGCCAAGTCATGACCGGACATTGATATCCACAGAATTGTGCGTGTACATACAACCCACCCACCTCCACACACATGCTTACATTCATACAACTATATATAAACACTTTTGCTCTCTCTATTTCTCCATCATTGACTTTTCTCTCTCTCTCTCTCCCTCTCTCTCTCTCTCTCTCTCTCTCTATATATATATATATATATATATATATATATATATATGTGACATTGTCTGTCGAGAGAACGTTCTCTACTGCTTCGTTTTTCTTTTGTTTTTTTTTGTTTTGTTTTTTGTGGGGGGTACAGATTCGAAATTTGATATATAGGGACTTCGGAGCTGTGGAACACAATCAATTTGATCTTTAATCGGTAAAAATACCTGCTTATGATTAAAAACAGAAAAAAATTAAACTTGGCAGGCGTAAGTCGACTTAAAATGTTCTTCTACAAATTAGGACATTTTAAAGTGCTCTTCTACAAATGCGCAAATATATTTATACTCTCCAGTAGGGTACATTTAAAGGTTTATATATATATATATATATATATATATATATATATATATATATATATATATATATATATATATATATAAACGTTAAAATATAAGCTTTATACTTAAGTAGGTGACATCCTTTACACTGCGTTTTAAGCATATGAGTAAATAATGCACCGTAGACAGTGTAAAAGTAATAACAAACAAATATATATATATATGTGTGTGTGTGTGTGTGTGTGTGTATTTTATTTTTTTTATTACCGTTTTATCTGTTTGGTTTCATTTCATGACCATGTTTACGATCCAACAGTTTCGTCAGACTTTACAGAAATGGTTGTTAGTATTTGGAAGAAGTGTTTTAGAAGAAATACGAGAAAAAAGGGGGTAGGAAATAATAAGGGGAAGGGAGACGGTATCGACAATATTTCAGTTTTTAAGGTTAAAATACATTAGATTGTAGTGTGTGGGGGGCGTAGCAGATTCATATAGGCGTGGGTGTAGATACATGGATATAGGGAGTGGGAGTGGGGGAGAGGATGGTAAAGAAAAAGAAAAGGGGTAAGGGGAGGAGGGGTGGATTTTCAATTTTTAGGTTTTAAATTTTGACTGCTTTTTGCTTGTTCAGCCAGGTATATGAAGTAAATGACAGAGAGAGAGGGAGAGAGAGAAAGAGAGTGTATGCGTGTGTATGTCTGCATATAGATTCATGTATGCCTGCATATACATTGTTTATATATGTATATGCGTATGTGTCTGTATATGGATGTGTAGAAATGTACATATGTATGTATACGTATGTATGCGTATATCCGCGTGCGTTAGCGTATGTATTAATCCTTAACTACCTAAAAACAACTCATTGTCAACTGAAATGAACAAGTCGACTTATAGCGATAACGAAAATTTTAAATGGAAGCTTTTACTTGTCAAACACATGACACCTACACAAACCCTTTCTCTCTCTCTGCCTCTCTCTCTCTCTCTCTCTCTTTCTCTCTCTCTCACTTTCTTTCTCTCATCTACTTTATATACCTGGCTGGACAAACAAAAAGCAGTTAAAATTTAAAACCTAAAAATTGAAACTTCTCCCCCTCCTCTCCTTATGCCCCCTTTCTTTTTTCTTTACCATCCTCTCTCACCCTCACCCTCCCTATATCCATATATCTCCACCCACGCCTACATGAATCTGCTACCCCCCACACACACACTACAATCTAATATATTTTAACCTTAAAAACTGAAGCATTGTCGATACCCGTCTTCCTCTCCCTTATTATCTCCAACCCCCTTTTTGCTCGTATTTCTTATAAAACACTTCTTCCAAATACTAACAACAATTTCTGTCAGGTCTGACGAGGCTGTTGGATCGTAAATATGGTCCAGCATCCGAAACATATGTAACAAAAAAGATAAAACTGTAATAAAAAATAAAACACATATTTGCTCTGCAATAGTATATTGAGCACTCTCTTCAGGATTTTACTAATTACCAGTTTTACTAATATATATATATATATATATATATATATATATATATATATATATTAATATGCTGTCAAACAACTAAATCAAACACGATGAATATGAAGAATTAAAACATAAACATGTAAATAAAAGTTGAAGGTATAAAAAATTAAAGCATTTTTTTATTATTATTTTAAAATTATTCGATTCGATATTAATTGATCAAAAAGGGTTGATATGCCGTAAAAGAAAACAATCAAACCAAATATCATATATAAATAATTGAATGCATAAAAAAAATTAAAACATACTTATTTTTCTTTCAAAATTATTCGATTCGATATTAATTAACCAGAAAGGGTTGATATGCCGTAAAAGAAAACAATCAACTCATTTGTTTTTCTTTTCTTCTGCTTCTTCGTTTTCTTCGGCCTCGTTTTTTTTTATATTTTATTTTTCATTCTATTTTCTCTACTTCCTATTTCTTTTAGATTTTATCTTCATTCACTACCCCCCCCATTTTTTCACTCTGCTTCTTCATCTTTTTTCATTCTTGCGTTTTTCTTCTATCCAGCTTTCTTAATCGACCCTCACCACCATTGCTCTCTTCCTCATCTTTTAATCCCGTGGTTTCTTCCTCTCTTCGTTTTCATCTCTCTATCTCTGCCCCAGGTTGCGATGAAGAAACCCTAAAATTGCATCTCTCCGGCTCAATTTCTATGACCGTCAATTGTTTGGGGTCAATGAATTCATAGCGATCCTTGTTGCTTATCTCTTTCTCTTGCAAATGCGGAGCGCTATAAATGGCGGCCAACTAATCACCATAATAGGTCGTGCCGGCAGGGGAGGGGAGTGGGTAATTGGCGCATCGTCGCGCATCGTAATGTGGGTCATTGTGATGCGGAATAATGTGTTCACTGTTGAAGAGACTTTAAAGCAATTACCAACTGCATTGAACTTGGGATGCAGTAAGACGCAGAAAGATGGGCTATTGGTCGACGATGCTTATAAAGGGTTTACCGCATTGGCGAGGGAATGCTGTGTACAAAAATAGAATTAATAAGCAACTGGGGACGAAGATGTTAGAACTACGGGAATTAAAAGAAGAGAGTTAAGATAAAAAAAAATAGCTGCGCTTGGATTAGATAGAAATAAATAGGCATAGATTAACGAAGACTAAAAGAAGGATGAAATGAGAATATTATAAAATATACGCAGGTTTGTATCTGGGGACGCGTTTGAAGAGCATCGGGAAAAATGCAACATTAGTTTTCGTTAAGACATGTATCTAGGATAAGAAAAACTCTGACATAAAACCTGAGGTTTACAGTCTGTTCTGCCCTTAACATCCAAATTGCACGGACTGAGATTAGCAGTTGTCCTAATAGTCTGAATAGTTCGCTACAGGCCTCCACTACTATAAAGAATTGATCTGTGTGGACACTGGACACATTAATTATTGGTTTAACCTTATGGTCGGAAATATATATATATATATATATATATATATATATATATATATATATATATATATATAATTATTTACTATAATAATTATTGAATACCTACAGACACTAGTGCTTCATCCTTTTGGGAATCGTCAGTGCAGGATGTCACAATTAACTCCAGTCAATAGATTCGAACCCGGCGATAGAAGCAATTTCTGGTTTCATTAGCAAGGACCTACTCTGTTCGGCTACCATTAACCGCGAGAAATGTTGTTGAAATTTAAACATTTATTTTTTAAATGATTTTTAATGCCTTTCAGAGTGATCTAATCATTATATGATGATCTGCACGAAAGAACTAAATCGACCGACTTTATTTCAACTGGAAGTGATCAACGATAAGAGACGAGTTTCTTAAAGAGGCTGACATAATTATTTACTATAATAATTAAATACCTACAGATACTAGTGTTTCATCTTTCGGGAATCATTAGTGCAATGTGTCACGATTAACACCAGTCGTTAGATTATATATATATGTGTGTGTGTGTGTGTGTGTGTGTGTGTGTGTGTGTGTGTGTGTGTGTGTGTGTTGGTGTGTGTGTGTGTGTGTGAAGAGAGAGATTAACTAGTTTCAGGCCTTACTTAAAAAATATTTTCGCTTCAAGCAAGGTGTTCATATACATTATATCGGTTTTTGCCTTTTGTTTAAAGTATATATATGCGATTAGTAAAAGATATATATATATATATATATATATATATATATATATATATATATATATATATAGTAAGTCATAAAATGTATATGGCGATTAAGCTACACTGAATATTCCGCGTTTCATCCACTCTAGGATTCTTCAGGCTTATGCGCGAATTCTGTGGTTGTTTGTCGTTTTTATATACGCATCTTCTATTGAAATTTTAGTTAGCCAATCAGCTTTCTAGTAGACACCGCACACTTTGCCCACTTCAAAATAAATGTCTAACCAAAAGCGTAGTTTACCAGGCCACAATATTTGCGAAAGAAACCCCGAATAACAAGAAATATTACGTAGGTATGACTTCCTTAGATTTCAAAACTCGATACTATGACCACAAAAGTACATTCAACAATAAAAAAACACCGTATGAAAACAACACTAGCGAATAAATACTGGGAACTCAAGGAAAGCGGACATTCACCGGTAGTCAAATGGAAAATAATAAGACAAGCTACCACATGTAGGGACCTAGACGACCCATGTAGATTATGCCTTCATGAAAAATTTGCTATCCTGTACTTTAAAGAACTCCAACATCTATTAAACTGTAGAAGAGAAATAGCAAACAACTGTGTTCACAAGATACAATCTACTATTGGATAGCGATACAAAATAGTTTTAAAACTAACAAAAACAATAGAAAATAAACAAATAAATTAAATAAACATGAATATACATAAACGATCGCACATATATGTATGTATATATATATGTATATATATGTGTACATATATGTGTGTACACATATATATATATTTATATATAAACTAACATTAATAAAAAAAACACTAACCTAGATTTAAAACAGATCAATAAGCTAAATATCCAGGCTTAATAGAGCACACACAAAGGTACAGGTCAATCAGAGGTCAAATAGGCCTTTGTCCGATACGTGCATGTTCATTGGGGGATAGGAAGGGCGTAGTGGATACTATAAAGCTGATTGGCTAACTAAAATTTCAATAGAAGATGTGCATATAAAAACGACAAACAACCACAGGATTCGCGCATAAGCCTGAAGAATCCTAGAATGGATGAAACGCCGAACATTCAGTGTACCTTAATCGCCATATACATTTTATAACTTACTAACTAGCTCTACCTACGTATTGAGCACTTTTGAAGTAAATACTTAAAGTTTACGCATGAATCTATACTTTCGTATATTAATTTTATGTGAGTAAATTAAGCAGTTATATATATATGTGTGTGTGTGTGTGTGTGTGTGTGTGTGTGTGTGTGTGTGTGTGTGTGTGTGTGTGTGTGTGTGTGTCATGAACAGTATATAATAGATCCTTTGAAATTGGATGTTGACTTCAGTGTAGGGAGTTTATGATAAACATTTTTTATATTCACATTCATATATGTTTCATATTAATCAAGAATCACCAGTATGGGTAATTGTAACTGTCTCATCGGTTGCCAGAGTCGGACCCTGGACTTAAGTCACCTTTAACGTCTAACCAGAATTATAGATGGATAGATTGAAGATATACCATTAGATAGATAGATAGATAGATAGATAGATATATAGATAGATAGATAGATAGATAGATAGATAAAACCTTGATTCCAGTAAAGCAACTGACCTTGACGGCATTCCAATAATAGTGTTGAAAAAGCTTCAACCAGAACTTGCCCCAATACTTACAAAACTCTTTAAGCGTTGTCTTAAGGAGAATTGCTTCCCATCACCTTGGAAAACCTCATCAGTATGCCCTGTATTTAAGAATTCAGGTGACAGGTCATCTCCCTCTCAGTACAGACCAATAAGTCTCCTGCGTGTCATGAGTAAGTTGCTGGAATCCATATTAAATAAAGAAGTAGTCAACCACCTCAGCAGATATAACCTTCTTAGTGACATGCAATATGGTTTCCGTTCTGCTAGATCCACAGCAGATGTGCTAACGGTTATATCTCATAGGACTAGTGAATATCTCGACAAAGGCTTCCTTTCTAGGGCAATTGCTCTTGACATATCAAAGGCCTTCGATAAGGTATGGCATAAAGGCCTACTTCACAAGATTTCCAGCTACGGTATAAGTGGAAATGTTTTGTCAATTATTAAATCATTTCTCTCTGATCGGCTCATAAGAGTAGTGGTTGATGGGCAGAAATCAGAAGCCCACAGTATTAATGCTGGTGTCCCTCAGGGGTCTATCCTGGGCCCAAATCGCTTCCTGATCTACATCAATTATCTCCCAAAACACATACTTAAATCATTCGTTGACATCTATGCTGATGACACGACCATCTATGGAAACACATCAAAGGCCTTGAATGACAAAGTTATCTCTGATTCTCTCTCCTCTGATGTTAAGCACACGGTACAATGCGGAAAGAGGTGGTTGGTTACTTTTAATGCATCTAAAACCAAGTTTCTATCTTTACATCATCAACGCTCTGATCCCCATCTGACATCAATTGAAATGGATGGCTCTCATCTTGGGGAGCCTCCGTGTTTTGACAAGCTTCTGGGATTGACCTTTACTCCTGATCTGAAATGGAACACGTACATCAAATCTGTTGCTAAGGTCGCTGGAAAAATGGTGGGATACTTCTACCACTCCAGTAGATATTCACTGCTGATGCAATTCTCTATCTATATAAAAGCCAAGTACGTCCAAGGATGGAGTACTACTGCAACATCTAGGCAGGACCTGTGGGAGAGAGGTTGCAGGGAAGAGAAAAGGGAATCACCCACTAGGCTACGAAGTCTATTTTGTACTCTGTCAAGGCAGGATAGGATGTTTAAACAGCCTATCCTGCATCGACAGAGTGCAAAATAGACAGAAGGGACGTTGTAAGCCTGTCGTTGTTTTATTGTTATTTCCATGGGAACTACTCGTCTGAGCTCCAATCTCTGCCCCCTCGCCAATCTTCACGAAAAACACCCGTCTATCTGAAACCACTGTCAGTAATTTTCTCCGCTCTTTACTAGTGCTTAAATCAAAACGTAGATTCCATGAACAAAGCTTCTTTCTTAGAAGTGCACGCCTGTGAAACTCTCTTCTGTTTGCCTGTTTCCCACCTGACTACAACTTGGATGTCTTCAAGTCCAACCTAAACAAGTTCCTGATGAACCGCCCCCCCCCCATAATTAAGACACTTTATCAGATCTTCATTACTAACGATTACTACGATATTGTCCCATTAATTACTGTACACGCAATTATCCTTTCCCGGAGTGGCCTCCGGGCCTTGATAAGTGGTGACTTCCATGTAAAAAAAATAGATAGATAGATGTCTACCTATCTACGTGGGTAGATAGGTAGGCAGGTAAGTAATTAGGTCTATAGAGATATATAGATTGATGATATATGATTATATATATAAAATATATTTTAGTCATCGACATACAGACCTGTTTCGTTGTATCACAACTCATCAGTGCCGCTAGACTAACACCTCTCCCAAGCCGAGGATCGAACCTAGAACCGTCGTGATGACAGTCGGCAGTCCTACCCCTTGACTACGGAATCGGTGGCCGAAATTAACCTGTCCGAACGATTATTTAAATAAACATCCGTCCGCTACTCGTAGAGGGCTCAAACGTTTGTTTGTAAACAAATCGCGAGCTTCGCATTATTTCAGCTAAATTAAGTAGCGAGTAAGATAATTTACGAGAGTGCTCTACCAAAGAGGGGAGCTTTATAAAATATATTTTAGTCATCGACATACAGACCTGTTTCGTTGTATCACAACTCATTATGATTATATATATATACAGATATATATATATATATATATATATATATATATAGAGAGAGAGAGAGAGAGAGAGAGTGGGGAGAGAGAGAGATACGTACATACATATATAGATAGATGATTGGATGGATAGATTGAATATAAATAGTGAGGTTTATAGATAGATAGATAGATAGATACATACATACATACATACATGCATACATACATACATACATGCATACATAAATGCATACATACATGCATACATACATGCATACATACATACATGCATACATAAATGCATACATACATGCATACATACATACACACATGCATACATACATATATACATGCATACATACATACATGCATACATGCAGACATATATGATGATGATGATTGCAACGTCTTGTCAGACGAGTGCCACTCCCTCAGACATTTAAAATCCATGAGCCCAAATGTCTGAGGGAGTATCTATACAAATATGACGTTACAGAGTCTTAGCTTTGTACGACAGCTAAGTCTCTCTCTCGGTTCAAAATGTTGAGATCCAGCAACAAGCAAAAGCAAGATAGCCAGCAACAAATTAAACTGCAGACCAGCTTAAGGCGGGTACTGGTCTCCCGCTTTATGGTTTTTTAAATCAGAGATTTGCTTCTCCTAGGAAGGTTGCCTTCACCACGGCTTACGGGAGCCCTCTCCACCCCCAAACATACATACATACATGCATACATACATGCATACATATATACATGCATACATACATACATGCATACATACATACATGCATACATACATACATGCATGCATACATACATACATACATGCATACATACATACATACATACATGCATACATACATGCACGCATGCATACATACATACATACATAAATGAATACATACATGCATAAAGAGATACATAGACAGATAGATCTATAGTTAAATACATTTATGCATAGACAGATATACAGACAGATAAATACATACATACATACATACATCGGGTACATTTATGCATAAGCGAATAGATAGATAAATAGATAGATAGATACATACACACATTTGCATATACAGATAGATACACAGATAGATAGATAGATAGATAGATAGATAGATAGATAGATAGATAGATAGAAAGATGCATAGACAAATAGATAATACATACATACATACATACATACATACATTGTGCATGCTTTCATAAAATGTGTGAAATAACAAGACATTTCTCTGATAGCAAAGCCACGTTTCTATTGCTTGCAACTCTTTTATATTTCAACTTTAACGATCACTTGAATCATCGATTGTCTAACGTTTAGTCTTTGCATTTTTTTCTATAAAAATTTAACACTAAACTTTTCTATTTTTGTGTTCTTACCTATTTTTTAATGCGTATGATCATTGATAATGCTTAAAGTCACTTAAAATAAGACAAGATTTACCAGAAATAAATGGGAAAGATAATAAAGGCAATTATCAGTAGTCGATCCGATAATACGCGTATCACACCGCGATCGAGGTAACTCGGTGCATCTGCGATTGAAGGTAATCTTTATATTAATAAAGTTATTATGTTCCGGTGTATGTGTGCGTAGTTCTCGCCTCTACGTGACTTAGACATCATTATTTCTTATTTATTATTAATCAAATATTTATTGAAATAAAACAAAGTAGAGTGTTATTTTAACGTTTCATCGATGTAAGTTTCATATCTTGTCAAACTCGAAAATCTTTCTGTCGAACGTGGGATTCTGCACGGAATGTTATGAAAAGGGGCTTAGGGTAAGGGTTAGGGTTAAGGCAATTGTTATGAAAAGGGGCAGACAGTAAGAAAGCAAAACTAGATGCGTTTGAAAATGATATTAGGAAACGATTAGAATCGAACCCAATAGGCAAGGGTTAAAAGAAAGGAATGCAGAACGATAGGCATTGTTCTCGCAAATAGTTAAATATACTCATTATTTTAAACATATTTTCTTTTTTTAAAAAAAAGAGAATTATATTCTCGAAATTATCAAAGATATTAAGGTTATAAATTATATATAAAACATATATCGAACAGTGTGTGCGTATTTACTGATTATATTTGGGAATGAATTTGAAAAATAAATAAATACATATATTTGTAGTCATAGACATACAGTCCTGTTTCGTTGTATCACAACGCATCAGTGCCGCTGAAATAGCATCTCTCCCAAGCCAAGGACTGAACCTAGAACCTTCGTGTTGACAGTCGGCAGTTGTCCCACTCCACCATGGAATCGACACCCGTAAATAACTCGTCGGAATGTCTATTTAAATAGACACCCACCACCACTTTATATATATATATATATATATATATATATATATATATATATATTGTCATCCACATACAGTACTGTTTCGCTGTTTCACAGCTCATCAGTGCGGCTAGACAGGCAACTACCTCAATATACCTTATATATATAAATTACGATGAGTTTACCAAGGTAATCAAAATGGTAAACTTAAAATATATTATAAATATTAAAGAGTTAATATTTACAAGTAAAATAAACTCAGCCTGATGTAAAAGCTCAATAAAACCGAAAAGGAAATAGAGCTTATAATATGAACAAATGACATCTTGAAAAAGAGCTAGAAACATATTTAATTTTAAAAAAAGAAGCACAAGATAAGTGGATAGTCCTTAATCCGCGGAGTTTCGAAGAAATACTCTCCTTCTCATCAGAGGGCAGGAATTAGCAAAAAATATGTTTTTAACTCTTTTTCAAGATGTCTTTTAACATGTTTTATTAATCATTTGTTCGTATATATATATATATATATATATATATATATATATATATATATATATATAAATATATATATATATATATACGAAAATTCCAATTTTAATGACACCTTCGTTATTTTGTCTGCTATGTTCACACGACACGTAATTTCAACACCCCGATTTTCTACATTGCTTACAGCCTTCTCATACGTTTATGTATTCTTACATGTTTGTTTACCAGCATTGCTTCAAGCAAAGTATATTTTCCCTCATACGTGTGTGTGTGTGTGTGTGTGTGTGTGTGTGTGTGTGTGTGTGTGTGTGTGTGTACAGTATATTTTGTTTATTGTTTGTCGTGTTTTACTCTTTGCAGGACGGCTATATTGCTCCAACTGTTCGCTCTTTTGTTGCTATGAACACGAACTTCACGCTCCTCAGTAACCTGCCTCTGAAAGAAGGCCCAGTTGAAGACACACTAAACAACACAAAAATTTATCGCACAGCCGTCGTCAGAGACATTGTCTCTTTGCTGAAACAGATTGCGTTTAGCATCAATCGACGACCAACAACCGAAGACATGAGATTGAAAATCGCGAAGAAATTACGGAGGGTAAATAGCGCCATTTTTCATCTTTCTTTTTTTTTTTTTTTACTTTAGAATATGTTCTCTAGTTAAACCATTAAATTTTCAGATTCCACTTGAACAATTGTGACTCTTTGGGCGCGCACACACACGCGCGCGCACACATACACACACATATATATATATATATTATATATAATTTTTACATATATATATTATGTATATATACACATGTATATATATATGTGTATATATACATATATATATATATATATATATATATATATATATATATATATTCGCAGCAAGTCGTTATCAATATCAGTGTGTAACAAATTTCATCTTCCTATGTCTAATAATATTGTGTAACATGTACGACTGTATGAATAATATGTACGACATAATAATGTTGATACCTGGGTTCTTTTTAGATCACCGAAGTGAAGCAAAGTTGAGCCTGCTCAGTATCTAATTGGTGACAAATTTGGGAATTCCAGGCGCTGTATGTAGGGAGCCACTAATAGGCCTCGCACTCCCAATCTCCAACCTTTGTAGGATCCATAACCTTCTTTACAAGTACTTTAATGGAATGGGCTCTGATGGACTAATAACCTTTGTGTCTTCCTGACGTAAATACTCCCGAATAACACGGCAAGCAGCAAAATCCCACTCCTCCATTGTAGAAATTCCTACATGCTAGAAAGCTTTCTATTCTAATAGTTTTTTTCCTCGAACCGCTAGGCATTGGAATTTTCCACTTATTTACTTATTCCTTTGTTCTCTGACTATACAAGAGGTTTAAATGTAATGTGAACAAGCATCTCGCTGCTCAACTTCTCACATAGCGCTCTGAATACATGATCCCAAATAGTAGTCCCTTTCCGCCCCAAGTGGCGATAGGTTGAGCTGCAAAGAAATAACACAGCAGTTTTTTTACATAGGGGTCACTACTTATCAACGCCCAGAGGCCACTCGAGGATAAGGGTTAAAGTGTGTACAATATCAGAATCATAGTAATCGTCAGTAGTGGAGATTAAGTAAATTTGTTAACTTAAGTGGAGCGGCTCATCAAGAACTTGTTTGCATTGGACTTGAAGACGGCCATATTGTAATCAGCTGGAAAGCAGGTAAACAGAAGACAGCCCCACGGGCATGCTGTTCTAAGAAAGAAACTTTGTTCATGGAATCTACGTTTAGGTTTAGGCACAGATAAAGAGTAGGGGAAATTTATTGATAGTGTTTTCAGATAGACGAGTGTTTATCGTGAAAGTTTGGCGAGCGGGGACCATAGATTAGAGCTCAGACGAGCACTTGCCATGAAAATAACGATAAAGCAGAGACAGGCTCGCAACACTTCTTCTGTGAGAAAGGGCTTGCAGGGAAGAGAAAAGGGCATCTCCTACTAAGCAATGAAGTCTATTTTGAACTATTAAGGCAGGATAACGTTTTCCTAGCAGCTCCTGCCCAGATGTGGCAACGGTACTCCATTCATGGACATATCTGGCTCTTATATAGGTAGAGAATTGCATCAGCAGTGAGAGCATCTTAAATATATGCCATTTTATTTCTATTTATCTCCTTTTTTTTTAAGCAAAGTAAATAGCAGAGGTTTTATAGTCTTTTCTGTAACCCCTTAAGTATAATCGACAATACGCTTTGTTTGGTGTGGAAAAGGAGTTTAAAAAAAAAGTGTCTGATAATTTCAATTAGCACGTTATTACGTCACTTTTCATTTCTACTAAAGTAGTGTAATATGCATTGATTTGTATATCAGTGAGACTCCGACCCAAAAAAAGACGATATAAAAAAGACTAAAGTAGACCGTATAAAGTAGTACGAAAGCTGAGAACTAATACATTTTTATTAACTACAGTCTTCTTGAACTTTGTCAAGCATGGCAAATAGCAAAGGTTTTATATATATTTTTAGTATGTTCGTTATTTTACATATATTTCTTTTCGTTTCGTTTCCATTCTTTCCTTTTAAAAACGATTTCGTATTTTAACAGAATTTGATAGCCAAGATGAAAACAGCTTACTTTTTTTTGCAAGTAGATGTGTAAGCCTCTAGAGATAAAATAGGAAAGATCTTCTGAATCGATTTGTATATTGAAAATAACGTGCACTTCGTGGCTTTCTTCTTGGCTGTTATTTAGTGTCGAATTTTAATTTCAAAAGCAAACCGACAATTACTAATGTGTGACTTCTTCGCAAATAAAATTGCGTGCTCCTCATATGTTTTCTTTTTTACGGATGAATGGTGGTGAAAACAGTTGCAAATGTCGTTTCGTGATGTATTTGCCGAGTCTTGAGTTGATATTGTTTTTTTCATTTTAGTAGCTAATAAAAACCAAAGTATTTTTTATTCTGTTATCAGGGGAATGTGCGAACGGTAATGGAAACACTTGACGATATTTACATTTTTTTTTTTTAATTTTGAATCCATTCAAAAATTTCGCGATCTTTCTGTTGATTCAGTAGAAAATGCTAATGGAGGCAAATTTCCATAAGAAAGAATACACTTGTCATATACCGTCTAGATTTTTCTAGGTAAATGCGACTGATGTTGCTTATGGTGATAATGCTTATAGTGATGATGGCGGTGGTATTTAATGATGGTGGTGATGATGATGGTGATGATGAAGACTTTAGGTCTGAATACCGCGTCTTTAAATTAATATTCAATAAGTAACGATACATTTGTTGAATACCGTCTAGGTTCTTTTAAATGAGTCATTCTCAACCTTTCCTCCATTATTGACCCCTCGGCTTTATATATTTCTTCATTTACTCCCTAATCCCATACAAAACAATTCGTCGCCATCATAAAGTGACCAAAAAACAAAGAAGGTCAAGAAGAAACTTTTTATCGTTTAAGATTTTTAAGTTTTGTATAAAAAATAGTTTTATACAAAAATAAAGAAAATCAAATCATTTTCTGAATAAAAAATTATGAAGTAAATTTGTGTTATGTTTCTTAGATATGACACAATTTGAAAAGAAATAATTATTTTTCAATTATCACGTACTTCAATTATTCACTACTGACTATATAATTTTTTTTTAACCGGAGAGACAAATTTACCCATGGTTGAGAATCTCTGTTCTAGACTAATGCTGCTGATTTTGCTGGTTCTGCTTTTGCTCATCATGATGATGATGATGATGATGAGTATTATGATGATGACGACGACGATGATATGTCGGCGACGATCATGACGATGGTGATAATGATGATGATCACGATGTTGATGACGACGACGACGATGATGATGATGATGATGATGATGATGATGATGATGATGATGATGACGACGACGACGATGATATGTCGGCGACGATCATGACGATGGTGATAATGATGATGATCACGATGTTGATGACGACGACGACGACGATGATGATGATGATGATGATGACGACGACGACGACGACGATGACGACGATGAAGAGGTTAGATCTCAAAATAGTATAACATCGTTCAACCTGGCTGCGATCAGCATACTTCTGGGTAAAAGACGAATCCGTTTCCAGCTGGGTGGGGGTGGGGGGATTCCTTCGGCACAAAAAGTCAACAGAATCTAAGCTCTTATTGAAATGGTTTGTTTTCTGTTAATTGAGGTATAGCTTGGATCCTATTCAGTTATAGGAGGTCCATCTGCTCAGGCTTTTACTTCTCTCTTTGAAAAGAGGTTAGCTTATTGCTAATTGTCTGAGGCGGTCTTAACAGAGAATGCCGACGACGCAGGCCAGGCATGTTTTTTTGGTCAGCGTGCTCTTACTCTAGAGCGCCGACTTTTTAGATTCCACTTTCCAACCCTTGTGTCACATCATCTTGCCGTGATTGAAATAAGATAAATAACACCAGCTCTGAAAAGAAAGCTTTGTGGAAACTCAGAAAAAAACTGTGCTTTTGGCGATTTGGGTTTGATTTCCGGTAGGCTTTTCGATGCGGCGTGAAACAAGCTGTCAAAACTCTAGGGTTATAATCAGGATTCGGTTCTGGGGGTCGGGAAGGAGTGAGTCACTCTCTCGAAAACAGCACGTTTCTGCCCTCTTCTTTTCCAATCGACCACACCTGGCCGCTCGCCACCAATGTCACACCGCACAATCCGAACGTCAGCAATACAAAATTCTTTTCAAGAGAAGATGTTCACGACTCTTTTCTCTCTGCTACCCCAGGGAATTTTTCCATACTTTTATATCCTCCTATCTAGAAAAAAAGGAGAGACGGGAAAAAAAATAGCTTCTCCCATCATGCTCTGCCTTCCCAAGATGCCGTTCACGTATACAAATGCGCTGGCCATCCTTTCCTTCTTCTTTCCCAAAGAGCGATGCAGATACGCCCGGTACGTTTCTTTTTTTTTTCTTCTTTTCTAACCATATACCCCACATGATCAGTGTGCAAAAGTTCAAAGGCTAATGACTTGACTGATTTTGCTGCTGTAACGTGATTGTAATTCATAAATATAGAAATGGAAAAAAATTAATAAAAATCTGATTCGAATTTGTTTTTAACAAAATATTTTATAACCGTTTCTCTCCCGTGTCGATACCAGTTAAAGGTCTCTCACCATATTCGATCTCGCTCAGTGTATACTTTTCTAATTCCTCTGATCGCATGCCGACCAGAGCCGGCCGATTCTTGTCCTCGACTTTCACGTCCATTTTCTTGTTAGATAATACCTTTGTTAAAAGATATTATCGATCTATCTGTCTATCTTCAAATTTATCTATCTATTCAATTATATTCTTAAAATAGTTTATATTGGGAGTTATTTATTGTTTATAGAATAAAGTGTTGCAATGGGTTTTAGCTGAAGACTTTTACATAAATTAGCTCGGTTGAATATACAAAATAACCTTGAGCAGGCGTACGTGACAGAGGAGGTCACATTAAGGGTACGTGTCTTTTAATCGGTTACGTCACCGGAATTGAGGCCAGGAAGTTGGGAAGTTTAGTCAGTCGAGAGTAAGAGTTTGATCACCGAAGTGAACAGATTTCAAACCAGGAAGCGAGGCTGTAAGGAAAAAGCATGTAGAGACGAAATACAGACTCTGTGAAGACCATTTGAGACAACTGAAATAAATTTATATTTTAAAAATATAAAGTGTTCTTCTGTGGTTTCACAAAAGAAGGAACAGATGTCTCAATTGTTTATGATATTGCTGATTTCATGGGTCATCATGGAGCTCAGCAGTGAAGATAGAAGAACTATTGGAGAAAAAAGGTATGAAGCATATATTATTATTCTTATAAAAAATATGATACCTTATGTAAATATGAACTGTAATATATACTCGTGTGATAACTCTCTGATAGAACTTGACTCAGTTTATATGTCGATATCATATCCTCTGGATAAATAATACATACAAGTTATACGTTTATATGGTGCCGTTATAAGAACAATATAATCAACCTCTATAAATACAACATTCTTCAACGCCAAGTTTGTTTCTCCGATCACGTGGTGCATTTTTTCTCCTTTTTTTCCATTCTCTTCTGCACGCTTCCTAATTTGCATATACGTGATTTTCGGCAACTGCTTTTACTGCTAATCTCTTAATGCAAGTCAGCCATCCTTTGCTGATACTGATATTTTTCCACGCGCTAATATACACTATGTTACACTGCTGCTGTTGATGATGATGATGATGATGGTGATGATGATGATGATGATGATCATCATCATCATCATCATCATCATCATCACCACCACCACCACGACGATGGTGGTGATGGTGATTAATTTCATTAACCTACATTTTTTGTAAGAAATATCTTACCTTCCAAATAAATTCTGATAAATTTTTGTCTCATTTTACATATTTCTACAGAAATTTTCAAAAAATAATAATTTATAAAATTTCCAAAAATTGCAAAAAAAAATACAAAATGTGTTATCTTCTAAACAAATTCTCATTTTTTTTTGCCTCATTTTGAATTGATATTTCTACTAACATTTGAAAAAATAATTCTTACAAGTTGCAAAAAAATAATATAGCAAAAATTTCTTTGACATTTGCTGCTATAATTTTTTCATATTATCGTTAAAAAAAACATTTAAATAAATATTCATTCTGAAAATTTATAATAGGTTGAATGAACAACATAATTCTAACCCTAAAGAAACAACATAACAAGAAGTCTAAAAACCAACATAACTCTAACCCCCAAAAAAACAATATAACCCTATCCTTATAAACAACATAATTCTAACCCTAACAAAACAACATAACCCCAACCCTAGAAAACAAGATAATTATACCCTAAAAAAACAACTCCAACCCTAAAAAACAACATAATTATACCCTAAAAAAACGACATAACCCCAACCCTGAAAAGCAACATAACCTAACCCTAAAAAACAGCATCTCTAATCCTAAAAAAACATAATCCTATCCCTAAAAACAAATTAACCTTAACTCTGTGTCTGACGAAACGAGAACAATGTTACTCTCCTGGATTAAGTAAAGGGTTCAATTCGGAATTCCGTGCAGATTCCTTAGTTCGACAGGCAGGTTTTGTGAAATACAACTGAAGAAGGTCGGAGGTTACATCGACGGAAACTTTGTGAAAATAAGATTCAAGATGAGGAAAGTAGTCCGAAAAATCCAAATAATACGACAATTATTTTTCTGTTTGTTTTTATTCAGATTAAAATGGATGGTAACACTGGCCACGTTCAGTTAAGTCAAAAAGGAAAGAGAAAAAACATCAACTTATATTTTACTGCCGTTTTTGGAGAAATGACCCAGGAAGTAAGTAACGCCATTTTCTCTGTCATTTTTTTTTTTTCATACTTTTAGATTTTGCTGTAGTTTGACGCATTTTCCGACGATGTTTTTGAGTGACAAGCGTAAAATGAATGGAATCGGATCGTTCGATCTTAAGTTGACGGAACATTAAAAGAACGAACAATAACCATTCTAACATGAAATTAAACCTGTTATTTTTTGGTGAAAATTGCGAAATTATTCTTGTTTTATTAATTCGTTTCTAGAGGTGCTCATTGCGTCTCTATAATTAATTATAACCACTAGTCAGTCGGTCATATTTAACCTAGCACCTAACTGTTGACTTTAACCATAATCGGAAAGGTGAAGGAGATTGCTACTGATTGTTGTTGTTTTTCTTGTCATTGTCCGTTTTGATAATGTCGTTGGCATTCGTTTTCCTGATATCTTTCTGGTAAGAATTCTCTCTAGAAAAATGTCACGTAATTACGGAAGAGACCACGTGAAAGGTTTCCAGCGTCCGTAAGTGAAAGTTTTTCTGTGTATTAAACTGGATTCAAACTTGGCAGATTTTCAGTTTGTCGTTAACTTCTTAGCCGCACTCCACTCTTGCCGGTGCTGTTTTTAAAAAAACAAAACAATTACATTCAATTGTGGGTGTTCCTAAGTTTCTCAACTTAGGAACACCCACAATTGAATGTAATTGTTTTGTTTTTTGTTTTTTTTTTGTTTTTGAAATTAACAGGTAAAATATAGAAATTAACAGGTGAAATCTAAATATGAATTTACTTGTCCGTACGTCCAATGTCACAAAAACATCATCATCGCAAACAATTAATGAGAAACGAATTATCTTCCTTTACAGTCGCTCTTTATCAGTTAAAAATCATTATAACAGTTTCATCGGCAAAGCTAAAAAAAACATGGCTGTCTGTTTACAGTTGTAAATTGGCTATTTTATTTTATAATTTAATAAAGTAATGTTGAGTGGAGACTGTAAGATTTTTTTATTATAGATTCTTTTTACATTTAAAAAAATGTGCAAGTGAATTGACATCTGTTCCTTTATCATTTTAATACGATAGAGTGTGTGTTCTTTTGTGTGTCACGCTTACATCCGGGTCGTTTAATTGTTATGTTCTTCTATTTCTTGTCATAAATAATTTATCCAAGAATTCTTCATCAGTTTTGATTTAGGTTTCGACTATAGCTGATGGCACTTAAATCATCTAATTTTTATAAATAATTTTATCAAGTCAAGAATTCTTCATAAGTTTTGGTTTCGGTTATGGCTGAAGGAACTCAAATTATATATATATATATATATATATATATATATATATATATATATATATATATATATATAAATACATATATATACATACATATATATACATATATATATATATATATATATATATATATATATATATATATATATATATATTGATAAGTTTTTATTTCGGTTTCGATTCAAGCTAATGCACCCAAGTCATATGGATATTTTTTTTTAATCGCAACTTTATAACATATAAAAATCGATAGAACATTAACTCTATAATAATTTATACGAAATCTGCAAGAATTAAAATATCATATTTAAGCGTACTTTGCGACCGGGCGTTCGTGCTAGCATAGATAAATATGTTTGCAGTTTTAACAAAAAAGCTACCATAATATCATAGCGTCTCCATTTACACTGAACATCTACAGAATGCCAACATCAATATATTACATATGAATGAGCCCCACCCCCGTAGAATTTCCACATGTCCCGCTAGTTTATATTAAAAAAATTATTCAGAAAAAAAAAATATGTCGTGTGTTGAATTTTCATGGAAAAAAGTCCAATTTTTTTTTTTAATCAGGTCTTTTAAGCTTTAAAAGCCTAAAAAGAATTTGTTAAAAAGGTTTTTAATTCGTTTGTTTTACTTATTTTTTTATTCATTTTATTTAGAATGTTTTTTTTAAATGTTCAACCACCGTGAAATTTCCACGGGTTCTACTAGTTACAAATAATACGATTGTTAAAAACCCTTAAAACATTACTTAAGACATAGAAGGCTTTATGATCTCTATATCTATAAAAGTGAGAATGTTTGCCTGAGGACAATTCTCAACCTATATACTAAACGAATTTTTGATCGAAAGATTTGAAATTTGGAATATAGGGTATGTAAGCACATGGGAAACTATTTAATCGGTTTTTTATCCAAAAAAAAAAGGCTACTAAGGAGTAAAAATTAAAAACATGGTACTTAGGGGATTGTCGGATTTTTATCTGTTTCACTTGTGCTTGCCGAATTATTCGCATGACAGCTTCCTTATGTTAAACATAAGTAGTTTTGAAAACACTTTTTAAAGAACGTGGCAAGCTGGTCTAATGGTTATCGTACTTGACTCACTGTCTTTAGGTTTTGGTTTCGATCTAGCTGAGTATTTTTTTTTACTTCCAAGAAGTGCAATGTTTAGAAAAAAACATAATACTCGCATGCACATGTTTCTATTTTTTGTATGAGTTAAAATATATTTATGCGTATTTTACGACCAGGCAGCGCCAGACGGTCTGGTAGTATATCTATAAAGGTGAGAACGTGTGTGTGTGTGTGTGTGTGTGGGGGGGGGGAGAGAGAGGACAACTCCCAACATATATTCTCAACGAAGTTTTGATCTACAGACTTGAAATTTATTATATAAGGTATTCGGACACGTGGAAAAGATTTTAATCAGTTGTCATCCGGAAAAAAAAGTGCTGCTAAAGAATACAAATTGAAAAATTGGTATTTAGCTGTCATCGTATTTTTATCTCTTTGGAACTGTTTCACGATGTCGCATGCGCGAATCGTCCACATGACAGCTTTCTTATGTTAAGTGTAAGTAGGTCATAAAACCTTTTAAAGAACGTGGCAAGCTGACTTAATGGCTACCGTACTTGACTCCTTGTCACTTAAATTTTGGTTTGGATTTCAATTCAAGTATTTTTTTTTTACTTATTTTCCAAAAAATGAACTTCTTAGAAAAAAACATAATACTTGCATGCATATGTGTCACTTTCTTTCCGTATTTTTTTTTTTTTTTACTTCATTTTTTTTAAAGGAATTTAACATTACGTTTAATACCGGGCAACACCTGTTACATCTGCCAGTTTAATATAATTGTCTGCAAATCTCAACAAACGATTTACGATCGTTTTGAATTGATTGGCGAGCCATCGATTACTCAAGCTTATAAGCCTTTTCAACTTTCTTGAAGATGACTTTGAACATTTATATAGCTTGGAGAAAGCTCACACTGCAGTGCTCTCTTTAAGTGGTTTCACAAAGATCTCTTTATCAAACTCAACTGGATATCCTGATCGGCGTTCATTTCTAAGACTCTACACACGCCATTGTGTCGCATGGTATAGGAGCCGTCCTTACAACATAAAACAACAACAGTTCCTTAAAAGTAATACGAGCCACTTAACATTTAGCTGTAAGGTTCTGCTAGAAGACAACTGCTATACAACGCGACATCATGGCGTGTGTAAACAGCCCCATAAAACCATCTCAGAAAAGTTGAATATCGAACATTGCAAGTCCTGGTAAAGTATACCAGCGGGAACAGTTGGAAATAAGTCATATACCATCCACTATGACTAAGCCATTTCTACAGCTACCTACCTGGAAAACGGAGCTGTTAGACCTGATATAGTAGTATCAGACAAGAAGCAGAAAGAAGCAACCCTAGCAGAAGTTAGTGTCCCAATTGATGTCATGTTAAACAGAGTTCAGATGGAGAAGATAATAAAATGCCAAGATCTTATGTATGACATGAAAAGAAACTTGTTTATTAGAAATATGTCCATCATTCTAGTAACTGTAAAAGCAACCGGATTCATTAAAAGAAAATTCAAAAAGAAAAACTACCTGGCGAATATACCCGGTGAACCAAGTGCAATAGACATATAAAAAAATTCGCTTAAATGGGCGTTTAGTATCTTTAAAAAGGTAATTTGGTTGGAATGTTTGAGATAATCGGTTAATGTCTGGCGTCAGGTTTCCAGTTAGAACAAAGTGATAATAAAATTGAACAAAAAGGATAAGGAAGTGTTGGTGTGAAAACCATAAAATACTTCTGTTTTTTACCCTTTTAGATTGCAATATGGAATGCAAGCAGTACTGAACATTTTCAAGTGTGTCCCCGAAAGATCTATCCAAACATGACGTATACGTTTCCCTTAAAAGGACGTCGTGTTCAAGTCGTCACTATTTTGGTACGTTTTCATTTATTTTTTCTATATATTTGTTCTTAAAATAATTTGATTTGTTGCTTGCAGTTTCATTTGTATATACGTAATCCGTTTCTACGCCTATTAAATAAGTGAAATCATTCATTCGCAAGACGATTGGCCACTCACGTATGTGACACTGTGTCAAAAAAAAAGAGAGAAAAGAATCAACCATTTTTAAAATGAACTTTTTTTTTTCAAAATGAAATTTAAACGTTCTACTGAACAACTTAAAAAAAATACTATTTGCATTCTTTTTATTTTCATGTAAGTTTAGTTTCTTTTACAATATTAAATAAATACAATATTAAAAACTAATTTTTATGTTGAAAAATACTTATGTAACGTAGTTGGTGGCTTCATCATTGAAATACGTATCCTATTGGCGGCTCACGTGCCGAGTTTGTGTCGCGTCAGCATTTAAACAGTAAGCGTGACTTCACGGAATGAAATGCATGTATAGACATGAAGATAGGAGTAAAATAGAAGAATATAAAAAGGAAGCAACTCGTGGCGATACGAAACCCCCGATATCTCCTTTCCCTACTTCTTCGATAGCGATCTGGTTGACCGTGGGTCCTAGAGAGAAAATTACTGTATGACAACAGTGGATTGTATCTATAAAAAAAACAAAAAAAAACAATGAGTGCTATCTGACAAAGAAAAGGGAAAGAAATAGTGAACTTATTGTGTCGTGTTGTAAATACGTGTCAGTGACTTGCGTGTGAAATCGGGCGAAAGAAATAACTTTTTCTCTTTCAAGAAAGCTTGTGCAAAAGGTTTTATTCCCATTGCGAATCTCACTTACATTTTTTAACGATTTAATATTAATTACAACATTACAATTAGATTTCTTAAACGATTGAGAATTAATGACAAAGTTACATTCAGATTTTTAAACGATTTAAAATAAATAAGAACGTTAAACTTAGATTTCTTAAACGATTAAACATCATTAACAACGTTACGTTTATATTTTTAAACGATGGAAAATTAATAACGTTACATTTAGTTTATTTTAAAACGATTTAATATGATTAACAACGTAACACTTAGATTCTTAAACGATTTTACATTAATGGCGTCACAATTAGACTTTTTAAACGATTTAACATTAATAACAACGTTACAATTAGATTTTTTGCACGATTTAACATTAATAACAACGTTTCACTTAGATATTTTTAACGATTTATAATTTATAACAACGTTACATTTAGATTTTTAAACGATTTAACATTAATAACGTTTCACATGGATGTTTTAAATGATTTAAAATTTATAATAACGTTACATTTATGTTTTTAAACAGTTTAACATAATAATAATAAAGTTATCCTTATGTGTTTTAACAATTTAACAGGATAAATAACATTATACTTATATTTTTAATGTTTTTATATTAATAACAACGTAACAATTAGAATTTTAAAACGATTAAGTGTTGATAACAATGTTACAATTAGATTTTTAAACGTTTAAAAATTTATAACGTTACATTTAGATTTTTAAATGACTTAAAATTAATAACATTACAATAGGTTTTTTAAATGATTTAAATTGTAACAATAAATAAATTTAAAACATTTATAAATTCGTTCTTTGAGTTTTAAACATTTTCTAGAGAGAGGAGAATAGTTCTTGTTTTAAAAGGATTCAAAATAAATATAGTTTTGTGGGTTGTGGTATAGTTTAAAGTAAGTATAGTTTACGTGGGGCGTTCTTACAATAATGCCTACAATTTTTTTTTATTTCGTCCGAATGGATAAGAGTTGATTTTAAATTGACTTGTTATGATCACTGAACCTCTGAAAGTTTCATCCCTCTGTTGCAGATATTAACGGTTTGAGAATCTACGAAAGCAACCGCTGTCACTGACGCGCATCAGACGTAGAGATACATCATTGAATTCCTGGTAAAAGCGCATTGAGAATAAATTTTGAGGCACAAAATGTCGCTCTTTTTAAGGGTACCACTCCCGTGTCTGTAGCTCTTCAACTTCTCAAGTAAAAAAATAGTAGGATTTACTGTAAGAACGACCCTCCTATGACAAAGCGCACTTCGGACGCCTATGCACAGCCATTGTTTCTCGCTGGCAAAAGTGTATAAAGAATGATGGTTACGATGAAAAAAAAATCTGGAGCACAAAAGGTCGCTTGTTTTAATGATACCACTCCTATCTTCGTAGCTCTTCAACGATTGGAATTTACAAAGTTTGAAGCTTGACTTTTGGAACTATCCTCGTAAAATTAAAAATGAAATAAAAATAAGTCTGAGTTTGTTTTCCTTTCACCAAAAAAGAAAGAGTTATATACCCTTGATGTGAAAGAGCATCTGTTATTACAGTTTGCAAAATAAACTAAACTGCATCAGATAACAGACTCTAATCATATCATAATTTTCGGGTTCTGCATTATTATTTAATCTGTAAGTTGTTCAATAAATCTAACTATGGTTATACTTTGTGTTCGATCAGTTTGTTGTTATTTCACCGATAGCAATGGTTTTATCAGAAGTAACACAAAGACAAACTGCATAGTTATTTTATATAAATACTAGCCTGGGCTGGACGGCGTGTCACGGTACTGTGGAGGTGTATGTTGAGCAAATAATTAAAAAGCGGTAGTAGGCAGGCAGGCTATAACCCGTACCATGAAGGAGAAAAAGAACGTGACGTTTTGCCGCTGCGTCCATCGCCAAACTGGAAGTGGCGAAAGTTTAAATTAAGACTAGTTAATCGAAAAGAGAGGAGACTTTCGAAAAAAGCGACCCCCTTGTAGAAAAGTGCCCAGTTGAGGGTTAAGGAATTAATGTTTTCAGCCAATTTTTCGAAATCTGTCGTCCGAAAGGGTTAAACTTTAAAACGATATCGATCTCGTGAAAATCCGTTGCCTCTGTCAAAAATTTTAGGCAGACATACAAACATACATGATGATGATTGCAACGTCTTGTCAGACGAGTTCCACTCCCTCAGACACTTAAAGTCTATGAGCCCAAAAATGACTTCCATCGCCACAGGACCATTTTAAAAAACAAATGCCTGAGGGAGTATCTATACAACAGCTAAGTCTCTCTCTCGGTTCAAAATGTTAAGATCCAGCAACGAGAAAGAGCAAGATAGCCAGCAACAAATTAAACAGCAGACCAGCTTAATGCGGGTACTGGTCTCCAGCTTTATGATTTTTTTTAAATCAGAGATTTGCTTCTCCTAGAAAGGTTGCCTTAACCACGGCTTACGGGGACCCTCTCCACCCCAACACACACATACATACACACAAACACACACGGTGCTAGTTGGCCGTTGACTCCAAATTAGGCACAAGACCGTTTTTTAATATGAGGAGTGAAGGGGAAATGGGGACCAACTCCCCGGGGAGTAGGAGAGCTGGATAGTGACAATTGGTATGAAGGGTTGTCCCTACATCGACCAAGGTCTTATATGTGGGGCTGCCCTCACATATGATCTTTGCTTGCAGTATCTTCCGGAACAGATGGTATTTATTTGCTCCCCCACTGAGCAAATTAGGCACAAGGCCGTTTTTAATGTGAGGTAAAAACCAGCTCCCCTAAAAGTAGGCAAAAAGGGGGCACTCTGGTTACCAAAAATAATAATTGTCCCAGTATAGAGGGTTTCCCCTCCATTGACTGGTACAAATTATCTTAAGTGCAGCATCTGCCGGAACAGATACTACACTTTGATCTTGGCTAAAAGGCCAAGAAAAGGGTATTTATTTGCTCCCCCACCGAGCAAGTTAGGCACAAGGCCGATTTTTAATGTGAGGAGTGAAGGGGAAATGGGGACCAACTCCCCGGGGACTAGGGGAGCTTGATAGTGACAATTGGTATAAAGGGTTGCCCCGACATTGACCAAGGTCTTATATGTGGTGTTGCTCCCACATATGGTCTTTGCTTGCAGTATCTGCCGGAACAGATACTACACTTTGAGATATTAAATGTTTTATTCATGTTAAAAATACAGTCAAAATTAACGATGAACAAAAAACTTAGGCACATGGCCAACTTAAATCTTGGCCCGAAGGCCGAAGAAAATCTTAAAACGCTAAGAACAGCATCTATTAACAACAGACGTTTGATCTTAACCAAAAAGGCCAAGCACAAAAAAGTTACGGACAGACAGACAGACCGACGGACCGTCTCATAGAGTCGCTTGCACGCGACTAATAAATAACAATGTTACATTTAGATTTCTTTAACTATTTAACAATAATAACAACGTTATATTTAGATTTTTAAACGATGTAAAATTAATAACAACGGTTTAATATTAATAACAAACCTTACAATTATGTCTTTGGGTGCGGGAAGTAGTGTGCTTAGAAAACAGGACAATCATGATAATTTATTCTTTTGTTTGTTTTAAGTTTATTGTTATTTTCTTTTACTTTTCTAGGAAAAGCCATTCACTATGTACAAAGTAGATCATCACAAGCGAACAGGCAATGACCGATTCCGAGGTTTTGCTGTTGATTTGATGGATGTCGTCTCCAAGAGACTTGGATTTACCTACGACCTTTACCTCGTTCATGATGGAAAATTCGGCTCCAAGACAGACTCAGGAGAATGGAATGGGATGCTGGGGGAGATACTTGCCGGGGTATGTAGATTATATATATATATAATTATTTCCACGGCCGAACCAAGAGCTTAGAAAGCCAACAACCGGAAGTCCAAGCCTCCAGTTTCGCCATCATTTGGAGATCATCAAAGGGTAAAACTCGAATCTGGACTTCCGGTTGTTGGCTTTCTTGGCTCTTGTGGGCTGCGACGTTGGTTCGGCAGTGGAAATAATTATATATTCTCTCACACTTTCTGAACATTACATATATATATATATATATATATATATATATATATATATATATATATATATATATATATACAGTTGTTCCAAAATTCTTGTGGTTTCTTTCCATATGTTTTAACATAATTCAAACGTGATCTGACATGTTGACGCTTCAACAACGGAACTGAGCTTGGACATCTTGAAACAAAACCTGTACGATTTAGAGCTCTACTGGTTGTATCCTTACTTACATCAATCCCAGCTTCACTGAGGTCAGTTTGAATTTCACCAGGAGTAACAGGTTTCTATGTACCTTTCTTCTTACCCACCTTGATTTTTTTTTTTTTAATTTCCTTGGTGGACCACATCTTGGAAGAATTGCAACAGCATCACCAGGGTTTTTAAACTATACTAAGTGGAAGATTAAGTTCCCTTGATATTAATCGATACCTCTATATTTATTTGTGATTAGCAATGTTTTTTGACAACTTTTTAGTTTTAGGCATTTTTTAAAATAAATGAACTAGTTTGCAATCAGGTAAACAAAAAACCGGAAACATTTTTTAAAAAATATTTTAATATAAAGCTCTCTGATTTGTCAGTGATAACTTGCTTGTATTATTGCAACACGCAAAGCAAAATTCATATAAAATTATTTTAGAAAATGGAATTTTTAAGTGTATTGAATACTACGGCGTTTGTTAATTTATATTTTTCCTTAAACTTTAAGTTTGCAATTACTACCCCAAATATTAGTTAGAATAGTAATAGGAATATACTGACCAAATTTTAAGGTAAAATCCTGTAACCCTAATTAAAGTTATGAAGAAAAATGTAATGTATCCAATACTTTTGCGTGGCACTGTATATATATATATATATATATATATATATATATATATGTGTGTGTGTGTGTGTGTGTGTGTGTGTGTGTGTGTGTGTAACATAAATTCAATGGAAACAAATTTTTGCTTAGCTGCCTTCTTAAATCTTTTTTTTTACACGGTGGTCACCACTAATCAAGGCCCGGAAGCCACTCAGGGATAAGGGTTATTGCAAGTACAGTACGTTAGTGTGGAGATTTGATGAAGTGTTTACTTAAAAGGGCGGTTCATTAGGAATTTGTTAACGTTGGACTTGAAGACATCCAAGTTGCAATCAGGTGGGAAGCAGGCAGACGGAACAGAGTTCCACAGTCGTGCACTTCTAAGAAAGAAGCTTTGTTCATGGAATCCATGTTTTGATTTAGGCACTGATATAGAGTGGGGGAAATATTTCACAGTGGATTCAGCTAGACAGGTGTTTTTCGTGAAGAATTGGCGAGGGGAGGGGACAAGAGATTGGAGTTCAGCTCTTACCCAGATATGGCAACAGTATTCCATCCTTGGACTTACTTTATTGACTTTTATATAGATAGAGAATTGCATCAGTAGTGAGATATCTTCTGGAGCGGTAGAAGGATCCCACCATCTTTCCAGCGACCTTGGCAACAGTCTTGATGTACGTGTTCCATTTCAGATCAGGAGTAAAGGACAAACCCAGAAGCTTGTCAGTTGGGAATATATATATATATATATATATATATATATATATATATATATATATATATATATATATATATATCGTGTTAATCCGAAGATTGTATTGCTGGCATCTGTTTCCCCGATATTTTTTTAGTCAGGATTTTTTCGAAGAGAGACCACGTGAAGTGAAAATGATTTTTGTGGAACGAACTATATTCGAACTTGGGACACCCGGATCGCAAGTTCGTATCGTTAACCACAAGACCACCATCACTTTCGTCTGAATAATCACGAAAAGTTTGATGATCAGTTGCCTTTATTTTGTGTGGTTTATTATTTCATTGTCTGCAAGTGTTTTTATCACATCTAAACATTAATCTGTTTTAATAATAATTATTAATATTTGTGCAAATCAGGCATTTATGATTACGGATAGACCAAATAAACAATAATCTCCCTCTAACTTGTCCACCAAGTTTCAGCCGTGAATAATATATTTCAAATGTACACCTCTGTGTTGCAAGTGTACCCTGATACGATGTGGAAAATCTTCGCTGTTAGTTCATAACTCCCCATTTATGGTGTAAGAACAGGTGAGGAAAAGAAAAATATCATACAGCAAAAATCACGTAAATTAATGAATTTTTATTTTAAGAAAATCATTTTAATGCGAATGTAAGTTTTTCTAATGCCTCTTCCCCATGTTAAGAATGGCTTTCTAAAATCTCGTAAAAATTTGAATGATTCCCAAGTATTCCTTGTTCTGTAAAATAGCTTTTTAAACTACTGTGATCTCATTTCAATAATTTAATCTAAGTTCAACGCAAGTCACGTTGTTTCTATTCTCTGTATATAATAGGCACTTTGTCTGCGTGGGTGTCTATCTGCATGGGTCTGTGTATGTGTCAGTGTGTGCGTCTACATGCGTGTGAGAGTTCGTGTTATATGGAGTCTGAAACGGCTGGGTCGATTTTTTTAAATTTCTACACGTGTACTTTATTTGTCAGTGGGTTTTCTTAGATAGGGTTTGTATCGGAATGCTTCCGATAAGCATAAATAATAGAAAAAATCCGATTAAAAAGGAAAAGTCCTATTTTACACAAATTGACACCCTTAACATGACAAAAGGTCTTATCACCGTATAAGCAGAAGGGCTCGGCATAGAAAAGCAAATATAGGTGCTTTGATAAACATGGTTGCGTTCGAAATGAATGTTTGTTTTGAGCATAATTGAACCATGATACTTGACTTCTGCATTTTAGACTTTAGTTCAATAATATTTTTTTTATAAAATCAACATTAGCTTCTCTACAGTGCTATGTAGACTACAATGTATTGATGACTAAGTCACTGCGAGGGGGCATGTCGAGTTTTCTTACGTTGCACTTAAGTGGCTACCCCAACAACAGCAGGTAATCAATCGATTTGATTGAAAAATGGGCGATTTCACCGATTTCGATGACAATAAAAAATATGGGAGTGTGAAACATTTATTGATCATCATTCAATTCCGGGCAATGTCGAGTCTCCCTGCTAAAGAAGCAAAACGAAAGAAAGGAGAGACAATGTAAGATATTGCATTTCGATATTGTCATTGATTTATTATGTTTCTTGTTGTTGTTGTTTTTATTGCTTTGTTTTGTTTTTTTTTCCCCCGCCAGAATGCCACAATGACCATATCACCATTAAGTATCAATTCCCAACGCGAGGAGGCGGTGGACTTCACCAAACCTTTTATGACTCGCTACATCAGTGTAATCATGAAGAAGACGAAATCAGAGACGTCCTACTTCGAGTTCCTCAACCCTCTTTCTCCACAGGTTTGGATATGCACGTTCGGTGCCTTCATAATCGTCAGCGTCATCCTCTACTTCCTGGAGAAACTCGGCATGCGCAAGAAAAAGGATTATCCGTCGATATCGTTCCGAGAAAGCTTTTGGTTCATATTTGGATCTTTGCTACAAGGTAAGCATCGATGACGTTGCAGTGACGTCATTTTTCGTTATTTTCAATCGTTGTCTTGCTGATATTCTCGTGGATGGTTCTGCTCTTGATAAGAAATCGACTTCTTCTTTATGCAGGGTGGAACGATAAATTTATACAGGTTGGAACGATAAATTTATACAGGATGGAACAATAAATTTATACAGGGTGGAACGATGAATTTATACAGGGTGGAACGATAAATTTATATAGGGTGGAACGATAAATTTATACAGGGTGGAACGATAAATTTATACAGGGTGGAACGATGAATTTATACAGGGTGGAACGATAAATTTATATAGGGTGGAACGATAAATTTATACAGGGTGGAACAATAAATTTATACAGGGTGGAACGATGAATTTATACAGGGTGGAACGATAAATTTTTCGCCCTAAAGAAAATAACACTACAGCTTTATTTTAAAACTTTTATTGGAAAATTCAATTCAGGTAAATTGATTATGTAGTAGAGCTGACATCTATTCAATGTAGCACCCTTAAGCCTCAACCACCGCCTCGATACAGGTCCGGAACTGGAAGCATGTTTTTTCACAAGCGCTGATGACAGCTCGGCGGATGGCGGTGATCAGGCTGGCTTTGATGTTGTGAGGGGTCATATTGGTGATGTTCTCGACGTATGACCAAAGTAGCCCAACATGTTCAGGTCGGAGGAGAAATGTGGCCAGTGAAGGATACAAAGTCGTAGCACTCTATCTGAAGCCAAGTCTGGGCCTACCAAAGACCGTCTGATTGCACCAGTGGACAACCACAGTCTTCAGCACATCCAGAAACACTTTAGTGTTGACTTTCAAGCCGACTTCGACAAAGCCCTCTCTTGAAACCAGACTAAAGACCATAACCGTGACTGGAACCTTCGTTGAGATGTGCCCTCAATTGTTGAACCGTTCGGATTTACATTTTGAGGGTGCTGGTAATAGTTCTGTTGTCATAACTTGGATTGGTAGAGAGCATGACTTGTACAACGACGCATCTCCGATCTCGCTCGTTGAACATTGTGTCACTTTCAAACAGGATAAAAGCCTCCTATCGTTCTTAGGATTTGTACACAACTGGACAACTAGTAGATGGTCTGCGAAACCAAAAAAACCGTTTTCATCAAACGGAAATGGAATCATATCCCTTTTTCTAGGGAGACACTTTTATTGTTCCATCGTGTATCTGAATGGATTAGCAATAAATCTCAATACTTCAAACATATTTGACGGTTGGACCTGAGAGTGCGTGTGTCTCCTCCGCGTTCCGTTAAAGCTAGGCTCGTCTGTTAGTCGTCAGATCATCTCGAACTTTGTTTCGTGTCAACTCTAAAAACTGCCCAACCGTTATCGCTATCAGCTCCCATCCGCAAACGGCATCTAGTTGCCAAATGTCTTCTCTGCGTTGGTATCTGAAGTCCCCCCACCCCGGCTACCGGAAGCTGCCCTTTCCTGTGTTATCTGTTCTGTAGGTTTCTATTGTCATTGTCAAATCTAAAAAGCTCGATCTAAAAATGCCTACAGATTCATTGTTTGCTACTTCCCATCTCTTTGTTGTATTGTATTCCTATTCCTTTTTCTATTGCCACCCCCGTCTCACCACTTAGTAACTCAGGTCCACCTCAGGTCCACATATATGAACTACCGCTGTCATATTTTGGTTTGTAAATCTCTGCCCATTTGAGGGTTCTTATAAGTATCTGTAATTTGATTATTCTCCTCACTCTTTCTTCTTTTCTGCGCCTTTCTCTCGCAGACGTGATGTTGCCAGTTGCAGACTTTTCTATAAATACACTTATGTTAGAGGTTCTTCAGGATTGTCTCATCAATTCGTTATTTCTTTTGTTCCTGTTCGTTTGGCGTTAATCTACTGATCTCCATCAATTCGCTGTTTTGATACCTCATAGCTTCTTATTTCAGTAACTTCTTTACAAGAAATCCAGGCCCAGAGAACTCTATTTCTGCTTACTGTTTTACTTTCTACCTATAACCGTGGTCTTTTCAATGTTTTTGGGTCTTCTATTTTCTAAACCAGAATAATGGAAAAATTGTTGTGACTGTCATTTTTTTCTTTGTATTTTGTGTATGTTTTTATGTTGTTATTTTGAAATATGTTTTGCTGTCTTTATCTACAGGAAACACGGATGCTTCTCCGAGTACAGTTCCTGGTCGAATACTTACGAGCGCCTGGTGGTTCTTTGCGCTCATTCTCATCTCATCCTACACCGCCAATCTGGCAGCTTTCCTCACCGTAAAGAAAATCAACACTCCCATTAAGACAATTTCCGATCTGCCTAAACAAACGAAAATTAAATACGGAACCGTCAAAAGTAGCGGCGTAATGGCTTTCTTCAAAAACACAAAAATTGAAACTTTCGCCAAAATGTGGGTAAGAATTCCTTTTTTGTTGTTTTGTTTTGTTTTTTTTTTTGTTTATTTTTTAATTCTTATTATGGACCGACTTAAACACCGACCTCAGTGAAGGATTGCTCAAATATTAAAGTATAGAAGTAGTGACGTATAATATCTAAGTAATCTCCACTTTTATAAAGTTAAGTGTGTGTGTGTGTGTGTTTATATATTTCTATGTAAAAGAATAATTCATAAACTAATTAACCGATCATTATAAGTTTTCAAACGTAACTGCAAGACGAAAGTGTCATTCGCCAAAATGTTGCTAACAAATCGTTACGATTTTTTTTTTACTTCATGAACCAACTTTTAAGACCGCCCCCGGTAAATGACTACTCCAATCTTAAACTATATATGTACATACACGCAATGAAATCTTTACCAACTTGAAAGGCACCCTTCGTGGAGGACTGCTCCAATCTTAAATTATGTCTAGTGACGAGTAATAATATGAAACTCATCTCTATTCATATAAAGTTAGATTTCTGTACTTGTTTATGTATTTCTGTTAGCAGAATTCACTCCTAAACTAATCAACTGATCATTATAAGTTTTTGACACAGCTCCTAAGTGTAAAGGTCATTCGCCAAAATGTGGGCCCGAAATCCTTGTAGTTTTTTGGGGGGTTGTTTTTAAAGGCGCCCTCTGCGGAAGACTGCTTCAATCTTAAGATATACTAGCAGGCCTCCCGGCGTTGCCTGGTCATAAAATACGCATAAATATTATATTTTAATCGATGCAAGTTACGTATTTATTATTATACCACCAATTATCTATTGATTTTATATTGAATTCAATATGTAATAATGATTTCAAAATTTATAATGAAACACATGACTTGTTGCCATCAGCTACAATCAAAACCAAAACGTTAGCGCTCCAGCTTTAATCGTTCGTTAGCGCCCCAGTTTCGTTACCGTTTGATATATCGATAGATGAATATAAAAGGTTTTTAAAAATAAGCAACTTTTAGTGATGAAAGTGATGAATGTTTTTGTGTCTGCGCAAAAGTACCGCTTTTATTTGACTAACTTCTACCAAGGTCAATTTTGTTTTGTTTTTTTCACTTTTAACTCATAAGTAGATCTCTTGGTCTGGCCTTCCTTCATCTGCGTCAGACTGGAGAATGTCCTCAAAACTATCTTCAACCGTCACGAACACAAGACTGTCCGAAAATCATCCCTAATTGCCACTCCTAAAACTGTCTTTTTTTCCACAAGCGCCCGCGACAGATCGGCGTTCGCGGCAATCAGCCTGGCTTTGGTGCTGTAGGTTGTCATGTTGGTGATTTTCCCAACGTCTGACTAAACGAAGTAATCTAGCTAAAAGGTCTTGACGGGAGGACGCCAGTGAAAGAAGTATACAAAGTTGAAGCACTCTTTCTGAGACCAAGCCTGGGTCTCTTTAGACTTGTGAACCGGCGTCGAATCTTACTGCCACACCCAGGATCTGCAGCTGCCGCCTGATTGCCCCAGGGGATCACCACACTCTGCAGCACATTCAGGTACACTTCGGTGGTGACTTACAAGCCGACTTCGAATATGTAAGGTGGCATAATGTGGCCCTCGCTTGAAACCACACCAAAGACCATAACTGTGGCCGGAAACTTTGCTTCATCACCCTGAGCATAGCCTTTTTATTCGGGGCAATAGTAATGCTGGCAATGACTTGGATCAGTACAAAGTATGAGCCGTACAGCGGCGCATCTCTGATCTCGCTCGTTGAACATTGTGTAACTTTCAGACATGATAGAAGGTTATTATCGTTCATGAGATTTATACACAACTGGCCAACTAGTATATGGCCTCTGACCCACGCTCATACGCACACACACACACACACACACATATATATATATATATATATATATATATATATATATATATATATATATATATATATATATATATATATATAAGTGTGTAGCCATCGACAATTGTGGGTTTTTCGGCCTTTTATCATTTTTTATTTTAGAATATTTTTATAAATATCTCTTTTAAATATACATTTTTTCTATCGTTGGAACCCCACAACCATCACTTTAAATATCTATAAATATATATAAAGTAGTAGCGTTCATGTGTCTGTGTGTACAACTCCAACCACCAAAGAAATATAAAGGCCATATGTGTGTACACCTCTCCTGGTCAAGAAATATTAATGCCCATGTAAGGATACTTCTGTCAAAAGAGACATTATATGCTATACGGACTTTCAATATATAGCATTCTTCAAACAACTTTTTCATTACTGAGTTACCGTCATTAACATATCATGTTAAAGGCAATCTATTTAAATAATTACCTCGATGACATTACTTATTCGATATAATAGCTTTGTTTCAACTGTACTAATTAAAGATTTTTTTTAATTATTTAGTTTATTTAAATTTCAAGTTATATTTGATTAAACTTATTTAATCTGAAATCTGAAACCGTTTTATTTTTAAACCAAAAACCAGAAAACCAAAAGGGGAAATAACTGCGATTGTTTAATTGAAAAAATTGTTTTAAACGGAGCACGTTATTAAATATTTCCTGTTTTTGTTTTGTTCGAACATGTTTTTTTCTCACATACACACATGTACGCACGTACATACGCACAGACACGTACATATATTCACGTTCACGTATATACACTCACATTCATGTGCATACACACACACGCTAACATACACACATGTACGCACACATGGGAAACGTCACCTCCCCTGAAAGGAAATCTAGACATGCGCAGTCAGAACACTGACCCCGGTATAAAAGTCAACAACAACTTCCTCTTTCTTCCCTTTTGCCTTGGTTCGTCAATCAGACAAGTTCGCGTCCACAGCTCTTGGCTTGAAGACTTTTCCACATGGACGACTGCTACCATGCACGCGCGGCTTTGCTGAGGCCAACACCCTCTCTCTCTCTCTCTCTCTCTCTCTCTCTCTTTCTCTCTCTCTCTCTCTCTCTCTCGCTCTCTCTCTCTCTCTCTTTCTACATGTTGGACTGTCACTTCTTGTTCCTCTACTTCATTCCTTTCTTTTCCACGGGCGTATTCGTCAACGACTGAATGAACACGTGTTCCACCTAAACCATTTATTTTAGACAGAAAATAAACGACATGTTTATTTTATTCAGCAACTGGGGTTTTGTTTCCTTCCTTCCATTCGTTTCATTATTTTCTTTTGTAGCGAGTTAGGATTATTATATCTTGCCCGCAACAATCGATGGTGACCCGGTCATTTTGCCCATGATGAAAATGATTAGTATACCGACCGGTGTGTTTCAAACAGAACTTCCTGTCAATCCAGGCAACGCTGGGTACCCATGCTAGTATATATATATATATATATATATATATATATATGTGTGTGTGTGTGTGTGTGTGTGTGTGTGTGTGTGTGTGTGTGTGAATTTATATATGTATATATTCACCTGTCATCCCGTTCGATTGTCGAAGACAAGATTCAAGCAAATAAGGACGCCCAGACAGTCCCCAGAGTTGTATAGTTATTACGATTTTATTACATGACTAGTTTGGGTACCCGGCGTTTCCCGGGTGTTTGGAGGTGTGTGTTGAGCAAAAAAAAAGTGATAGTAGACAGGCAAGCTCGAACCCGTACCGCGAAGGAGGAAAAGAACGTGTAAAAAACGTGACGTCTTTGCTGTCGCGTCCTTCGCTAAACCGAAAATGGCGAAGGTTTAAATTAAGGTTAGTCAATCCAAAAGACTTTCGAAAATATCGGCGAAAAAGTCTATTCCTCCTTGTAGAAAAGTGCTAGATAAGAGTGAAGGAATTAATGTTTTTAGACAATTTTTCGATATTTGTCGTCCGAAGGGTCGAACTTCAAAATGATATCAGTTTCGTGAAAATCCGTCGCCTCTATCAAAGGTTTTAGGCAGACATACATACATACATACATACATACATACATACATACATAGATTTTAATAGACAGGTGAGATTTATGTTATAGATTAAAAAAAAATTTTAACTTTTGGTGTAAAACGCCTTTTTCAAAGAGGAGTATTGTTTTTGTTTTTTGGGTTTTTTTTGTTTTTGTTTGTTTGATTGTTTGTTTTGATTTTTTCTTTCTTCGTTCCGCTGTATTAACACCGATAAGGCAGCCTTTTTTGTGATTGAGATTACAATGTGTTTGTTCCTCGACAACGTTACAAGTAGTTTGGAGACCTTTCACCTATGCTATAGAATGTATCCAGCATTTCCAAGCAACCATCCCTTAGAGACAAACAAGCGATATATAAAAGTAAAGATGATTTTAAAATAAAATAAACACTCGTCTTCGTACTTAAATAGTTACTAGCAGGAAGCATTGTTTATGAAACACACGTGTATCTTTTGGAAAGAAAAATATTAAACTGACGAATTTTGCCCCTATGTCAAGAATTTATTGGCGGTTTCTCTTCGGTGGAAATACATCTTTGTTTACTTAAAATGCTTTCATCTAGTTTATCTGTTTTTGGATTTGCAGAATTTTCAGCAAATGTCTTCATCGATCTGAGAATGATTTATGTTATTGATTCTTCGATAATTCTGTTTGTCTACTGTGATGTTTAATCGATTGCTAATCGATAAATCGTGAGAAACTAAAAACAAATATGTCTATGTTTTTTATCGCACTTGTTTCTCCGATATTTTATTGCTGATAACACACCGCTTACAAAGGCCAAAAGTCAACTCGAGGCTAAAGATGAATGAGAATCGGTGGATTGTTGATTGGACAATGGAAGAGACTATGAAAGGATTGCGATTTATGAATTGGATGCACAAAATTTGATAACTTATGAGGGCAGTTTGTGACGATGACTTATCAGCGCTTATCAAATTTTGTCATTTCCTTTTGTTATCGAAAATTCCGAAACAGGAATCGTTTTAAAAACCAGTTTGTTTGTTTTTTGGGGGTTTTTGTTTTGTTTTTGTTTTTTTATTTTTGTTTTTTTTTTTTTGTTTTGTTTTTGTGTTTTTGTTTTTTGTGTTGTTTTTTGTGTTGTTTTTTGTGTTTTTGTTTTTGTGCTTTTGTTTTTGTGCTTTTGTGCTTTTGTGTTTTTGCTTTTTTTTTTTTTTGTTTTTTGTGTTTTTGTTTTATTTTTGTTTTTGTGATTTTGTTTTTTTGTTTTGTTTTTGTGTTTTTGTTTTTTTGTTTTGTTTTTGTGCTTTTGTTTTTTTGTTTTTTGTTTTTTGTGTTTTTGATTTGTTTTTTGTGTTTTTGTTTTTTGTGTTTTTTCGTTTTTTTTTTTTTGTTAGTAACAAATAACATTAACACCGACAACGTAACCTTCTTGAGGGATGAGATGCGAACCCCACAAAAATATTGTTATCCTACACAGTAGTACGACTGCGACAACCATTTCAGACAACCGAACAATAAATGCAAACCAAACATTTCGTCGACACGACGGAACAGGAACAACACCATCGATGCGATCCAACATGGTCCCATGAAATTCCGTCGACACGACCTGGCACGGTCTCAAACCATTCCGGCGATCTGGCACGTTCCTGACCAATTCCCTCGAATACGACCCAACACTATGGCACAGTCCCAAACAACTCCTTCGACACAACCCGGCAAGATCACGAATAACTCCGTTGACACGAGCCAACACGATCCCAAACAATTCAGTCGAGACGGACCGATACGATCCCGAACAACTTCATCAACACGACCCGGCACGACGCGAACAATTCCGTCGACACTCTACCAGAGCAACCTCAGTAGTTATTCGTTGAATGATTTTGGCGTCATATTTTTATAGGCCTTGGACGAACTGATTTTCGTCGTGGGGTGAGACCGACTAAGTCACTGGCACTCAATTTTTGAGCCCTTCCGCGCATGCACGTCGCTATAGAATAGGGAACAGCATTTCCAAGCAACCTATCTAAAAGACAAACAACAAAGATCGTTTTTACATTAAAAAAATTTTAAATCCAATGAACCCATTTCCTTTCTTGATAGTAACCAACATGATAATCTGATGAATTGAATGCAGCAGATATAAGGATGACGAGTGATTGCTGTGTAACAGAGCTACTGACGCGTATATAGCGGCAGCAACAACCACCAATACCTGAAAAGCACATTGGACGACCGGCTACAGGGATTATATAACATAACGACAACGTTACAGTTGCTAAGTAATTAACGACATGGACTAAAAATATGGATGTGACAGATTCGAATCCCGTTTGTTTTATAGAAACACTTTCATCAAATCCACACTTGACCTTTTAGAGAAAACGTGAATAATTTGAGAGCTACGGTGGCTAAGTGGTTAACGACACAAGCTGAAAACCTGGCTGTGCCACGTTCAAATTCAGTTGGCTGCACAGAAATATCTTCATCAAACAAAAACTTTACCATGTGTCTAACTTCCTGAAGAGAAGGTAAATATAAAGACAAGAATTTATCGGTGGTCTGTTACGATAATGTTGCATACCACAGGGTAACAATCCCGTGCTGACGTGTTCCACGAAATAAAAGTTCTTGGACAAAATGACTGCTTATGGAAACCCCGTTTAATGTTAGGCAGACGGAGGTAAGGAAAGTAATTTACAGTTGTGGTAGGCTTTTATTAAAATCGCTCCAGACAAGGCATGAATCTACTTGATGTAATAAGTTTTAAAAAATGCTCCTTCAAATGAAAATATTTCCAACGAGAAGTGTTAGATAGAACAGATTTGGACCCAGAAAACAGCAATTCTTCCCTCTTTGTTAGAAATATATTTCTTCTGGAATGTGTGACTAAAAGACAAAATAAGGAAAAGGGGGGTTACGCAGCTGTCAAAAGTAATCCCAAGATCCACTTTCTATTCTCCTTAACAATTGACGAGTTGTTGCTGTGAATGTCTTAAAATGAAAAACTAGAGATTGGAATTAGCCAATCATATTCCATGGAAATGACGATTGAGTAGAGAAAGACTAGTTACGTCACTTCTATAGTAAATGGACTTTAAGTAAGAGATGCGACCATTTCCCACTAGATGTCGAAGTTGATTTTGTGAAATTAAACTATTTGATCAAGAATTCTCCAAAAGAAGAAATCGGTTTTATCTGCAAGAGCTTTTATCAAGTTGATTTCTTTCCAGACTCGCAGTTCTTTCACCAAATGCATCGATCGATATAAGAAGTTTTTATTTTATTGATTCTTCGATACTCCTGTTTGTCTACTGTGATTTATAATCGAATTCTGATCGATAATGGTCACACATGTTTGTTCGATTGTTTGTGCGTGACATATACGGGGAGAAGAGAGGATGAATACTGGGTGGTATATATTAGCGTTGAGACGATTAATCGGAGTCGGAAAAATCGGAACTTTCAAGAATATCGGAATCAATATCAGAATCGGAAATTGTTTTGCCTATTTTCCGATCCCAAAAACGATTCCTTTAATTGTCTTTTTTATTTGATTTTGTTTAAAGCAACATTTTCCATGGTTGGTAGTAATGATAAAATAATTAATATTTATTGATTTTAAACTATCAGTAAAACTAAAAATAATAGCAATGGCCAAGAACACATTGCCTGAAAGTACTTCTTTTAAACTCCTTGGACTAACGTTTACAGGGAATATGAACTGGAATAGATACATTGAGAGCATTGCCAAGGCTGCTGCAAGGAAGGTTGGCTCCTTCTACCGTGCTAGAAAACTACTTACGCCTGAAAGTATCCTGTACCTCTATAAGGCCACCATTCTCCCATGTATGAAGTACTGTTGTAACATATGGGCTGGTGCATCTGCTTCTTGTCTCTCGCTCCTGCACAGGGTTCAAAAGAGAGTCGCCAACCTGATAGGTCCTGAACTGTCATCTAGGCTTCAGGCTCTGTCCCATCGACGAGATGTTGCATCCCTCTGCCTGTTCTACAAATACTTTAATGGTGAATGCTCTGACGAACTGCAAACACTTGTACCTCCTCGACGTAACTACCCCCGACAAACCCGACAAGCTAGTAAGTCTCATCCCTTTACAGTAAAGATTCCTAGGTGTAAGAAAGCCTTTTACTCCAATAGTTTCTTCCCCAGAACTGCAGAGCTTTGGAACTCCCTTCCGGGATTCTGCTTTCCCAACTGTACTGATATGCAGAAGTTTAAGTGTAATGTGAACAAACATCTTTCTACTCATCTCCTTTCATAATGCCTCTGCAAATTAAGTCTCTGATAGTAGTCCCCTGCTTCAAAGTGGCACTGGGCCTTGTTTGGGGTGAAAATTGAATTTTAAAAAATCGATAGGTCATTCCACACCATAAGTGTGTTTTTACGCCTGAGAAAACATCTGCACATTTAACAGGTGTTGTTAAGGTAATCGGGGAAAAATAACAATTTTTTAGTTAAATATTTGCACATCTATAAAGAATCGGAATTGGGATCGGTAATTGTATTGGAATCAAGAAAAATATTAGAATCGTCCCATCACTAGCATATATTAATTGCCAACGATATATGTTCATTCATCTATTTCGTATGAATCAGATGATTTTATTGGTGGCATTGCTTCCCCTGATATATTTATATAGTTTCTTCAACTATTTAGCTGTCGCTGCTTATCAAGGCTCAAATGCCATTTGAGGATAACGGTTACCATTATCGGTTGGCAGGTTACACAACATCGTGATTATCGGTAATGCTTGAATTTGGGTTGTGATTCTTTATTCAAGAGGACAGCTCAATAAGAATTTGTTCATATTAGACTTTAAAACTGCAAATGTTATAATCAGCTAAGAAGCAGCTCGGCAGTATTGTGTTCAACAGACGGGCAGTTTTATTAAATACCTTTGCTCATGGTATTTACGTTTATTTTTAGTCACAGGTAGTCAAATAACCGAAATTGTTAGAAGTTGCTGTAGTAAGACGAGTGTCTACTGTCATTATTCTACAAGACGGAGCAAGATTACAGCTGCCATGAAAACAACGATAGAGTAAAAATAGACTGGTCACATCTCTTCTGTGAGAAACAGGAGGAGGTTTTCATTTTAGATCAGGAGTTAATGTCAGACACACAAGATACCGTAAAACATAAATTTAACGTGAAAATCCGATCTAAAAATCTTTTTAGTCCGTTTTCAGACAGAAATTTTGCTGTCAATGAGTCAAACTTCAATGATTTGACCTTTGAAAACTCTATCAAACTCCTTCGTCAGTTTTGGGTCTAAACACTTGAAATTTTAGATGTAGGTTACTTGGACATGGATCAAATATGTTTAATTGATTTGAGATCAAAGCAATAAATGCTAAGGGGTCAAAATTGAGGTCAAAGTTTTTAAAAAATTGGACCTATGCGGTCTCTGCCAAATTACTCAGCCAATGTTTATTCTAAACATTTGAAATTTTACAAAAAGTGTACTCAGACATGGGACAAGCTTTTTAATCGTTTTTTTTTTTTGCCGAAAATTTGGCTGAATAGTTTGCTAGAAACCGCAAAGGTCAAAGTTCGAAAGATTTGACCTTTGCGGTCTCTAGCAAGCTATTCAGCTAATTTGGGGTCTAAACATTTGACATTTTACATAACAGCTATTCAGACATGCAGCAAGCTTTTTAATCAGTTTTTTGGCGAATATTTGGCTGCCAAGTTGAAAAAGTTGACCTTTGCAGACTCTACCAAACTCCTCTTCCAATTTTGGGTATAAACACGAAATTTAAGATATAGTTGGTATACAGTTAAATTCTACTGACGTTTGATATAACTTATTTGTGTTATTTTAATTTCTCGACTGTTAACTATTCATCATCTTTACTATAATTTACCTTGTTTTTTAGGTCCAGATGTCCGAGTTGGATCCTTCGACGATGGTCTCCACGACGGCCCACGGTTACGAGAAGGTAAAGAGGGGGAATTACGCGTTCTTCTGGGATACAACGGTGAGCCGATACAAGACAATTGAAGACTGCGAGTTGATGGAGATTGGACCCCGATTCGATCCTAAAGGATTCGGTATTGCTGTGCCACCTGGCGCCACCTATCGGGACGATCTGTCAATGGCAATCTTAAACCTGAGTGACACAGGAAAGCTCCACGAATTAGAGAGCAGGTAAAATTTTTCTGCAAATTCTATTTTATATGAAGTTAGGCATGTGTATGTCTATTTATCTATAAAAGTGAGAATGTGTGTGAAGACACTTCTCAACCTATATACTCAACAAATGTTTTATCTACAGACTTAAAATTTAGTATATAGAGTATTCAGACATATAGAAAACTTTTTAATCCGTTGTCATCCGGAAAAAGGCTACTAAGGGGACACAATTGTAAGATTGTTACGTCAGGGGGAGGTCATCAGATTGTTATCTGTTTGTCAACTGTTCTCATGACAGATTCCTTACGGTAAGAATAAGTAGGTTTGAAAACACTTTCTAAAGATCGCGTCGAGTTAGCTTGGTGGTTACCGTATTTGACTCGCTGTCTTTAGGCTTTGGTTTCGATCTCAGTTCGAGTATTTTTTTTTTACTTACAAGAAGTGAAATGTTTAGAAAAACATAATACTTGAATACACATGTCTCAGTTTGTCTATGAATTGAAATATAATGAGTATGCGTATTTTACGACCAGGCAACGCCGGACGGACTGCTAGTGTTTACATATTTCTATGTACAGGATTCATTCAAAAATTTGTTATTAAGTAGTTTGTGAATGGTAATACAAAAATGTGCAGAAATAACTGGATGAAAACGATTTTATGTAAATCAACAATATAAATGATCTCTGTCACAGCTGTTTTATATAAACTTAGGTATGTGCATAAGTTTATATATCTCTTTGTGCAGGAATCACCCAATAGTTCGTTATTTTTAAGGAAACCGCACGAAACAATGCGTGACACTGTAACGTAGTCGTTACATGTCCACACTCGGGACCCACACGTTGTATGCAGACAGTCGCAAGAAAATATAGACAAAGAAAAAATGATTTACTTTTTTCAGTTGAAAACACACACACATTTATTTACAGGTACTTCCAGAATAACGCATTTTCTCTTGTCCAAAAGTCTTCTCGTAAAAGTACCTGTGTCAGGTTTATCATTTTTATTCAAATAACCTCTTGGTACATTTGATAATTATTTTATTATTCTTGCAGAAGCGCGCCTTTTTTCAAAGTAGCTATCCAACAAAAATCTGCCGTGTTGAATACGTGATACTCTTTGTTTGTCCGATTATATTTAGGACGCGTCTTTCCCTGTTGCACTAGGGCCACGTATATAACACGTCTATTCCTGTCCTTCTCAGGACATGTTTTTATTTTTTTATTCTGTTTCTTTCCTTCTCCCTAGCTGTGACATCATCTCGCACAAAGCTCATTTGCATGCGTTGACTGTTGCTGCCACACGCGCGTTCGCGCTCTGTTATAAAGCCACTTCATGTAAGGAGCCAACAAAAGCAGGAAATGATTATTGAAAAAACACGAGAATGTGTATCGACCTTAGTCTTGAAAAGATCAAGGCTGTGCATAGAAGGAAAGCATTAAACATGGAAAAAGCTCCACAACCTTGCAGTTCTTGGAAAGAAGTTACTGGAATAAGAATTTATATTACAATGATGTATCAAAACAGAAAATTGATAGAGACCAGTAAATCAACCAGTCAATGAAACTAAAATAAAGGAAGCAGAGAATAGATCAAATGATTCTGAAGTACACATGCAATAGTAGTATTTATTAAAAAGACTGGGGCTAGCAACATCACATCTATGAGAGAGAGGTTACAGTAAATAAGAAATGACAGGGCCACTCAAATTACAATCTACAGGAAGTGGTTTGTGAATGGTAAGACACAAACGTGAAGAAATAAATGGATGAAAACGACGCTATATAGCTCAACAATATAAATCATCCCTTTCTGAAAATTTATCCTCAAATTTTAATTAAGATTTAATGAGAGAAACGTCTTGGCTACATCATCATATTTAGATCATTTGGGAAAAGCTAAGAGAATTTCTAATAACTGTAACGTCTTGTCCACATTGCTATAAAAAAAGTGAAACGTGGCGTCTCAGGATCGGGCAAGAGAGGAAATTAGGGAGTTATCGAATTACCAACCAAGAAATCGGAGATCACACTAACCAACAGATAGTAACGTCGGTAATCTGCAGACGACGTCTAGTTTGTCTAGAGCTACGATCACCAAACTTTTTTTACTGCGGACCGGATAACTGAAAGAATGACGATTACGCGGGCTGCATAATCATTCTATTCAATACTTGCAAGCCAAAACAGGAGTTCTGGTAAAAAAAAAAGGTGGAAAACTAAGTTTAGCATTCCATATTAACCATGGGTGGTGCGCGTGCAATGAACAAACACAAAAGCAACCAACATGTTTGTTTACTAAAAAGTCTATTGTGAAGGGTGGAGAAAATGCAATCTGAAAGGGAAGAAGACATTAAATTAGAAACGTAATCAAAATTTGTTTGGCGCCGGGATTGAGGGAAATCCTTTGGAAATGAATCTCATCCCTTTCCAGGGAGACGTTGATAAACGAAATCACAATTATTATTATTATTATTATTATTATTATTATTATTATTATTATTATTATTATTATTATTAGCTAAGCATTTTTACACAAGCCATCACCAATGATCACTCACTGGAAATAATCCAGCGCAGCTGGCTTCACGTTATCACAACATTCGCTTACCTTTGATCTCTTGATGCAAGCGGGCATTGGTATTCCCTGGTATTTTGGTGGCAATAATCTTCTCCAAGACCCAATGATCTCCGCACATATTTAGTAGTGGTTTAGTTAGTGCTATCTCTCCTCGGTCCTTCCGGTTCCTTAACGATATTTTAGCATGACGCCATCCGCATCCGATGTAGATGCGATCATTTTTATGGGTGTGGACGTAGTTAACTTGACATTTTATGGTTTCAGGGTTTTTGTTGTTGTTGTTGTTGTTGTTGTTTGTTTGTTTTCTTGTGGCGACCTTTATTTGTCAATATATATATATATGGTGGGTCAGATGCCTGTATATTTTGCAATAATTCGAGCATTAGCTGTTGTGAATGGTTTCTAAGTACTAAACTACAAATACGAGGAAACAAAATCGATGAAAACTATTCTATGATGATCAATTATAATAAATCATATATTAAAAATTTACAACTGGTAGGATTGCTATGGAAATGAGGTTGTTCACTGATCCGATATGTGATTCCATTGAATTT
>NC_136515.1:74747605-74780105 GCF_053919585.1 Euprymna scolopes
TGTATGTAGATATATGTATACACACGTATATTTCTGAACTATTAGAATAGGCTGCCTCGTATAGAATTGTTGTAACAATATAGATTACAAAAATGTATGGATGTCCGAATGTTGTTTATATATATGTTATATATGTATGTATGTGTGGATATGTATATGTATGTCTGTTGTGTGTGTGCTTATATGTATGTATGTGTATATGTATATATATATATGTATATGTATGTATTTATGTATGTATGTATGTATGTGTGTGTTTGTGTATATATGTGTATGTATGTATATATATATATATATATATATGTATATATATATATATATATATATATATATATATACACCCGTCTGTAGTCGGGTAGCATAATATTGCATATACGAAGATGTTACCACGCTACATAAGTAAAGAAAAATACTATTATTTGTCTCTGTATGTCTGAAATGTGTGTGTGTGTATATATGCGCGGGTGTAGATAAATGTTAGACATTTATAAGTGTATTGATACACGCATATAGGTACATGTGGGGTTTAGATAACTTTCGGGTTTATATTTATTCACATTTTGTTGGTTTATTTGTTTTAATTTAATTTTATTTTTATTCTTATTTATCTTATTTTTTTATTTTTTTATTTTTTATTGTATTTTTATATATTTTTTATTTTTTATTTATTTTTATTTATTTATTTATTTATGTATTTTATTTTTATTTATTTATATTTTTTATTTACCTTAATGTAACTTTTACTTTATCTTCTACGTAGGTTCAGAATCATTGTCTAGTTTCAGTAAATAAAACAAAAAGTGTCTAGCATGGATTCGCTTTTGAATATATGGATTAATGTGTGTATACTGTGTGTGTTGGCAGTGTGTGTATGGATGTGTTATGTGTGTGTTGCGTGTATGTGTGGGTGGAGGTAGATTAAAAAGGCACCGGTCAGTACTTGGTTGACCATAGCTAAGGTTATTAACTTACAGACTCTAAGACAAGAAAACGAAACTCTCAAGTACCCTATGCCATAAAAAGCCAAAAGTTAAGTTAGATGGGGGAGGGGGAAAAGAGAAAAAAGATGTTTATCATCTTCATAGACCTCACTCATCCTTTTACTGTTTTTGTTTTTTTTGACTCCCACCCAGGTTGTATTTTTAACTTGATAAACGAAATAGAAAAATGTATTTGGTGGAAATGTCACTTTTGAAGGTGGTTCTTGGCCTGAAGACGTAATCCCCCGACGTGGGTGATTACAGAAACATGTATGCACATATGTAGCCATTAATGTTTGTATAAATAAAATTAATAAAATTAATATACCTGCTCTGTTCACTCATTGAGCACTATTTTGGTAGACACGTGTTGTTTCATTGGATTTACTTCTAGGAAACTAAACTCTACTGGCTATATATATATATATATATATATATATATATATATATATATATATATATATATATATATATTCCTGAAGATTCCCGAAAGGATGAAACACTAGTATCTGTAGGTATATAATTATTATAGTAAAAAAATAATTATGACAGCCCTTTTAAGAAACTCGTTTCTTATCGTTGAGCACTTTCAGTTGAATTAAGTCGGTCAATTTAGCTCTTATGCATAGATCATCGTATAACGATTAGATCACTGTCTGGCGTAAAGAACATTTAAAATTAAAATGTTTAAATTCAACGTTATTTCACGCGGTTAATGGTAGCCGAATGGATACGGTCTTTGCTAATCGAGTCAGAGATGGCTCGTATTGCCGAGTTCGAATCTGTCGACTGATGTTAATCGTGACACCATGCACTGAAGATTCCCGAAAGGATGAAACGTTAGTGTCTGTAGGTATTTAATTATCATAGTAAAAAATAATTATATATATATATATATATGTACAGATATATACGTATATATGTATACACACACACACACACACACACACACATATATATATATATATATATATATATATATAAATTGCGGGTTATATATTTAAATTTCTTTCAGCAAATATAATTTTTAAAACAGAAGTGTATTGTTTAAGCAAGGAACAACATTCAAAGTAATTTCTTTTTTTCCATTTTTATGTCCCTTTAAAATATTTTAAATTTTTATACATTTTTTATATATATATGAATGTTCGATAAGCAGGAAAACATTCAGTGGGAGTAATTTCTTTAAATCAAGGGAAGCATTTAAGCCTTTATATATTGGGAAGTTTTTGAACCTTTGAAACTCTATAAAAAAATCATTTTAATTTTATATTTTTTTATTTAGTCAGTAAGTCATTTAATCACCTGTAGTCGCTGCATCAACTTGCTTTCTTGAATTCACAATAGTCCCAATGTTATTTCACGGATCATCGGTTGTCTACCATTAAACTGTTTTGTGGATGTAAAAACAAGACAGTATATTAAATCATGGCACTCAACAGTGTTGATCAAAGACCACCTCCCTTTAATCACAAGAACAAATACATATATATATATATATATATATATATATATATATATATATATATACTAACCTGGGTGCCCGGCGTTGCCCGGGTGTTTGGAGGTGTGTATTGAACAAAAAAAAATGGCAGGCAGGGAGACAGGCAGGCTCGAACCTGTTCTGCGAAGGAGGAAAAGAACGTGAAAAAAACGTGCGTCCATCGCCAAACCAAAAGTGACGTGGAATCATATTAATTTCATCGAAAAAAGAGACCCCTCCCCGTAGAAAAGTATCCCAGTTGGAGGTGAAGGAATTGATGATTTTGTCCAATTTTTCGATATTTGTCGTCCGAAGGGTCGAGCTTGAAAACGGTACTGATCTCATGAAAATCCGTCGCCGCTGTCGAAAGTTTTAGGCAGACATGCAAACATATACACACACACACACACACACATACATATATATATATGTATATATATATATATATATATATATATATATATATATATATATATATATATATTTAATCAGACATGTGAGATTTATATAATATACAAGCGGGGGTACCCGACGTTGCCCAGGTGTTTAGAGTTGTGTGTGCTCGTACGGGGGCGGGTAAATCAAAACAAAAGAATAAGCGAAGTAATAACTCTGTTTAAATATTAGAAAAAAAAAAAAAAAAAAAAGAACGTAATGCAGACGAACGATGTTTTTTTTAATCGGAAAAACTAAAACAAAAAAGAAAACGCGAATGTGATGAAAACAAAAAACTGTGAACGTGAAAAATAGCAAAAATAACCCTGTTTCAATATTAAAAGTTTAAAAATCGAAAAAAAAGACATCTCACATCACGATTTGAACTTACAACCTTTAGATAATGACGTCGCGCGTTAATCAACTGAGCTAAGAGGATGTTGACGAAGTTGGGTCGGTTTTTTAGTATTTAAACTAATTCAAGTTACGTCGTATGACGCATGCGTAGAAGCGACATCGTCATGAGAGGACGGTTTTTGCTGAACCCCTCCCCTTTGTAGAAAAGTGCTGATTTCAGGATGAAAAAATTAACGTTTTTGGCCAATTTTTGGATATTTGTCGGGCGAAAGATGGGGCTTTAATGAGACCAAATTTGTGAATTTTTGTTCTGTCTGTCGAAAGTTTTTAGCAGACATACAAATATACACACATACATACATTTTCGCTTTTATATATATAGATATATAAGTTAACGATAATGGTAAAATATTCCACATCAATAAATGCTTTTATATAGAAAAAGTTACAAAATAATGTATTTCGTTTCTATTTTAAAATGTCATCGTTTAAATGTGCGTCTGCTTTTAGTATTTCGTGTTTATCTAGAATGTTCTAACCGTGTCTATTTTCCTTCTTTTTTTTAACAGGAGACTCGGATACGGAGGAACAAATCCAACTATATCTAACGTTGGTATTCGATGCACGAAATGCATCACAGTTATCTGCCCTTCGTTGAGAGCTTCTAGCGGATTTTTCCATGTCTCTTGCTGTACCAATCCTCGGTAACAACTGTAAATACGATTCTAATCTGACGTCGTGCGGACTTGTCACAATGTAGAAAACTAACTTTTCATGTTTAATGAAAACAAATTTTGGAGGGGGGATTTTTAAATGTTCTCTGATATCGCACAAGAGTTCATAATCAACTACGATTTCTAATGTCTACACGAGACAAAGCTTGATTTTCTCAAAGCAGAACGCTACTTTACGTCTAACTTTTCCATCGTGAAGAGGCAAGTGTATTTATACAAAAGAAGGATAAATTCATCAGACTAAAACCCGATTCGCAATCTAAGAAATAAACTGAAATATTAAATTATAAAACATGCTAATTGTTTGTTTTTAACAAAACTTGAAATATTGATTTTTACTACACAATAACAAGTCGACATAATATAAAATTGAGGTGATTTTATAGTTTATGGGTGGCTAAGTATTTATAGATAAATGGGTCTCGGCACTATTTCCAAATAACTTGTTTTGTGCTAAAATTGTTATTTATGTCATTTTCTTTAGTAGAAAGAATTTTATATATATATATATATATATAGAATCCAATAGTGGTTCAGTGATTAAAATCGTGTTTAAAACATTATTAATATGATGGTATGTTTTATTCAGCTAAAACCACATAAAGGTGGGTAACTCTTGTTATTTCCGGTTTCAAAATATATATGAATCTTTCAGGGTAATTGCTTAGTTTAATAGCGTACATTTCAGATTTGTTATCGATAGGGCTATGACAGGAGAATATTCTTCTCATTTTTATGACTCTCGAGTATATATCAGACACAGTAAGAAACAGTTAATCGATTAAGAACCACATCACTCTAAAAACATATGAGATATTAACTGATATATACTCGAGAATCAAAATAATGAAAAGAATATTCTGTCATAGCCCTAGTTATATATATATTTAAAAATCGGAAGCAACTAAGAGTTATCGTTCTTAGATAATTTTACTAAAGTAGACATGCTCTATGTTTAATTTGAGTAATCTTATTATTATTGTTTTAATAGGGATCATAATCTTAGTATAAAACTATATAGACTCTGACCTGTTGGGTCAATATTTCTTATACATATTAATTATATGGAATTTCAAAATATATATGGCACTCTCCTATGATGTCATAGTAGACTCTTTCTCTGTTTTTCTCTATTCCTCATCAATCTTTTGTTCTCTCTCTCTCTCTCCCTCTCTCTCTCTCTCCCTCTCTTTCTCCCTTTCTCTCCCTATCTTTATACTTATCTTCTGCTCCTCTCTCTTTCTCTATCTCTTTCTTTCTCCTTTTTCCTGTGGCCCTTTTATTTCTCACGATCTAAAACTTTTATATACACGTGAAAAATATACAAGATCGACAGGATTCGAGATTGGAATCCCCAAGGTTGTCAATCAACCTCGGTGTCCACTTCGCCAGCGCCACTTCCCAATGTAAATAATTAGCAACTATAAACTAGAAAATTACAAAGTCTTGGATCGCATTTACAGTAGTTGTTGAGGATTGATATGCCGAGAAGCATCGATTTTTCTCCCACAGATTGAACAAGGAAGAAGAAAAATAGATACCGCCAAGATAGAGTCATCCACCTGAGCTGCCTATGCAGATGGAACCAAAACACCTTTTTTGATTTTTTTTTTTTTTTTTTTAGCCTTTACACCGGTTCTGTGATTCCTTCGGTATTTGGGATCTAAAGTTAAAAAACGTTAGAATGGAAATATTATTATTATTATTATCATTACAATTATTATTAATATTAGACGTCCACGCATGTTAACTTACTCGATCGATTACTTGTTGTCTACGTCATAGCACGTCATAAGAAATAGACGGCGTTTTTTTGTTTCATTTCAATGTTGTTTTAAAGTATAATAAATAAAACTATTTGTAAACCGAATTCTTTTTGCAAATAAATATTTTATTTACTTTTGCACATTCTCTTCAAATAAATAATTTTATTTATTTTTATGAACTTTTTTCTTAAAATCAATAATTTTATTTAGTTTTATTATTTTTTTTCAAATAAATAATTTTATTTACTTTTATGAACTTTTTTCTTAAAATCAATAATTTTATTTAGTTTTATTATTTCTTTTTCAAATAAATAATTTTATTTACTTTTATGAACTTTTTTCTTAAAATCAATAATTTTATTTAGTTTTATTATTTCTTTTTCAAATAAATAATTTTATTTACTTTTATGAACTTTTTTCTTAAAATCAATACCTTTATTTAGTTTTATTATTTCTTTTTCAAATAAATAATTTTATTTACTTTTATGAACTTTTTTCTTAAAATCAATACTTTTATTTAGTTTTATTATTTCTTTTTCAAATAAATAACTTTATTTACTTTTATGAACTTTTTTCTTAAAATCAATCATTTTATTTAGTTTTTTTTTTCAAATAAATATTTTATTTACTTTTATAAATTTTTCTTCAAATAAATAATTTATTTACGTAAATGATATTTTTCTTTAAATGAATATTTTTATATACTTTTTATAATTGTTTCTTCAAATAAATATTTTTGTTTACTTTTCTGAATGTTTCTTCAATAAATAATTTTATTTTATTTTTTGAATTTTTTTTTCAAATAAATAATGATATTTACTATTATGAAGTTTTTTCTTTAAATAAATATTTTTATTTACTATAATGAATTTTTTTTTCAAATAAATAATGATATTTACTATTATGAAGTTTTTTCTTTAAATAAATATTTTTATTTACTATCATGAATTTTTTTCTTCAAATAAATATTTTATTTACTTTTTATTATTTTTTTTTCAAATAGATATTTTTATTTCGCCGAAATACGTTCCACGATTTCTTGTTAATGTCATTTCATTTTCCAAATTGTTTGATAGAAAATATGTTTTTTCTTAATACTAAGTAAAAATATTCGTAAACTGTTTTTTTAAATAACCGTGTTTATCTGAATAGCTTTTACAAATATGTTTTTTTCAAATACACCGAATTAATGCAGATTAGGTTTTTAATAAATATAAGTAAAAATTTCATATTTTTGAAACTATTTAATTTACAGTCATTATCTTTTTATATTTTATTTATTTTATTTATTTTATATATAAAAGTTTATAATATATTACATTTAACATTGATTATTTCTGTGAAAATGTGTCTGCAAATAAACATATTTTAAAAATGTTTATAATAATTATATTCATCCAAAAAACAATTTCATTCAAATAAAAAACATATGTTTGCCTGAGGAAAATCAATTTATGAATATTATTATTTATTATATTTAAAGAAAATATTGAAATCAAACGAACAAGAAATCGTGGAACGTAATTGCGCAGGGTCACCAAATTGACTAACACCGTCTATTCCTATGACGTTTCATTACGCAGACAACAAGCAATGTCTCGAGTAGGTTAATATGTGTGATCGCCTATTATTATTAATATTAATATTATTAATATACAAACCTGTAAATAATGATGTGTGATTACTTATCCTGTACTGTTATTATTTATTTTAAAAGAAAAGACACACAAATAAAAAAAATACGAAAACTGTTGTTGAAAAGAACGAAATTTAAAAAGAAAACACGAGATGTAAAAAAAAAAAAAAGCTAAAACAAATATGTTGACAATTACAATAACATTTGGCGCGAAAAGAATAAAATTATCAACATGTAAATACAATTATCAAAGTTACGGTGGAAATATACGACACGAACCTCAGCCCCAACCTCTAACATTTTCGAAAAGATGTTTTTCTGATTACTATCGATTTAAACTGCTCCATTTTTCTCATGATGGTGATAGAGTTCACTAAGGCGTTGTGAGACCGGCGTACAACTTCTGGTCGAGTCATAGCAAATACTTTTAAGGAAATATGACTGAACGTAATTTTGCTGTACACTCAGCACAATAAGGTGAAGATCAAAGGTAAGTCAAGTAAACCTGAGAAAAGAGTGTCGCCCTCCCCTACATCTCGGTGTAGTAGCTAATGGCATCACGTTTTCGCCTCGATCTCGACTATATTCGACTGTTTTACTTTTTTACCTATCTATGTAACCATCAGATTTGCACACTTGCAAAATCGACATGTTCAATTTTTAGTTTAGGGTTCAGTTTTCTCGTCTAAGTCTAATTTAAACTATTGAGTTTGCAGAGAAGATGACAACCACAAAAATGAAATAACAAGATTTATTCATCTGTTATACAAAGGGTAGTTGGCTAGGTGCTTTGTGTGTATGTCTACCTAAAACTTTAAAACTACAAAACAAACACTCACAAAATTGGTAAATTCTTGATGAATAATATTTAAGATTTACAAAAAAAAAATAATTCTGTAACACCAAATTAGCATAGATTTCATAACAGAGGGAGGGTCAGGTTTTTCATTTCGATTGCGTATTGCGTGTTTATATGTGTACGTGTGTCTGTGTGTGTGCAGATGTAGTGTGGGTATGCGTGCCTGTGTATATGCGTGTGTGTGTGTGTGTGTGTGTGTGTGTGTGTGTGTGTGTGTGTCAGTCAGGAGAGGCAGGAATAGGTTGGACGCAAAATAAAAAGGGTGGTCAGAAGAGAGGGGTGGAAAACGAAAAACAGTAATTTAAAATAGCATTTTATCCATAACTTTCGTAGAGATAAATCAATATTATCACTCTGCTAATTTCGATATTCATTTATTTTTTAATGTGAACGTAAAGAAAGGAAAAGAAGAAATCAATTTGTCTTTTCACTTGCAATTTAGAAAGCACATATCGCGATTTGAAAATCAATTAGGTCTGTTTAAAGAAAAGAACATTTCAACACAAACGGTAAATAATTTTATAAAATAAAAGAAATGTTGCGAATCAACTATTTGTTTTATTAAAAGTAAAAAAAAGTAATTATTAGTTAATTAATGAAATCTCCTTTTAGAATATTAATATGCAAATTAGGTAATTTGGTAACTGATATCGCACATACACGGGTAGTGTATAAAAAGATCTTGTAAAATTGAATTAACTTTAAAGAAGTCATTTTGACTTGAATGTTATTGAGAGAAATGGGCCCAACTTTTGCAAGTTCATTTTATTCATTTAGATAGTAAACAAAAAAAATCAAAATTTGATTTTCTTAACAGATTTGTTTTGAAATCTGTTTTATTGATAAAAGAGAAAATACATTTTTTTAAAATAGTAAAAAAAACTTACATAGAAAACTGAACCCTTACTAAAAATTAAATCAGTGTTAAAAGTGTGTACTTTTGCATTTTAGCTTTCTTTGTGTTTTTTTTTTAATTATTTTTGGAAGAGTTCGATGAAGGGAAAAGGGGAGATAATAAGGAAATTCATGGAACTTTTATATATTCTCAGAAAATCAAAACAGATATATTGATAAATTAACACAAGAGAAAATATTGATTAGCTACTGAATTAAATCAGTTTTTATTGAATATATAAATATATATATATATATATATATATATATATATATATATATATATTGCTAGTACACTGATCCGCGCTATTTTTAAATCGTATTTCCAAGTTTAATTAAAGTTTTATGATATGTTTTTTTTATTCAATTGTAAGGTTAAAGTATAGAATAGTTACAAAACACCCTCTGCTCCCCATGTTAAGAATGGCTTTTTAAATAATAACGTTATTATTTCAGCACGGATCAATAAGTGCACTAGTACCGATATTTTTGGTAATGTTAACATTTCGAAATGAACGAAAACAACCAATAATTTCCAGATTTCCATAAATAACACTGTGCAACTCTTTAAAAAAATGTATAGAATATCTGTGGCCATTTTTATATGTACAATGACATGAAAAATCCATTTCTGACCTTTTTGTCAAATTAGGTAGAATTTTTTTTTCAAAACTGTCATTTTCGAGTATTTTGTGGAGAATCTTAGTGATATGAGTGATGAACATAGCGAGAAATTCAGTCAAGATCTTTTAGTGATGGAGAAACGTTTTAAAAAAAAGTGCACTATGTTGGCAGACTAATCTGAAATATAAAAATCAATCAACACGGCGAGTGTTTTTCATGGCAAGTGCTCGTCTGAGCTCCAATCTATGGTCCCTCCTCGCCAAACATTCACGAGAAACATTCGTCTAGCTGAAACCACTATCAATAATTTTCCCCACTCTTTATCTGTGCCTAAACCTAAACATGGATTCCATGACCAAAGCTTCTTTCTTAGAACCGCACACCTGTAGAACTCTCTTCCGTTTACCTGCTTTCCAGCTCACTACAATATAGCCGTCTTCAAGTCCAATGTAAACAAGTTCTTGATGAGCCGTTCCCCTTAAGTAATCCAATTTACCAAATTTACACTTCTAACGATTACTATGATATTGTCCTTTTGACCAATGTACACTCTTTAACCCTTATCCTCAAGTGGCCTCTGGGCCTTCATAAGTGGTGATTCCCTTGTAAAAAAAGTGTGCTAAGAGGACAAATTCTGTTTGTTTTGTTTTGTTTTTTTTTCATTCCTAACCAATAATAATAAAATATGATTTATAGTACATGAAAACGGTGCCTAATCTATAGAAATAAAGATCAGATTAAATATCAGGATAATTTTCTTACACCGAATCCGATCTTATGTACCATGTGTTTTTATCACTTGAAATTTATTGCACGGTGTATAATTCGGCTGTAAAGAAATCCCGAAGAGGAATGTCCGCTAGAAGTCCCAGCGGAAACAGTAGCGTTGTCACAAACAGGCAACATTAGGTTTAACACTATCACAATTCATACTAGAAAAATCCACACTGACCAGTGAAGTAACGATAAACGCTGTAGAATAATAATCACGTGACACTTTTCTAGAGACTTATGTTTTTATCCTAACTATGTTAAGAATAGATAATAATTAATTAAAACTTCTACTCCGTCATGGCTGAGGGAAATGAAAACTTGTGGATCAAATTAAGCGTTCGGTACGATAGTCATTGTAGGTTCCTGAGTTCGACATAAAGATTCTTAAATTTGAAAAGATGTACTTGAAGAAGGTCGGAAATCAGCATCTCAGAAAATCTACAATATAATAAAATTATTCATGCGTGTTTATTCATAAATCTGCCTGTCATCTCAAACATTTGCAAGCAACACTCCTCTAACTACAACAACTGTAAACAATTTTTTTTTTACTCTATAAATAGAATGTTTGTTTTTTATCGCGATCCACCCGGCTGTAGAACACAATACTACGTAGTTGTTTTGAGGGTTATTGTTTTGGGGGTTTTTTGGAGGGTGATTTTTATTTACTTAGGAGTCACCAATTATCTAAGGACATTGGCCACTCGGGGATTAGGTTAATTAATGTAAGGTGTTGGTTTAGTAATTGTTAATGGTATAAATTGGGTAGAATTTGATTATTTAGAACTTGTTAATATTTGATTTAAAAGATAATATGTTGTATTCAATTGGAAAGCAGACACGCGGAATAGTATTCCACAGATGGACAGTTCTGGGAAAGAGTTTTTGTTCGTGGGATACGCGTTTAAATTTAGACACAGATGGCGAGTGGGGGGAAATCGTATATAGTGGTTGTAGCTAGTCGTGTAGGTTTTGTTTTGTGTGAAAGTTTGGCATTTGCGAATCCAATTCTTGTTCAGCTGTCCTCTCAAGTAATCAAATTCTACCCTATTTCCATCATTACCAATAACACTGTGCAACACTAAAAAATACAGAAAATTTGTCACTATTTTTATATGTTTAATGGTATAAAAAGTCCTTTTTTGCATTAGGATTTTGTTTGTTTGTTTGTTTTTAGTTTTGGGTTTTGTTTTTGTTTTGGGGGGGTGCAAATTGTCACTTTCGAGTATTTTGCGAAGAATCTTAGTGATTTGGGTAAAAGTATTCATGCCTGTGTAATCATTGACAATGAAAGATTCGACTGCGAAGAAGTTCTCAATCAAAGATGAATATCCGTTACAAGTTGCATCGGAAATAGGAGGTTTGTCACACACCATAAAATTTTTTAAAAAAATAAATAAATAAATAAAAAACGCAAGTTTCTGAATTTTGGAAGATGAGAATAATTTCCATGATTTCGATTATTTGGGTCATCTTTCCATCGTGGCTAACGGAAAGTTAGCATGCTACATTTGTGAACTAAACAAAACAGTCTTGTTTGAGATTAATTGCAGATTCTCTCGAGTTCAACAACAACAAAAAATTCTTGAGTTCAACAAACGTATTTTTTTAAAACTAAAATTTGTTGCACAGTGTAATTTAAAATATTCACTAGTGGAAGAATGTGATTATTTGTTTGTTTCTCTATTTTTAGGGGTGGGGTGGGGGGTTAACAACTAATTTTCATAATAAATTTAAATTGTGAATATCATTTCTGCTCCACAGATACATGTCTCGGAGAATGAAATTATTTTGTGAATTTGTAAAAAGAAAAAGTAATACTTATTTTTTTTTATTATTTGTTTGTTTGTTGTTTGTTTGTTTGTTTTATAGTAAAATAATACATATCATGCAAATTTAAAGCATTCACGTCCATTTTCGGAGAAATTCTTGACAAAAGTTCCACAAATTTCATGTTTATCTACCCATTTCCCCGAATTTAACTCTTCCCAAAATGAAAACCAAAGAAAGATAAAATGTGGAAGTGCCAAAAATATTGCAATATGAAAAGTTATTGTATAATCGATAATAATCAGAAATTCTTTTCCCCCTCAAAACAAGATCGAATCAAAACAATTTAGAGGAAAAGAGGATTTACGTATTCTCCCGCCAAAATGGCAACCAGATTACATTTGCCTAAGATCGACAATGTTTGATCTTAAAAACTGCTGCTTCAACTATTTTTTTTTTACTTTAATTTCGTTTGGAAACCATGAGTTATCTCCCTTTATTGTTTCTTTGTTCAGTTTTGTTAATTAAACTTATGTTTAACGGTGCAACTCTAGTTCTGTCCATAGCCGACATTTAGTCCGGCCAGAAAGAAAAAAAAAAGAAAAATATTAAAATAAAACGAAGATTTGCTGATAAATATGCACAAACAAATTTTGAAAGCTGTTTTACAATTGAAACATGCAAGAAAACAAAAACATTTTTTGATTTTTTTTTTTTTTTTTTTTCATTTTTGGCTTTGGGTTGTTTGTGGGGGTTTTATAATATTTGTTTTTATTTTAGGATTCGATTTTTATCAGATTATGTGCTGTGTAAAATTGTATTCGAATTAAATTAATTTATTGGCTTTTTCCTTTTTTTCATTTCTTGTTTTGTTTTTGTTTGTTTTTAGGAGGGATTCATTAATCAAAATCGTATTGGACTTCATAAGGCCATCATCGATTGGTCAATGGTTATCTCCCTTCCCTGCTTTAGAGTCGCGTTGATTGATAAAAAAAATAACCCAATCACTGCTCTCTAACGGATCACGTGATCCAACCCCTGCAAACTCAAACGCTTAGTGTTCCAGTTTATTTCCGTCTGTTTTATAGTGTAATGATACCGAGACCGTGCAAACAGACTGTGTGCTATAATTTCGTTGACACATTAGTCCTCGTTAGATCACCAAAGTTAAGCAACGTTGAGCCTAGTCAGTACCAAATGGGTGATCCTGTGGGAATGCTGTGGTGGGCGTCATTTATTAAGAACTCAGTGCCGACGCTACAAACACGCCCTTTACTTTACTGTAAGACACTAAGACCGCTCTAGCAGACAATAAGCATACATTATCAAACTTAAGCAACGTTGAGTCTGGTCAATATCAAATGGGTAATCCTGTGGGAATACCACCATGGGCGTCGTTTAATAAAAACTTAGTACCGATGCTACAGACGCGTCCTTTACTGTCCTCTTTGATACAATGACCATTCTGGCAGACTATACGGCATACATCGTTAATTTTAAGCAATGTAGAATCAGGTCAGTACCAAATGAGTGACCATGTAAGAATAACAAGCGCTGAGTAATCTCTGAATGCGGAAACAAACCGAAAAAACAATAAACGCTTATCAGACACAAATGAGTAGAAAAGCGAAGGAAGAAAATCACGCGAGCCCAAAGGAACTGAAACTGTGACAAATCCAATATCTTGACATCCTTTAAAAGGGCGGCTGAAAGCAAACAAAAATGATCATGAAGTGTCAAGGAGAATGAAAAAGGCGTACGTAACATGCAGAAATAAATACCCTCGCCAAAATTTAGAAAAAATTATTGAATAGAAGATCGACTAGAATTTTTATCTATATAAATAAAATAGTAGATGTATGTGTGGGTGTATATGTGTGTAAATATTTAACCGATAAACTCTTTAACTATTGATCACTGAAATTAACAGGAAATAGTAATCATACACCAAGCATGGTTTATAATGAGTAAAATCTTTGTTTGGGTGAATACCGCGTAAAGCGTTATTCAGCCAAACAAATATGTGTATAGTTCGAACGGTAGAAAACGCGGGTGGAGCACTATTTTGTTTTTTTTTGGGGGGGGGGTCGATTCTAATTGACAACACCCAAGTCATTTATCTTTTTTACTTTTGAAATTAGAACTATGCAATAAGTGCAATATAATATTCAAAAGAGAATCGGTTCTGTAATAATAAATAGGAAATCTTCATAAATTAAAATATATTTAAACGTATTTTACGACCCACAAGGCCGGGCGCTCTCTGCTAAATAAAATGAAAATCAGTTTTATGGTATTTTCCGATCTGGCATTGATAAGAGAACAAATTACCGGAAGTATTCATGAAGCGGGAAGAATAAGTTAGTAAGAATGAAAGTTGGATAGATGGAGGAACTTCCGCTAATCAAGACCAAGAGGTCAATTGAAGCTAAAGCTTAAAGAATACTGAGAACCAGGCGGGAATCTTTCTCTCGAGCCCAGAATTTCTCTGGGGCGTACCATGTATGAGGTGGTTAAAGAACATTAGCAAAACCCGGCTATATGAGAAGACCCAATAATGTATTTCGAGTGTTCTGTGTATTCATTTTTTTTTTTGCGAACTGTTATCCTCATTTTATAGTTTTTTGTTGCTTCACCAAACCAACTCATCCTCTGGCCTTCATTCATGTAGTTAACCGCAACAAGATAAGAATGCTGAGTCTTATAACTGTATCCCCAGTAATTACTGCCTTCCATAGTTGTCTCACCACGTTTTAGCAAATTAATCCTCTAGTCTGCTTTGGGTAGATTTGAAACCACTATCTTAAGACAATACTCACCTGGAACCGTCCATACTTCCGTTCAATCTTGAAAGACAAAGGATACCCCTTAGGAGGCAGTAGCGCGTGTAATTGTGAGGCAAGGGTTGCCCCATCACAACCAAACCTCTCCTGAATCGGCACTGTTTGAGTCCAGTGGCAAGGAAAAGACTAGGACGACTGGAAACAATGGCAAAATAAGCGGAGAGCACATACAGTCCCTGGAAGTCCCAAATGGTCACTCATTTAGTACTGACCAAGTTCAACGTTGCTTAACTTCGATGATCAAGCGTGAATTGGTGTGTCAACGTTATTATGCCGTATAAACCGGAACCATAGAGTGTCAATGACTATATCAACTGTGCTACGGGCCCTGAAGAGCGATTAAGGTTGGATTTTATGGTCTTATAAATCCAATGTTTGTATTCTTATCTGGTCTTAAATTGTCGCGTTTGTACCGAATGATATTATATACCATTTCTATTTATTTTTGTTTTTCATTACTTAGAGATAAGCTTCATATTTTTTGTATTTATTATTACGGACGTTTATCCTCATTTTTATATTTGGGGTTGCTTCGCTGCGCTTTTCTGTCTGCAAAAAATAAATGCACAAATTATGAAACCTCATTCCAAAAGATTTCAAATAAATAAATTACAATAATATATAAAGATTTTTGAGTACCAAAATAAAACACAAATCCTTGGAATGACTTAGATATCTACGAAGTGCCTTAAATAAAGTTTCCGGATTTTTTCGTATGGGCTAGAAGTTATTTCCTATTCTTGGATTCCATTTGCGACTGAAACTGCACACAACCTGTGTTGGTTCCCGGACAACGTTACAAATACGAATAATTGAAAAACAACGAATAGAAATAATGTACACCACGTTATAAAGAAAAGATAGAAAAACATGTTTGCAAAATATAACATTAAAATTGTTACTTACTGGAGTAGCGGAGGATCTTTATGCCAGAAGTGGCATTTTCTATTCAACCCGTCCTCTGGGTACTGTATAAATGGCAAACGCCTGTGTGCTTGTGTGTTCAGCTAAAGCTTGAAAAATACAAAATAAAACTCCACAAAGTTTGTAGCTTCTTGGCCAGTATTGCCCCGGATTTATAATATCTAAAATTTAGAAGCAATTATATATTCTCTGAGGGTCAATTGGGTCAGGTTTCGTTAGGAGGAGGGTTCCGTGTTGTTATGTTCTCGTTATAAAAATGCAAATGCCGATTTATTCAACACGTAATTTTATTATATAAAATGAGAGTTGTATGCGTATGCGTGTGTGTGTCCGACTAGAGAGGAATAGGCTGGGTGGAGGAAAAACATGGGTTTGGAGAGAGGGGGAAAACGCGGTAGGCGGAGAAAGATATAGAGATATAAATAGAAATATCTTTTGCTCCGGGCAACTCCGGGTAGCCTTGCTAGTCGTGAATAAAAAGACTCGGATCCATCAGCATTATAGGTAAAAAGGTAGAGATGGTGAAAACAACAGCTACTTACGCATAAAAAAAAACTGTGATCTTCATCAGATTAATCGATACAGCTCTTTATCTGATCAGTAGGTGGAGAATGCAATGACGATAAAAAAAAGTGCAATTTTAAAAAAAAATGATAAAGAAAAAAATTTAATTAAAGTATAAAGGCTAGAAAAAATAAAACAGTGTTATTAAGAGGCGGGAGAGAATGAGTGGTAAACAGAAAGGCGAATGAGAAAGAGGAAGAGAATAGCGAGAGAAAGAAAGAAGTAAAGAGCGAGAAAGAGATAGCGGGGAAAAGAAAGAGGGAACTGAATAAACAGATGAACAGAGAGAGGCCGGATAGACAGAAAGAAAAAAGAATGGATGTGTAATATAGTGTACATGAGCGCGTGGGAAAATATCAGCAGTAACGAAGGAGGGCGTGCTTGGGAAAAGGTTAGCAGCAGCAGTAACCGAAAAAAAATCGGATATGCAAATTAGGATGTGTGCACGAGAAGAAGAAAAAAAAGAAGAGAAAAATACACCACGTGGTCGAGGCAGAAGCAAAGTGGGCGTCGAAGAGAATGGATGTATAAAACCGAGGACGAAAATGGGCCGGCTGTGGCCCGCATGTGGTCAAAGAAAAGATAAACGCGAACCATGCTAGATAGACATGTGCCAGCGAGATATTTCTTAAGTCAAGACGGGAGAATAGCGTGTAATAAAACCTTTTGTTAAAAAAAATGCCGACCCGAATTTTTATTTATTTATTTATTTATTTATTTAATTATTTATTTATTTATTTATGCTTCCAGTTTTATTTTTGCGAATTACTAAAATAAAAAGAAACGATCCCTTTACAGGTGAATTACTAAAATAAAAATCACAGTAACGTTACAGGTGAATAACTAAAATAAAAAGTAACAATAACGTTACATGTGAATATCTAAAATAAAGAGTAACGGTAACGTTACAGGTGAATTACTAAAATAAAGAGTAAAGGTAATGTTACCGGTAAATTACAAAAATAAAAAGTAACGGTAACATTACCGGTGAATTACTTAAATAAAGAGAAACGGTAAGGTTATAGATGAATTACTAATGTAAAACGTAACGGTAATGTTACAGGTGAATTATAAAAATAAAAAGTAACGGTAACGTTACAGGTGAATTATAAAAATAAAAAGTAACGGTAATGTTACAGGTGAATTATAAAAATAAAAAGTAACGGTAACGTTACAGGTGAATTGCTAAAATAAAGAGAAACAGTAAAGTTACAGGTAAATTACTTAAGTAAAACGTAACGGTAACATTACAGGTGAATTACTAAAATAAAGAGTAACGGTAGCGTTACAGGTGAATTAATAAAGTAAAAAGCAACAATAACGTTACAGGTAAATTACTAAAATAAAGAGTAAAGGTAACGTTACAGGTGAATTACTAAAGAAAAAATAACGGTAACGTTACAGGTGAATTACTAAAGTACAAAGTAATGGCAACGTTACAGGTGAATTACTAAAATAAAAAGTAACGGTAACGTTGCAGGTGAATTACTAAAGTAAGAAGTAACGGTAACGTTACAGGTTAATTACTAAAGTAAAAAGTAACGGTAAAGTTACAGGTGAATTACTAAAATAAAGAGTAAAGGTAATGTTACCGGTAAATTACAAAAATAAAAAAATAACGGTAACATTACAGGTGAATTACTTAAATAAAGAGAAACGGTAAGGTTATAGATGAATTACTAATGTAAAACGTAACGGTAATGTTACAGGTGAATTATAAAAATAAAAAGTAACGGTAACGTTACAGGTGAATTATAAAAATAAAAAGTAACGGTAATGTTACAGGTGAATTATAAAAATAAAAAGTAACGGTAACGTTACAGGTGAATTGCTAAAATAAAGAGAAACAGTAAAGTTACAGGTAAATTACTTAAGTAAAACGTAACGGTAACATTACAGGTGAATTACTAAAATAAAGAGTAACGGTAACGTTACAGGTGAATTACTAAAGAAAAAATAACGGTAACGTTACAGGTGAATTACAGAAAAAAGAGTAACGGTAACGTCACAGGGGGATTACGAAAAAATGAGTAACGGTAACGTTACATGTGAATTACTAAAGTAAAAAATAACGGTAACGTTACAGGTTGTCAGAAAGCAAGAATAAAAAAGTAAGTCAGTTTTATTGAGAGAGAGAGAGAGTGGAGGGAGGAAGACGAAGGAGATGGAAAGAAGGAGGAGGAGGGTAAAGACAGAGGAAATATAAAGAGAGAAAAAAGAGAGAGAAAGAGACGGAAAGAAAGATGTAAGAAAGGTGTAGAGAGGAAAGGAAAGAGAGTGAGTTGCTCAAGAGGAAAAGAAAGAAAGTGAAGAGAAAGGTAAGGAAATGTATGGGAAGAGATAATGAAAGAATAAGTGAAAAAGAGAGAGCGATAAACAAAACGATAAAAGATTTAATTTAAAAGGTGGCAGCGTCCGTGCAGTCTCTAAAGACAATGGATACCCCCTAAGAGTAGCTGCGCATGGAAATTGTGAGGCAAAAATTGCGCAATTACCAACCACATGAAACGGCACTGCTTGTCCAGTGGCAAGAAGTCCAGGACAACTGGAATCAATGCGGATATAAGTGAAAAGCGTATACAGTACCTAAAACTCCCAAAGGGTCACCCATTTTAGTAATGACCAGGCTCAATGTTGCTTAACTGCGGTGATCAAACGGGCGACCTGTGTGTCAACGTGAAATATGCCGCATAATCTAAAATCTAAGAAAAACTACGATAATAGCAAAAATACGATATAAAGTCAATTTTATTGAGAAGGAGAGAAGAGAGCCGACAAAATGTAGAGAGAAACTAAGAAACTCATGTAATAATCTGAGGGCGAGAGAGAGAAAAAGCGTAAAAGGCCGAAATAGATAAAGAAAAAGAGAAAACGGAGAAGAAACAGAGAAGAAAATATGGACACTGCTCGGACAGAAAGAAAGTGCAACAATCTGTCTGTACAACTGCAACGAAAACTATGGCAATACATCTAAACACTTTCGGGAAACAGCGTGAATGGGATTCTAATCATGAGCATCGGTTTGTGGGGTGTCTATTTTCTAGGGAGTGTGTAATTTTGATTAAATATTATTAGTGCCACCTAAACGGCAAATGGTGGCTATAAATTCGCTTATAATTTGAGGGGGTTATGCAAGGTTGTAAAACTGAACGGTAATATGCGGCAATATATTTATAAGTTTCTACTGTTATGATATAGGGAGTATGATCATAAGGGGGCGATCGGAGATTAGAGTGGCAATGACTATGAGTGCGTTTAACTTTGACATCAATGTGTATACTTAACCATTGCATCAAGTGAACTGAATTGCTTGAATTTGAAAAAAAAACGAATAAAGAATTGGTCACTGAAAGTTAGCATTATAGTGTTTATTGATATCTATACTCCTATAAATTTTGTTTTATGTATGTGTATTAATATTCGTATTAAAAACCCTTGTTTCTATTTGTTTAAAAATAAAATACACTTTATTATATATGGGTCATGAAATTGCATTCATCTGCAAAAAATCTAGCTAATTTATATATTCTTATAAAAATCATATCCTAGAGTCATCGAATCACGGGGTTCTACTGTATATGTAAGTGTTTATATACATGTAAGTGTGTGTGTGTATATAAATATATATATATATATATATATATGTTGATTAGTTTTATATGTGTTATACATGTATTTAATTTAAGAAACTACATAAATATACATATATATTTGTGTGTGTATATATATACATTCCTATATAATGTAAGTGTATGTATATATGTAAGTGTAAGGGCGAATGAACTTTTTTCTGGATCAACGGCCAACTAGCACCGTGTATATTTGTGTGTGTGTGCGTGTGTGTGTGTGTGTGTGTGTGTGTGTGTGTGTGTGTGTGTGTATGTTTATTGGGGTAGAGAGGGCTCCCGTAAGCCGTGGTGAAGGCAACCTTTCTAGGAGAAGCAAATCTCTGATTTAAAAAACCATAAAGCGGAAGACCAGTACCCGCATTAAGCTAATCTGCAGTTTAATTTGTTGCTGGCTATCTTGCTCTTGCTTGTTGCTGGATCTCAACATTTTGAACCGAGAGAGAGAGACTTAGCTGTCGTACAAAGCTAAGACTCTGTAACATCATATTTGTATAGATACTCCCTCAGACATTTGGGCTCATGGATTTTAAATATCTGAGGGAGTGGCACTCGTCTGACAAGACGTTGCAATCATCATATATATATATATATATTTTATACATATATATATATATATAATGCTCTCTATCTTGGGTTGAGCATATTGGAAACTGCCATTAGCATATTAAGTGACACTGCCAAACATCGTTAATTCATTACCCACACAGCATCAGCCGTATATTGTAATTGTGAGAAGCTTTGACTATCATTTGGGCGGTCGGGTTTCGATCCTAGCTTGAGACAGCTGCCTGTCTAGCCGCACTGATGAGCTGTGAAACAGCGAAACAATACTGTACGTGGATGACTATATATATATATATATATATATATATATATATATATATATATATATATATATATATATATATATATATATATATACACTGATTAGTTGAAGGAAAAGATTTATCAAAATAAAAAAAGAAGAAATCAAGGTTTGGTTCAACAAATATGATGTATTTTTTTTGGGGGGGGTATGTTTTGGTGATTGTCTCTTCTTTTCTACCTACCTCCTTCTCGCCTACAGATCGCAGATGGACATTAAGTGCGCTGCTAGAACTACTTCCAAACAGGGAAAGCAATTAAAGGTGGCGTCCGCCATTGTTCGCTGCAAAGTCAACAACAGAAAAATGTAAGGCGCGAACGAACGAGAGAAGTAAGAATAACCACACCGAAAGACACGGAAAGATCAAAGATTGAAGAGAAATGTGGCGATGTTGACTAATTAGCTGGAAACGTACAGAGAGCAATGATTTATCGTCCGTCTGTATTTCTTGAGGACGTGATTAAAAGGTTTAGAATATACGGAAAGTGTACATAAAAACACGTACTTACGTATGTAAGTGTATGAAGAGGTACTCACGTACTTATATGCGATAGTGTGTGTGTGTGTGTGTGTGTCTGTGTGTGTGTCTGTGTGTGTGTCTGTGTATGTGTGTAACTATTGTTCACACATACGAATTGTGCGACTGGCGTCAATGATTATCCCGACACTGATCATTCCACAAGGATAAAAATGTATACGTATGTTTGATGTTTTGGCTCAGTCTCGAAAGACAAAGTACACCCCCGTCGGGGCAGATGGGCGTGTTATTATGAGGCAAGGGTTCCGCAGTGCACATCCACACATCTCTTAAATCGGCACTGTTTGGGTCCAGTGGCAAGAAGAAGTCCAGAGCGACGAGATAAGCATACAGCACCTGAAAGTCCTAAGTGGTCACTCATTTAGTACTGACCAGGTACAACGTTGTTTAACTTCGTTGGTCCATGTATGGCATAATAACGTTGACACACCGGTTCCCGCTGAATACGTATGTAGATAATATTTAAATATATCTTTTTCGTTCAACCTCTTTTCTACAGAAGAGACGTTGCTAGTCTGTCTCTGCTCTACCGTTATTTTCATGGCAAGTGCTCATCTGAGCTCGAATCTATGGTTCGTCTTTGCTGTACTTTCATAAAAAAAACACTCGGCTAGCTACAACCACTATCAACAATTTCTTCCACTCTCTATGTCTAAATATAAACGCAGAGTCCATGAACAAAGCTTCTTTCCTAGAACAGCACACCTGTGGAACCCTGTTCCGCTAGCCAGCTTCCGACCGACTACAATATTGTAGCCTCCAAGTCCAATGTAAACAAGTTCTGGGTTAACCGCCCCCTTAAATAATCAAATTCTACTCAACTTACATCATTAACGATTACTACACTACCACCTTACATTCATTAACCCTTATCCTATATATATATATATATATATATATATATATATATATATATATATATATATATATATATATATATATATATATATATATATATAAGGCTTCCTTCAGTCTTAACAGACTATGGATAAAGGTGCCAGCGCGTGAAATTTTTTTGTTGCAAGAGTTGCGCAATCTTCAACCGCAACTCTCCTGAAGTCAACATTGTTGAATACCAGTGGCAAGTGGAAATTCAAAACGACTGGAAACAATGCCGAGATAAGTGGAAAGCACATACAGCGCTTAGAATTCCCAAATGGTTACCCATCTGGTACTAGCCAGGCTCAACGTTGCTTAACTTCGGTGATCTGATAGGAACTGGTGTGTCAACTATGCCGCGTATATATATATATATATATATATATATATATATATATATATATATATATATATATATATATATATAACCCATGGCTCAACGTATAACATACTTCGTAATTATCAGTTTTAAGTGATTGTCTTTTGAAGTTTGGGAGTTCAATCTTAATTACAGCTGATACTAGAAATCCAATTATAATTTATATAATTTTACCCAATCATGGCTGACAGAACATGCGAAATATACGGAAGGATAGTCGGAATAATGAAAATAATATAAACTTTTTAAATGCGTTATAATACTTGTTAAACAAGTTCGTTCATCTTAGACCCTTAAATTTCTTTTAAAACGCGCCTGTAAAAAAAATGCGGACGAATTTTGGGCACCTAAAATAGTTATGACACCTGTTGTGTCGCCTTGTTTGTGTCGCATTGTTTGTGTCGCCATGCTATTCCATCTTTCACATTTCTATTACTCTACAACGATTACGACTTGAGCGTTAGAGATTTTTTATGTAACGCAGTTTTGGGCTTTGTCATTTTAATACGTACGTATATTAACGACTCGCACGCATTTAAGCGTGATTGTGAGGCCACGTGGTAAAACGGATATATAAGCATCAAGATCGAAGGAAAAGGAGGAGTAAAAAGAAAAAGAAAAAAACGCGTGGCGATTCGAAAGGTACGTACGGAAAGCACTCGATGTCTCCGTCCGCATCCCACAACTTCGGAAGCGAGCCGGCCGATCTGTTGGGCTTAGAAAGAACTATGACAACTCAAAATGGATTGTAGCTAAAGGATCTGGCGGCCTGAAATTATAACAAACTAAAAGAATGGTGAATTTCTGTTATAATCACATTGTTTGCTGAGAATGCAGTTAGGGGATTCGGAGTTCGTATCCCATCGCGGTTACCACCTGACGAAGGCCAGAGGAATAGTTGGCCGAAACGTCGTGGAGCAATATCTAACAAAAGATGAGGATAATAGTGCGCAATAAAATAAAAATTAATGAATAATACTCATCTCAATAATGAATTCTAATTAAAAAATAACTACCGCTTTATTTTTTTAATTTTATTGAAAAAATCAATTCAGGTAACTTGTTTGACATCTATTCAATGTAGCCGCCTTCAGACTAAATCATCGCCTCGATACGGGTCCTGAACTGGGAACATGCTTTTTTTCACAAGCGCCGGTGGGAGTTCGACGAATATTCCGTGGATGGTGGCGATCAGGCTGGCTTTAGTGTTGTGGGAAGTCATGTTGGTGATGTTATCGATGTATCACCAAACGAAGTAGTCCGGCAGTGGAGGTCAGTGAGAGAAGGGTACAAACTCGTAGCATTTAATACTTCTGAAGCCCAGCCTGGGCCTCTTTGGACTTATGGGCCGGTGCCGTGTACTGTTGCTAGGGTCTGCTAGGGGCTACTTGATCGCACCAGGAGATCACCACACTCAGCACATCCAGGTACACTTTGGTGTTAACTTTCAAGCCGACTTCGAAGATTTGAGGTGGCATGAAATGGCGCTCACTTAAAACCACACCAAGGACAAAAACCGTGGCCGGAAATTTAGTTGAGCTGTGCCCTCAATTTTTAAAACGTCTTGATTTGCATTTTGAGGGTGCTGGTAATGGTCCTGTTGTCATAACTTGGATCGGTAGAAAGCATGAGTTGTACAGCGGCGCATCTCCGATCTCGCTCGTTGAACATTGTGTCACTTTCAGACATGATAGAAGGCTCCTATCGCTCTTCGGATTTGTATACAACTGGCTAACTAGTAGATGGTCTTTAACAAAAAAGGAAACCGGTTTACATCAAACGGAAATGGAATCATGTTTTTTCTAAGGCGACAATTTTATCGTTTCACCCTGAATAGTTTTTCATACAAAATCCATATTTGATTCTGATTCGCTAGTTCTTTTTTATTGTGTACATGGAAGTCACCATTTATCAAGACCGGGAGGCTACTCGGGGATAAGGGTTATTGCGTGTACAGTAATCAATGGGACAATATCGTAGTAATCGTTAGTGATGGAGATTTGATAAAGTGTCTTACTTAAGGGGGCGGTTCATCAGGAACTTGTTTATGTTGAACTTGAAGACATCCAAGTTGTAGTCAGGTGAGAAACAGGCAAAGAGAAGAGAGTTCCACAGTCGTGCACTTCTAAGAAAGAAGCTTTGCTCATGGAATCTACGCTTGGATTTAGGCACAGATAAAGAGTGGGGAAAATTTCTGACAGTGGTTTCAGCTACACAGATGTTTTTTGTGAAAGATTGGTGAGGGAAGACCAGAGATTGGAGCTCAAACGAGCACTTCTTTTCGTCGCAACATAATTTAAAACACTAATATTTTTAATAGTTCAAGTTTCCATTATAAGCAATGCTTTCTAATAGAAGCACACTATTTCTTATTCATCTTGTGGGTGGGGTCGCTCGCTATGTTCTGGACTAGCGAAACTTTTATCCTGCGTTCGCTTCAACATTACACAAATCGAAAAAAAAACTTTTCGTAAATATAACTATTTTTAATACGCCATGTTTTTTCACAATTCAACCAGGGGTAGCAAAAAGCAGTGTTTAGACAAAGTTTAGCCATTTTAGCGACAACCCCATTCAATTCTTGTTTTGTTTTCAATAGATTAGGTAAGGAGTTAACGTTTTTGTTTTTTGTTTTTCTTTTGTTTTTTTTCGACGTTCGATCGCCATCAGCTTCATTGAGGGTGGACATCGTTGACCGGAAATAAATCAGTCAGCAACCACGCACTTCCGGTCGATCCGCGCGCTTCCGGCCTTCCTTTTCTGAGTGGGAAAAGTGATGATTACGTAACGGTTATGATTATATTTTTTTGTTGTTATTTTTTTTTTTTTCGGTTTTGCTGATTAATTGAAAGGCTATTTACAGATGCGCTTCGTCTTCTCAACGACAAAAGGTCTGTCCTTATTTCTGAACCCGCTTTAGGAAAAACTGATACAGTTGTGAAATCCGTAATTCGAAAACGCCATTAACTTTCTGTCGCAATACTCACATACGCGTCGAGCTAGAGATCCAGTACGCAAACTTTTTAACAAACTCTATATTTTGTTTATAAAATGTGAACACACTTTCACCGGTTTTTCAGAACTAGCAGCGATACAAGGTGATTCCCGGTAAATTCAATAAACATATATACAGACTTCATAAACATAAACCTTCGAGTTGATTCTCGTGACTTGGATATAGCTGCTAAGAATACCCTGCATGTGACGTTTGCTAAGTGGTTAACGACACGAACGTAAAGTTTGGATGTGCCAGGTTGGAATCTAACTCGTTCAACGGAGATACTTTCATCTAACTCACATTTGGACCTTTGTCTAACCGCTTGAAAAAGAAGCCAACACATACAAACATACACAAACATACTCAAACACATACAAACATACACAAGCACATACAAACATACACAAACACACACAAACATACGCAAACATACACACACACACAAACATACCCAAACATACACAAGCACATGCAAATATACACAAACATACACAAATATTCACAAACATGTACAAACATACACAAATACACAGAAACATGAACAAACATACGAACCAACATCGTGTTTTATATATAGAGAGAGATTTCGATGTATTTTCTCGTAATTATTGTTCAGGATACGGTGACCTGTTGCATTTTGATTCGTTTACGAATACTTATTTTGTTTATTTATTTTGTTCTAAAACTCACCATTTCTTTAATCCGAGGATCCATCTATCTTAACGATGACAGTTTGTGTACTTCATGCTGTATGAAGCTGGAATTCTTTGGAGTTTGTTTTCGGTAACTTGTGGATCCAAGACGAAAACAACAGTTTATTTTTCATCTTGTCGACTACGAAGTTAAAATATACAGATGTACAATTACTGCTCCATAGGATTTCATAAAAATGATTAGGTCGGTGGCATATTAAAAAAAAAAAAAAGGATACTACACTTTGATCTGAACCAAAAGGCCAAAGAACCATCAAATGATGAAGTCGCTGGAATGCTGGGAACAGATATTACACTTTGATCTTAGCCAAATTCATTGCAATCATAAATACTTCATATAAAAATTGAACACGCGAGATAGAATATTTGTCTTATCTAGTGAGCGTTTTATCAGAATTGATTATTATACCAGGATAACAACTGCCCTGATCACCATTAATATTGGACTGTCTCAACTCATTGAGGACATTATTACCAATGATGACGGTATTCTGTGAGTACATCCAGTCACACTTGTGAAGAGGAGCCGAAATCTAGTATTTGTATTCCACGTGGTTAATCGGATGGCCATTAGTACTGAACTGTTTTTATTCATTGAGGACGCGATTACCAAGGTTAAGGGTTATCCCATAACTATATTCAGCCGTACTTGGATTTTCTTCTTCGTGCCTGGGAGCTAGATAAGTATGGATTAATTAACTGGAACAACAGTGAATATTCACAACATTCATTAAATTGATTATGCACGACACGGTTACCAGCCAGGTATTTAGTTGCATCATACACACCTATATAACGTCCTAGAGTCGTCGAAAACGTTGTACCTTTAAGTGGTCTGCTTATTCAGAATAACAAAATATCATAAAGATACTTAGTACAGACCCAGAAAAGCTTTATGTGCCATAATTTCTTTATTATATAACACGACAACTACAACTAATAAATCTATAAGTAACTAGCATGGCGACCGGCGTTACCCGGTCATAAAATAATTTATGACATTTTCATATTTATTATCATAGAGTCTATCCTCGACTGATTGTTATCAATTGTGCACAATATTTAGTAGTAATTTAAAGACTTGGGTGCCATCAGCTTGAATCGAAACCAAAAGATTTAGCGCCCAAACCTTAGTCGGTATCATTTGAGCTATGGTTAGTAAGTAATTAAAAGATGAATTCACTTTAATGTATACATGTACATTTGCACATGCATCTTAAGTCGGCTTACGTCTGCCAAGTTCCATTGTTTTTAGTTGTCGCCCCTTAGCAGCCATTTCTACCGACTAAAGACACATTTGTTCCACAGGTCTAAATCCCTTATATATCAAGTTTCAAGTTTTTTAGACCAAAAAATTTAACGAGTTTGGTAGAGAACGTTCTGTACTCAGGCAGACAGACAAGGTTACTGTTATACACACACGTGCATGTATATATATATATACATACATACATACATAGAGAGAGACAGAGAGAGGAAGAGAGAAAGAGAGAGGGAGAGAGATTCAGCAAAAGGAACCCACATATAACTTACGCCAATTCAATTGTACATGTTTTTTTTTCTTAAGACTTTATGGCAAAAAAGCGTGTATTAGAATTCACTTTGTCACAACTTAGTAAATTCGTTTGAGTTCTCTGGTTATTCAAAATGACTATACATGCAAACACCAACTTCAGAATCAGAGGAGTTATATATCTGATCCTCTATTTTATCATATAATTCAGCTACTACAACCACTTCATCTCCACTTGATTCAGGAAAAGAAACAGACATATAATATGGATGGGGATGTTATGTTTATCGTTCTCAAAACTCAAGACCGTGTTCAGCAGTCGAGATAAGTGCGTACCTCGATGGTCTGGTTATCAAAGATTACGGCACCAAACACGTGCCACAGATTTAGAAAAGTTCGCATCTAAGTCTAACAATATGATAAATCCCAACACCTATAGTGTATAAAATTAGAATATATTGATGGGAAACTCTGGCGAAACACATTTTGATGTATGCGTCTTATCTGAACTATTAAATAACGGCTTCGGTTGATCCTAATATCGAGTGTTTTAGAAAAAGACAAGTGTGTTAATAAAACAGACTGATACTAAGTAGGCACAATGGCACATGAGACGAAATTCTAAACGAACCCTAGAACGAGGATACATTTCGAATCACGCCTGTCCTGAGTGTTTATATATATATATATATATATATATATATATATATATATATATATATATATATATATATATATATATATATATATATATAAGTAAAGAAATAAGCACGTCTGTATACAACACTAGGACGCGAGAGAACAAATAAAGTTTTTTTGGTGTATTACAATAAGTCTGTCGCTCTTTTTTTAATTAGTCTTAAACCGATGACTTCGGATTACATAATTCGTTCAAGATATGAGAAAAAATTTACTTTGCAAAAGTGTCACAACAGCTACTAAATAAATATTTTTATCTTTTATAAAAGTGAGTTATGCTTATTTCTTTTTGTTCCGACAATCCTATATAACATTTAGAGGTGGAAAATGACTAAATACGGTATTACAATGGGACTGATTCCTTGAAAACTACAGCATGATCCTCTTCAACTTTAATGGCAAACATACTTGTTATAAACCGTCCTCATAGGTAATCAAATTTTAGTCTTTTATTCATTATTTTTAAATCCTCTCACAATATTCTTTATCATTAAACTTAAAATTCATGCATATTATTAACCTTTATCCTCGAGTGGTTTTGGTCTTGGTACGTGGGGACTCATTCGTAATAATAATGAGCAAAATTAACACTATCGGTCAAGCTCCCATCGCCGCAATGTCGAATCCTTGTGCCTGTTTTACAAGTATATCAATGCTCTGATGAACGCATAGCATTTGTGTTCTCTTGCGGTACATATCCCTGACCAACACGAAAAGCAGCAAAATCCCACCTCTTCACTGTTGAGGTCCTTGAATCTGGAAAGCACTTTACTCTATTAGTTTCTACCTTAGGACTGCTAGACTTTGGAAATCCCTTCCCTGTTTTCTGCTTCCCTAACTGTACTGATATGCAAACGTTTAAATGTAATGTGAATAGATATCTTGCTGCTCAACTCCCCCAGTACCCTGTTATATACGATCCAAAATAATGGCCCCTTAGGATGAAAAGGAGTTTAAAAAGATTATTGATTCTGCAAGATTTTGTGTATATTTCAACCCAGTTATGAACAAAGAGATCTATATATGGATCAGCTGCTGAAATTTATTTTTGGAAATTAAAAAAAAAGTTCATCTGACATGATTTGGAGATTCTTAAACTTCGGAAACAAACGGATTATTTGATTTCATTTAATAACGCAAGGTATGTCTTTTAGAATTTAATGGGATTATTTGAATAAACAAATGTGTGATTTTAATTAACTCTTGTTGTAAAAACATCAAAGAAGTCATCGATAAATGTTTTCTTGAAATTATATTAACTTCACTAAAATAAATCATTTAAACATGTCCTTTCACGAACCTCGTTTCCGGTCAAAAAACATTGCTTCTTTCAGCCAATGAAAACTTGTTGTTTCCCGCCGTGAAATTGTACAAATACTATGGATGTCAAGGAATATAACAATTATAAACTCGTTTTAAGTATCGTTTGATTGGTTTGTTTTACAGCATTATTTTTTACCGAAGGGATTAAGGAATAGTTTACATTTATAGCCTGCATTTGGCGAATGATCGATTTAAATTTGTATATACTTTCGAAATGAGTTTATTTCCTTGCTCAAAATTATTAAATTTCTTAGACGTCTTAAAATAAAGATGTCATCCATCATTTTTCATGATTAAAAATAAATTCGTTTTGTAAAGTTTCTCTTCTGTTAGTAAATAAATCGTGTTTGTAAATCGTAAATTCTTTTTTGAATATATTTGCGTTTACTTCAATATATCTTTATTAAAAACATTTTGTAGATACATGCACAATCGCAGATACGTCCTCGACAATCTGTCCGGCAGTAAGTTTATTGCTTAGGCTGAGTTTTGATTCTCTTCGCTCCTATGACGTTGACTCTCCCAAGATTTACCTTCTCCCTGAGAAAAGGATAGAATATTGCTAATTGCTTGAGGTGCCTCTACCAGAGATTGCCGACGCTGTCGCGCAGATCATTTTTTGTAGGCCAAAGTGCACTTTACATAAAGCGTTGGCTTTTCACAATCTCATCTGACCTTGTGTCTCACCTCCTGCAGAGGAGTTAATTAAACATACATTTGAGACCTGGAAAAGTTTTAATCTCCATAAAACCCCCGTACTTTGTCGCTTTGCATGAAACTAAATTAAACTAAATATAGTCCACATTACTCACCGTAAACTTAGCAGCTGCGTTTCAAATTTATGATTACCGGTTAATTTTTTTAGAAATATATATATATATATATATATATATATATATATATATATATATATATAAATATATATATATATATATATATATATATACCTAACCTTATATACATGCACCGTTTAAATCTTAAAATTCACAGATAAGAAATAATAGTATGACCATCTTACTCACCGTGTTAACTAGAATATATATTACTAAATTTATAATTATCAGTTCACTAGTTTAAGAGTTTCTCCTGTACAATGAAATACACATGAACATATACATTTGCCTAACTTCATGTGCATGCACCCATAGATGTTAAAATTCATCAAAAATAATATACTCATGTTAATTACCTGTTGTCTAGAATATATATTAAGAGAGACATAGCGAAACATAATTCAGAATAGTGACTATTACCTCCCTCGTATTGTCTCAGAATTTTGGAAGAGTTATCTTCTCTTTAAAAAGAAATTTAATGCATAACACTATAGTCTATTAATTAAGCATTAAATCTAAGATGATAGTTAATACATGCGACGGAAATTTTACAACCGAAGATGTTTATATAATAAACCAGCTGCTGGCCAAATCTGTGTTGCCTATCGTACTTTTTCTAGGTCTGATGGGCAACTTGGTCACCTGCATTGTCCTTGTCCGCCTCCGCCGCAAGTCCACATCTTCTGCTTCCCAAATATACTTCTTCGCGTTAGCAATCACCGATGCAGTTATCATGGCGAGTGGCCTCCTGCGTAACTGGGTCTCCTCCCAGTTCTGCTTCGACATCCGTGCGTTCAGCGGCTTCGGGTGCAAACTCCATCTCTTCCTCGTGTACACGTCCATGCAAATGTCGTCCTGGATCCTCGTCTCTGTGAACGTGCAACGCTGCCTCATGATAAAATATCCCCTGAAGATTTCCATCCTCTGGACGCGTGGCCGGTCGCTTACCCAACTGGGTCTCACTCTCCTTGTTCTTTCTCTCATTAACATTCATTTCTTTGAAACGAACGGCCTGAAGCCGGATTTTACCTGCGGCTCGCTTACCGAAGAATACCGCTATTTTGAGGCATTCTTTTTCGTGTACGTTGATTTTGCGGTGCTCTGTATCATACCTTTCTTTTGTATGTTGATCGGGACGGTTTACATCAGCAGCAGCCTGAAAAAGGCGGGCGAGTGGCGAAACAACGTGGTTGCCAATGAAAACAAGATTTTACAGAAAGTGAGAGCCACTGCGAAGACGATCATCTTTCTGAATATCTTATTCTTGTGCACCACTCTGCCAATTTGTGTTTATTTCGTTGTCGATTCTTACATGCGATTCGGTAAGAATGGCCCTGTCAACGTCGATCTTGATTTGGCGCGAACTATCTGTGATTTGGTCCAATACGCCGGTTACGCTATGAACATTCTGCTTTATAGCGTTCAAGGCGAAAACTTCCGCGACGAATTGAAAGAATTGTTTAGCTTTCGTTGTTTAAAAAAATGTTT
>NC_136515.1:74785105-74830105 GCF_053919585.1 Euprymna scolopes
ATCAAGTCCAGTTTCTGGTACACTATATTTTTTTTATTTGTTTTCATTGGTGAATAATGCCGCTTGGGCATAAAGCATAATCATGTTGACACACCGTTTCCCGTTACATCACCGAAGCTAAGCATCCTCAATCGTGGTCATTGCTAAAATGGATGAGCAGTTGCGTATATAATGTGCTGTATGTTCTCTCCACTTATCTCGGAATTGGTTTCTGTCGTCCTGGATTTTCCTTTGCCCCTGAAATCAAGCAGTGCCGATTCATGAAATGGGTGATTAGTGATTGCGCAACCTTTGCTTTACAATTAAGCGTGTGTCATTCATCATCCTTTCAGGATGATCAGATGGTGCGAACATCCATTGTGGCTTGATATATACATTCTTCTTGGTGAATAGTTATTTTTTAGAGGGCAATTAGCCTTTTTTTACAATTACATTTGGTTTTGATACCCCCAAAAAATCAGAGCCCATTTTCTGTAGGCTGTTTTTGAACCCAGTCAACGACGGGTACGTTTGCTAGTATTAATATATGTAGATAAATAGATAAATCATATTGACGAAAATAATATTTATTTTCTTTTTAACATTTTTTGTTTACGTGCATGCCCCTCTACAAAGTCCATTAAGATCTTAACAACGCGACAAAACCATCATAGAGAATCAATTGGGATGAGAATTAAATAACAAATACGCATCAATCGAATAAGTTAATCGTTAATCCTTCTACTCAAGTGTAATCTCTGACAACCTCTCTCTCTCTCTCTTTCTCTCACTTTATCTCTCTTTTTCTTTCTACATCTCTCTCTTTCTACGTCTCTTTCTTCTTTATCTCTCTCTTGCACTCTCTCTCCCCCCCTCTCTCTCTCTCTCTTTATATATATATATATGCATATATAAACACACACATACACAAACATACAGGGTGAGTCAAAAGTAAGTGGGCATCATTGTCTTATTGCATTATACCTATACGTGATCTCTTAATAAATGTTGAGATCACATATAAGCAAATTGACTGACCATATATATATATATATATATATATATATATATACATACAAGCAAAAGTACCTGTCGTTGGCTGGGTTCAAAAACAGCCTACAAAAAATGGACTCTGATTTATGAAAGTATGATAGGTTATGAAAAGGAAGGGTTGTAAATTTGGGTTGAATTTGGGGGTATCAAAACCAAAGCAAAATATGATGAAAGTAAAAATAAAATAGATAAACCCCATAATTTATTATACCATACCCGTTCACACTGAAACACTTATCACAATATTCTGTGGATCAATATTAAAAAACCTTGTTAAACTTTGTGACATATTTCCATTCTATGGAGGTCAGGCGCGAACGGACACCCCATACTTTTATTTTACAATATTTCTTCAAACTGAAACATAATTATCAAAGTATACTTAGGCATATAGATATGAAAAGTCTTTATTAAAGTTTGTGCCTACCCATTCCTGTGTTTCGATACATCTTCTATCATTATATGTAATCAGTTTTTTAAAATAGTCAACCATATAGGAGCCTATTCGTGACCAGATACACACACAGACGTTCAGCTTTATATATATATATATATATATATATATATATATATATATATATATATATAGAGAGAGAGAGAGAGAGAGAGAGAGAGATAGATAGATAGATAGATAGATAGATAGGGCAAGAGATTAATAATTGTGAAATTATCAATCAAGTTTTCATAGGAAGAAACATAACAAAATCAAATTTGTACGTACGATTGTTTCAGAAACGACATCCTTTCATTCATTCGATATTTACAAATAAAACCATCGAGAAATAAGTAAAATGTACTTATTTCTATATAATCCCTGTCCATTACACTCTATAACATATAACACACACACACATACACACACACACACACATATATATATATATATATATATATATATATATATATATATATATATATATATATATATAGTAATTTATAAAATATATATGGGGATTAAGCTACACTGAATATTCTGCGTTTCATCCACTATAGGATTCGTCAGGCTTATGCGCGAATTCTGTGGTTGTTTCTCGTTTTTATATATGTTGAGGATTTTAGTTAGCCAATCAGCTTTCTAGTATCCACCGCGCCCCTTCCTATCAGCTAATGGGCATGCATTTTATCGAACAAAGGATCTGTTTTAGAACTAGGTTAGTAGTCTGTTCGATAAAATGCATGCCCATTGGCTGATAGGAAGGGGCGCGATGGATACTAGAAAGCTGATTGGCTCACTAAAATCCTCAACATATATAAAAACGAGAAAAAACCACAGAATTGTCGCATAAGTCTGACGAATCCTGTAGTGGATGAAACGCAGAATATTCAGTGTAGCTTAATCGCCATATATATTTTATAAATTACTAACTAGCTCTACCTACGTATTGAGCACTTTTGAAGTAAATACTTAAAGTTTATGCATAAATCTATACTTTCGTATATTAATTTTATGTGAGTAAATGAAGTATATATATATATATATATATATATATATTAACCCTGTTTATCGCTTGAAAAAACAACAATAATAAATCTAATTTATAAGTGACGAAAATAAACAGTAAAGTCATCTAGGGTTTGTGGCCTAACGGTTAAGGAATCGGACTGTGGTAAACATGGTCTGACGTTCGATCCCTAGAAACAATTGAGCTACGCTGACGAGAGGTAATTACCTCGAAACACGCGTGTACGTAGATTACTGTTTTAAAAATAATAAATAAATACAATTGTTATATATATATATATAACAATTTTATTTATATATATATATATATATATATATATATATATATATATATATATATATATATATAAAGAAATGTTCTACATTAATATATGAGGACAGTTCCAAAAGTGAGGCCCCCTACTTTTTTAGCTAAAAAAGTTGAAAAGCTACGAGCATGCGTAGTGGTATTATTAAAAGTGCGACTTTAGTGCCCCATAAGTTCATTTTTCTACGTAGTCACCGCTATTCTCAGTGCACTTTTGACAGCGATGGACGCGCGATTTCTCAAACGAGCGGGTTCCAAAAGTAGGAATTGTCACAGCTGATGAATTTCAAACATACATCATTTTTATGGAATACTTGTTTTTTTTTAACTGAATAAACGCTTTAAAATTAATTAAACCACTAAAACCTCACACAGCTAGGTAGAAAACGAGGTAATGTCCAAGATCAGTGCTAGGAAAAAAAATCAAATTACTGGAAGTGGATACCGTTGATTATGTAACGCAACCGAACGGAACAGAGTCACGGTGTCAAAACATGAAAAACGGAACCATATATTTATTTTTTTTAAATATTTAATTTCAATACTTCTTGTGTTATGACGAAACAACAACAAAAAAAAGCATTTCTTGTATTATCAAATAATAAAACAAAAATTAATTTAGCTTTAACATTTCTGGTGATATCACGAAATAAAAACAAATAAATAAAACACTTCTTGTATTATGAAATAATAAAACAAAAAATTGTTCAACTTGTATATTTCTTTAAATAATTTTCTTGAAATAATATATTAAATATCTTTTACACTTATTGCCCTATTACTTTTATATTTACTTTAGTTTTAACACTTCTTGTGTTATCACGAAACCAAAAAAGAAAAATTTTGTATTATCAAATATTAAATCATTATATGAAATAATTTATTAAATTATTTCATATAATGTTAAAACTAAATTAATTTTTTGAATAAAATTTTTTTTTATCATTCGATAATACAAGAAGTATTATCTTTTTGTTTCGTAATAACATAAGAAGTGTTGATACTAAAGTATTTTTTTAATAAATATATGGTTTCGTTTTCGTGTCTTAACTCCGTTCCTTTCGGTTGCGTTACATAATCAGCCGTATCCACTTCCGGCAGCTTGATTTTTTCCGAGCACTGGTATTGGAAATTACCGAAAATGAACACTTAGAAAAATCTTCTTTTTTTTTTAAACAATAGTAAACAAGTAAAAATATTTTTTTAATATTATGAGATGTGCAGTCCCCTTTAAAAACAATATCTCCTTCAATAACGGTCATAAAATGTGTTTTCAATCGATATTTATTCAATAATGAACCCGTTTTCCTTCCTAGAAAAAGTGGAAGAGTTTTTCATGGACGGGATTTCTGTGAACGAGTTTTTCATTGACCAGTTTTCCGTAGACGAGTTTCCGGGCACCTGCAGATTATTGCCCCAAACCAGAACAAATCGCCAGTAATCAACAGTGCTGACAATCACAAATACTGGCTTCTACTAGCTGCCACTGGTAAACAATGCCTGACAGTGGAAGGCAGATTATTTCATTTGGCCACGGCTGCCAGTGTCCGCTATTTTCCAGGGACGGCAGTGACCACCACCAACAACCGTAGTTTATTTATTTTTATTTATTTATTTTTTGTTGTTGTTTTTATGCATCCGATTGTTGTTATTTTCTTTATTGGATTCACCGATTGAAAGCGCAGGAGAAGAATATGCCAAACAACAACTACTGGGCGCCATAATATACAGCATGCCAGCCGAAATTAAAAAAACGACCGCTCGACGAATTGAAAAGTTATCCAACAAAATCGGAAAAAAGAACTCAGTCGTGCTCAATCAGACATGCTGCCAATATATATGTGTGTGTGTGTGTGTGTGTGTGTGTGTGTGTGTGTGTGTGTGTGTGTGTGTGTGTGTGTGTGTGTGTGTGTGTTATTTGTTTTTGTTTTGAAAAGAACTATACGAAAGTACATTTTTACCTAAATGCAAGTTGGGAATAGTTTTACGTTTGACCAATTTCGGTGCCCCCAAATGGAGAGCGACATATGTATTATTTTTAAAATATAATTATCCACTGATACGTGTTTCGTCAGTCACTCTGATGGGTCGTAGACGACGAAACACGTATCAGTGGATAATTATATTTTTAAAATAATATATATATATATATATATATATATATATATATATATATATATATATATATATATATATATATATATATATATATATAAGGTAAACGTGTGTTTAGATAGACACACAACATGTAAATATGCGTGTGCCTGTGTGTGTGTGTGTGTGTGTGTGTGTGTGTGTGTGTGTGTGTGTGTGTGAGAGAGAGAGAGAGTGTGGGTGGGGGGGGGGCGCGTACGTATATATAAGAATTAAAAGATGAGAATTCAAAGTTAAATAAAACGTTATTACATCATCAGATATTAACTGCAATGCTAGATGTAGAGTGTAAGGGAGATAATTCTATAAAATCCAAGGGAAGTAATGTAATTTGGTTACGATGAAAAAGAATCACGAAAATGAATGAAAATATTTTAACAAATATATACAAAATATACGTGCATCTGCATCGGTAGGTGTATGAGAAATTTGGAGGAATTTTTGACACCCTAACAGAAAACTGCGAATAAAATATTTAAAAAAAAACTCGTAATAAAGTGGGTTGTTTATTTTCTGTATGGAATATACTCCCAAAATAAACTATTAAAGTTGTTTAAAAAATAATAGAAATATTATTTTTTTCATTTTTAAAAAAACAGTGTTTACAAAATGTTTACAAAATGGCGGCGTGCCTTCATGCAGCCATTTTTTTTTTTTTACGTAATCAAATCAATAGAATTTTACAAGTTAAATATTTTTCAATTTTTAAACTTTAAAATTTCTATCAAAATTTTTCTGAGTTCAATTTTCAGGGTCAATGTTAAATTATATGCTCTTTCCAATAGACTAAATATAATATTTTAGAGAAACGTTTTTTTTTTTCAAATTCACCTCCCTCCCCCCCATTCTGAAATGTCTATCAAAATGTTAATAATTAATTGATGTGCCAAAGTTTTATATATCACAAATTGAAGATAAAAGATTAATAAAGAATATTCTAATTTAAAACAAAAAGAAGAATAGTTTTTTTGGAAATTTACCTGTAAATACCAAAGTGCAAAACCTTTTTTTTTTTTTTAAACACGTTGATTTTTTTTTTTTTTTTTTTAATGAAAACTCATGTTATGCTTACATCGTCAAGTAAATACCAAACGCTGACGGCAAATAGTTCTATTTCATTGCATGTGTTCTTTTTTAGATATTTAAAAAAAAAAAAAATTTAGTCGATAAAGAAGTATTAAAATATATCAATCAAAAACTCGTATATTTCATTAAAAGATTTTTTTTTTTAAATCGACGAAGCGGATTTTTTTGTTCTAGGGGAAAAACTTATAAGTGAATGTTCGTTTCTTTTTTAACTACGGAGGATGAAAAATACTAATTTTGGTTAACACACGCAATAAAAAAGAGACATTATTTATGCCCCTTGGCCGAATCCGTACTTCATAAATTTCATTTTATCAGCAGCAGCTATTTACAGCTTCGCGCACAACAAGTTGCGAAAATGCGATTTTCTACGACCCTCGCTTTAAAAAATCCTTTTATTTAAAAAATACATGGAATTTAAAATATAAATATGGATAAATTCTTAACAATTAAGGATGGAACTATCCATTTAATAGCATATTTTTTAAGTAAGTGATTTTTTGGCATTTATATATATACATATATTTATAAGCAAGTCAAAATATGTTGATTTTCTTTATATTTTTTTTAAAGAAAACCGATTTAAAAAAACAAATATTGCATAATTTGCTATTAAAGCTGTTATTTTTTAAAATTTTTGGTCTTTGCTCCTTTAATTGAAAAAAAATTAGGGTGTGAATTACATTTTTCAAGTAGTTATAAGCTTCGAAAAATAGTAAGTTGAATTATTAAAGTTCTGATCATCATTTTTAATGGCCACTTTCTGATACACCTAGTAGTGCATCGGTCTACACACATATGCGCATACACAGGTAACTATATTTACATGCCCACAGGCACACACGCACATACATATATATGCATAGACACTAACATATACATATATGTATATATGTACACATATATATACATACACACAAACGAACACACACGCATCTTTATATATATATATATATATATATATATATATATATATAGAGAGAGAGAGAGAGAGAGAGAGAGAGAGAGAGAGAGAGAAGGAGAGAGGATTGTCTCGAAAGGGCGTTTCTATTTACTTACCTCCCCATGAGCGCAGAGTTAGAAATAAGGTCGGTTTCTAATGTGGAGAAAATCCACTCCCCAAAAAGGGGGGCACTCTGGATACGAACAAAACTAAAAACAGAAGAACAAAAAAGGTGAAGTGCAGCATCAAAACAGGTACTACACTGTGATCTTGGCTAGAAGGCCAAGGAAATTAGGCACAGTATGAAAAGACAGGTTCCTGCAGGATAGATATTAATTGATACCTAGTTTTATAATTTAAATTAAATAGGAGAATCTAAGGGAGATAATTTAATAGTATTAATCGAAGGGAGATAAATCTTTTAACTCCTTATATTACAAAGGTCTTTCCAAAAGTAAAGCTTCCTATTCTTTTCTTTCTTTTTTTAATTGGAAGCGGTGCCATTAAAACGAATGACCTTTTGTGCTTCATAATTTAGTTTTCTACATACTCAGTTCACTTTTGCCAGCGATGGCAGACTAAATTGGAACAAAACTTTAAATTGACTCGGTCTAGAAGGATATCTCTTTCACTGATCAAGGACAGAAATGATGAAGTGTAGTAAAAAAAGAGATGCTGTATTTTGTTTTGTTTTGATTCTTTGTACTGCTGTTCTCCTACCGAACTCCCTGGTGCTACCAGATCAGGCTGTCTGAAGATATTGGCTTCCTGAGAAAAAAAAAAAAAAAGCAACTAATATTGATGCTTTTTTGTTATTCTATTTCCTTTTGCAAAACTTAATTATGTTCTGCAAAACTAAAAACAAAAGCAACAGTCGGCCTTTCCCCCTTTTCCTTTTTCTCTTTTACCTTTTCCCTTTCTCCCTCCCCCATTTCACAACTGGTTTACTAAGTTAAAATGTACCAATCATTAATACTATACTTCTCTCATCGCAAAACTCATTCATGTTCTGCAGGGAAGGGAACAAAAACAACAAAATCCACTACAAGACAAACAAACAAAAAACTACAAACTAATGATTGAAAATACAAAGATCTTAAACAATAAAAGCCTTCTACAAAACAAACCAAACTCCATGAATAAATATTTGAAGGCATAAAGAACTTGAAGCATAAAATCATTTTCCAAAATTACTGGATTCGGCATTAAATAACACGAAATATTCTGTAGAAAAGAACAATCAAATTAAACCTTGAGTGTTATTTTCACAAAGTTTCGGCCGATGTAACCTCCCACCTTCTTAAGGAGTGTCTTGTCAAACTCAGAAATCTGCACAGAATTCCAAACAAAACCTGTGGCGTAGAGGATAAAGTACTTGGTAAATCCAGTTGTAAGTTAGATCCTTCTGGAGAATACAATTGTGAATTAAGATCTCTATCCAGTTATGACTGATGGAATGAGAGAATGCAACCCTTGTGGATTAAATAAAGAGTCCAGTTCAAAATTGCATGCAGATTCCTTAGTTCGACAGAAAGATTCCCGAGTTCAATAAGATACGCCTGGAGAAGTACGGATATTACATTTGTAGAAATAGTGTGCAAATAACACTCAAGATATTTATCACATCTGGACTGATACGTCTACCACTAGTCTCCCTCTCCCCGTGAACAGATCACAAAAAGAGTGTCAACCCTAATAGCCCTCATACTCTCTGCCAAGGTAAAACCCCTGGCACGTCACTGCATTGTTGCCTCCTTGTGCTTGATTAGCAGTTTTTGCGGAAAAAAATCAGATGAGACATATTAATTATGCTGCTACTTAATAATGATATGATTAGGTTTTGTAATTTACTGTCACATTTTTCTCTTTTCTTAAGAATTTAACGTACTGAACGATCATATTCAATAAATCATTAATTTTTCATGATCGTGTTGTTGTAATAAATAATTAATTTAAACATAGTACCAGATGTCTTTGGATTGCTACTTACGGAGCTGATCTCATTTAGTGGAGAAAACACACACACACACACACACACACACACACACAAACACATGGTCAGTATGATTTTAAATTCATTGAAAACACTTTTTGCACTCATGAGTCATAGCTTATCAAAGCCAAAGGCCACTTGATTTGTTGGTTAGTTGTTTTTGTTTTACAGCATATCAACCCTTTTCGGGTTATTTAATGCCGAATCCAAAGATTTTGAAGAAAAATTTTTTAATAGAATGTATTTGTTGTTTTCAAGTCGGTTTCTATTTAACCCATAGTTGGAAGCCTAACAGGTACTACCACTCTGGGTTAGAGTGGACCTGGGAGCAATGGTAATTAAAGGGTAGCTCCACACTCCCCAAAGCCCACAAGCTGGGGCCTCACCACTGGATATAGTTTAAGGTCATATCCAAGACTCCCATTGAGGGACTTTTACCCTCTGCAGGGGGGCAGTTGGTGTATTCTAATGCCCCACCGACAGGGCCCAAAGGCCACTCGGGGATAATGATTAATGAATTTGTCAGATGTTGAGGCAAAGAGTTTGACGATTTGATACGATGATAGAGACTGGGTAAAATTCCATTTAAGAACACGGCTCAACAAGTATTTGTTTACATTGGTCTTGAAAACAACTATGTTGTAGTCAGCTACGAAGCATCTGTGAGTTATTATCCATCAGATGTAAAGAAACTGTACTCATGGAAGTTCCCTTTCACTCCTCATACACAGAACTAGAAAAGAGCTCTATTTATAGTGGTTGAAGTTATACACAAGTTGGTGCTGTGGATATTTTACAAGGGAAATAAGAGATTAGTACTCAGCCGAGCACTTACAATAAAAATAAAGATAGAGGATCACGTTGAAACACTCATTTTTGCCAGATTGTCGAAGTTAATAACGATGAGTTTGGCCAGTACCACGTGGGTGACCATTAGAGAATGCTAGGCGATGTATGTACCGTGCTAGGATGTAGAAATTTCCAGGTCAGTATTTGGTAGTGCATTTAATCCACTGGGAGAGGGATGCAGTTGTACCAAAAAGTGTGGTTGGTTCTGCACAAAGCCTTCACCACTATAAACAAATCATCTGTGTGGATTTCCGAGAAACTTAAGTTGTTGTAGCGTCAAAATGAATGGGAGGGCCATATATATATATATATATATATGTATATATATATATGTATATATATATATATATATGTGTATATATATATATATATATATATATATATATATATATATATATATATATGAGAGGGAAAAAGAAAGAGAGAGAGAGATCTATAGTGGATTAAATGGAAGGAGGTAAATGAAATTAATGAATTAGTGTAAGTTCATTTACATGTTCAAATAAATCAAGACAAAACCAATCAGGCATAGTGTACGATCGTTTCAGAGACGATATCAAGTTTGTTTAGCTATAACCATTCCATAAGCATAAAGTGTATGTGTGTAGAAGTTGGGGAAAAACATGAAAATAGCGATTTACATTTGCGAACAACTTAGTTGTTGTGGCAGACTTCATAAGTCGAAATTGTTCGCACGGTGTAAAAAAGAATAGCAACGTCTCTTCTGTGAGAAAGAGATTGTGGGGAAAGACAAGAGGACATTGCTTACTAGATTTCGAAGTAAAACGTGTACTCCTGTAACGTTGTCCGGCAGCCAACACACGTGTCCAGTTTCAGTCACAAAGAAGATTAAGACAACGAATAACAACTCGCTTTTTGGTAATATACGACGACATCTATTTCCTCGTCGTTACGGCCATGACGTCACCCACGTGATCTTCACCGTTCCCCACATCTCTCCCGAGATCTTGAACCTTATCTTGCCTCTCACCAAATCTTTGTCCCTTTTTTATGGTCCTTTTTGTCCCCTACCAGTGACGTCACTTCTCATGCATTTAAATACACGCATCCATGCTATTACACTCTCTCGGGGCAGGAAAAGGTTTTCTGAGCGTCACGTTTTCAGTATTAAGGACATATTTGGCTTTCATAAAAGTGAAGGATTGCGTCAGGGTGAGATATTTTCTGGGGTGGTAGAATTATCAGAGCATTTTCTTTTCCAGCAATCTGGCTCTTTGTGAAACTCCATGTTTTAACAAACTTCTTAGACTGATCTTCACTCCTGATCTGAAATGGAACACATAAATCAAATCTGTTGCCAAGATCGCTAGACAAATAGTTGAATCACTCTACCGCTCTAGTAGGTATCTCACTGCCGATTAAATCTTCTACCTGGTGCTGGTGTGTCTACCACTAGCCTCTCTCTCACATAGGATCCAAAAACGAGTTTTCAATCTAATAGATCCTACTTTGTCAACTAAGCTCCAACCCATGTCCCATCGCTGCAGTGTTGCATTTCTCTGCCTGGTTTACAAATATTTTAATTGAATGTACTTTGATTAACTCGTTGCACTTGTCCCCCTTCAACGTACATATCCATGACAAACCCGCTTAGCAACAAAATCACACTCCTTCACTGTTGAGGTTTCTCTATGCCAGAAAGCTTTCTACTCTAATAGTTTCTTCCTTCGAAAAGCCACACTCTGGAATTCCCTTCCTGCTACCTGCTTCCCTGGCTGTACTGATATGCAGAAGTTTAAATATAACATAAATCAACATCTTTTAATCTTTCTTAGGCATTGTCCCAAATAGTAGTTGATCATCTTGATGGAGTTGGTTCTGTTACAACAAAGACGCATGATGAATGGTTGTTTTTGTATATTTTTTTATTCATTTCCCAGGCATTTCCTCACAGCAGACGTGAGTGGATGACGATCTTTGGCTTGTGGTTTCTCTGCATGCATTTGGAAAACGTCGCCCCTTGTGGAGAGACCTGTTTAAACCATCTAGTCTCTTCGACGTCTAAGCACAAACTCACTAAAATTAACTCAGTTTATTTAAACTATAACCTCTGACACGTCAGATCCGATCCCCTTCCGGTGCAACATGGTCGGTAACAGAGTTTGATCCATGTCACAGCATGATCCCTTGACCCTTTCAGCACATGCAATGCACGCTCGACTATCGTTTCCCACAATTCAATCTATTGTTTACTTCGCTTGATAGATAGGAAATTAAATAGATAGATAGATAGATAGATAGATAGATAGATAGATAGGCAGATAGCTAGATAAATAGATTAACCCAAAACTGAATAAATGTTTTCTACCCGGCGTTGCCTGGCGATTACATAACACGGTTTCGAATCAAAGAATTCTTGACATACTTCCTCTACTTCATCAAATGGGTCTAATTGGTTGACTTTTTCTAGCCACACTGATGAATCTTCTAATGTTGAAACACGTGTCATACGCTTTTTTCTTTTAACGAATTACAATAGCCTCCAGAAAGTGCTGCATTCAGCGGAAAGGGTCGTAATCTGATTGAGCAGTTTTTTTTTTTTTGTTTTTTATCAAGGCCCGGAAGCCACTCAGGGATAAGGGTTATTGCAAGTACAGTACGTTAGTGTGGAAATTTATTGAAGTGTTTACTTGAGGCGGCGGTTCATTAGGAATTTGTTTACGTTGGACTTGAAGATATCCAGGTTGTAGTCAGGCGGGAAGCAGGCAGACGGAACAGAGTTCCACAGGCGTGCAGTTCTAAGAAAGAAGCTTTGTTCATGGAATCTACGTTTTGATTTGGGCACAGATAAAGAGTGGGGGAAATTTTTCACATTGGATTCAGCTAGACGGGTGTTTTTCGTGAAAGATTGGCAAGAGGGGACTAGAGATTGGAGTTCAGACGAGCACCTGTCACGGAAGTAACGATAAAACAAGGATAGGCTCGCAACGTCTCTTCTGTGGGAGAGATGTTGCAGGGAAAAGAAAAGGGCATCTCCCACTAAGCCACAAAGTCTATTTTGTACTCTGTCAAAGCAGGATAGGCTGTTTTTAGCAGCTCCTGCCCAGATATGGCAGCAGTATTCCATCCTTGGACGTACTTGGCTTTTATATAGATAGAGATTTGCATCAGTAGTGAGATATCTTCTGGAGCGGTAGAAGGATCCCACCATCTTTCCAGCGACCTTGGCAACAGACTTGATGTACGTGTTCCATTTCAGATCAGGAGTAAAGGACAAACCCAGAAGTTTGTCAAAACATGTCAGGACTGTAGGCAGGATGTGACAGAACCTCAACGACGTCCAGCTTTTCAAACTTGTCTTTGGTGTTCCTGACGGTGTGCAGCTGGGCAGTTGCATTCAGTTGATTGGAGCCAGGTACTTTTGCTTCAACTTTTCGTAAACCTGCTGCAGTTGCTTAGGTTTGTACCACACAATTGTTACCTCACCTTCAGCAGTACAAATCTCTTCCTTTACTGGTTGAAAAAACTCGCTTCCAGCAGTAACAAATCAAAACTCCCAGCTCAGTTTTATTAATTACCAACTGGAATAAAAAGATAACAATATAAACGTAAAAAAATAAAAAATTAATAATTCCATAAAAATTCAATTTTTTGCAAGTATTTGCGAACTTTGGAGACAACCTAATAAATAACTAGATACGATAACATTATTCTCTCTCTGTCCAAAATAAATTCTCTCCAAATAAAACCATATGTAAAAATTATCAGCGAACATCTTCTTATGTCAGCCATTTTTCATGAAAAGAGTTTATTCGTCTTAGTTAAACCGATCGAGAGCGACTCATTATACGTGGCGAAGAGAAACAGATCAGGTTTACATAGTTGGTCCGGGCAACGCCAAGTTAGCTGAACTATTATCATTGTTATTATTGCTTTTATATTTGTAAAAATAGAAACAGAAAGAATGTCATCAAAGCGAAATAAATATTTACAGATAAAATTATTTGTGTTAAAATATTTCCCAAAGTGTTGACTTATTGAAAGGAAACGTTAGTTTTCATAACTAACATAAATGATTTGTGCCTTTGGTCAGGTGGAGTAAATGACGTAATGAGATAGTTAGATGTATATGTAGAGAGGGTAGTTTGATAGCCAACGCTTTGGCGAACAGACGGACTCAAGCCTTCTACTTAAATAGCTTCTTCCCCCGAACTTCTAGACTTTAGAATTCCCTCCCAGACCCCATGCCTTCCTGGCTGTACTGACATGCAGAAGTGCATATGTAATGTGAACAGCCATCTCGCTACTCACCTCCGTATATAGTACCCCTGTAGATCTGTCTCATATTGTAGCCACTTACGACTTAGTACTACTGTGCCTTTCTGGAGTAAAAAAAAGAACAGTAAATAACTATATAAATAAATAAAAAATTTAAAAAAACGAATACAGGAATTATTTATATGTAATTTATTAATCTGTTATTGTCAACATACAAGTTTTACTAGTTGACTTTTGTCTAGCCACACTGATTAATTTTCTAATGTTGAAACACGTGCCATAAGCTTCTTTCTTTTAAGGAATTGCAATAGCCTCCCCAACCACCGATTACCCTGACAAATAACACCCTGTCTGAGAGCTCATTATTCAAATCCATCAGCTTAACATTCAAAACTTAACATTCAAACCTTTACATTCAAACCTTAATATTCAAACCTTAACATTCCAAACCTTAACATTCGAACCTTAACATTCCAAACCCAACGGAGCGGAATAGTAAAATCTAGACTTTTACAAAGTGTGTAAATGATCAAATCCAAATATAATTCACGTCTTGGCGTTTCCCATTTCAAAAGAAAAGCATCTTAAATTTCAGGAAGCACGAAAAAAACTTTGTGGAGGTATGTGTCTTTTTTTTGTGATCCCACCGAAATGTTATCATCCCTTTGGTAAAGACTATCTGCGTAAGTTGTCATTGTCAATAGTTGTTATACGCACTGTTATAAAACTATTATTATACATATGAACACTAGAGACGATCCGTAGACGTTAAACGCACATTAAAGGAACTAGAGGATCATATAATGTTAAAACGCGTGCATATATATATATATATATATATATATATATATATATATATATATATATATATATATATATATATATATAAAATAAAATAAAATAAAAATTACAATTAAATTTACCAAAATGATCCAAGATGGTAAAATTAAAGTACTTCCCTGATCTTTCTTATTTATATTTATGTCTCGGAAGTAGAGTAAAAAGTATATCTTATTTTTCTTTTATTAATATTATTGGAATCTTTTCTTTATTCCTTGTACACATTTTTGTGAATTATTCCATGGATTTCTACCTTTGGATTATTATGGACCATCTTCTTCCAAATATGGGATTTCCTTGGATTTTACTTGTACAAATGGAAATTCTTTTAACTTTCTTGAAGTTTTACATTTGGATTTTACCATCACTGGATTTTTTTTATTTTCCACCAGACTATCCATTCATGTGTAATCACGTTTTTCTTCACTATATTCCCTCTGCTTCACTTTTTTGTTTTCAAGTAAGATCTTTGACTTACTTGTTGTTTCATCAAATACTTCTGCATGCAAAATCCGATCCCGCATTTTGCTAATTCCTACCCTCTGATGAGAAGGAAAGTATTTCTTCAAAACTCCGCAGATTAAGGACTATCCATTTTTCTAGTGTTTCCTTTTCAGATTAAATATGTTTTTAACTCATTTCAAAGTGTTTTTTAACATATTTTATTAACTATTTGCTCATATATATATATATACTCGTTCAAGCAGCCGCCAATAGCGTAATGGTTAGGAGCCTTGACTGCCGTACAAACGGTCGGGTTTCAATCCTGGCTTGAGGTAGTTGCCTGTCTAGCCGCACTGATGAGCTGTGAAACAGCGAAACAGTACTGTATGGGATGACTATATATATATATATATATATATATATATATATATATATATACACACACACACACACACACACACACATATCGACAGGTCACAACGTTAAAGAGACATGAGTTATATAGAACCTGTTTATATACAGACTCCAGCTATGCAACACAAGGCGATAACAAAGAGACCCCGCATAAACACCTCGCTTGTATAAAGGCTACACGTATGTATGACTATTTTATTTTTCTGTTGAAACTGTTACACGCTTTCTTTCAGTATGTTTCCAACTTCTGTAAGCGACAAATGAATCGTTGTCTTGCCCCAGTTATTTTATCCGATTGCCATAATAATACACTAAATGAACGTACTTCCCTCCCAAGCTTAACATTCACAAACAACATGAATTGGAGTAAATACATTAAGGTCATTGCCAAGGTTGCTGCAAGGAAGGTGGGCTCTCTCTACCGTGCTAGAAAGTTACTTACACCTGATAGTATCCTATATCGCTACAAAGTCACTATTCACCCACGCATGAAATATTGTTGTCACATTTAGGTTGGTGCCTCGGCCACTAGTTTCCTCTTCCTAGATAGGGTTCAAAACACACTCGGCACCCTAATAGGTCCTGCACTGTAGGCCAAACTCTACCCTCTGTCCCATCGCTGAAATGTGGCATCCCTGTGCCTGTTTTACAAGTACTTTAATGGTAAGTGCTCGAATGAACTCAAAGCATTAGTACCCGCCCTCGATGTAAGTACCCCCGACAAAGCCGTCAAGCAGCAAAATTCCACCTCTTGAGATCCCTAGATGCCGTAAAGCCTTCCACTGAAATAACTTCTTCCCTCGAACTTCTAGACTTTAGAAGTCCCTCCAAAGCCCCTGCCTTCTAGCTGTACTGACATGCAGAAGTGCATATGTAATGTGAACAGCCATCTCAGTGCCCAACTCTAAACGTAGTATCTCTGCATATCTGTCTCATATAGTAGCCCTTACGGCTTAGTGATACTGTGCCTTGTTTGAAGTAACAAAAAAGAAAAGTAAAAAAACATCTCTAATATAAATTTCAACTGTCTGTTTAAATGTATGTATGTATGTATGTATGTATGTATGTATGTCAGGTCATGTCATATGCTACTGGTACCATGTAACCTAGTACTACCTGCCTCATGGTCGAGTCACTGGCGACTAAACTGGTTCCCCCACCAGACTTGTTTCGTGAGGAGCGTAGCTAGACTCCCTGAAGGATTAAAAAAAGACCATCCAAAGAGCGAATGAACCCTTTTTCGGGGTCAACGGCCAACTAGCACCGTGTGTGTTTGTGTGTATGTATGTGTGTGTTGGAGAGGGCTCCCGTAAGCCGTGGTGAAGGCAACCTTTTTAGAAGAAGCAAATCTCTGATTTAAAAGACCATAAAGCGGGAGACCAGTACCCGCATTAAGCTGGCCTGCAGTTTAACTTGTTGCTGGCTATCTTGCTCTTGCTTGTTGCTGGATCTCAACATTTTTAACCGAGAGAGAAATTTAGCTGTCGTACAAAGCTTAGACTCTGTAACATCATCTGTGTATAGATACTCCCTCAGGCATTTGTCTATTAAAATAGTCCTGTGGTGATGGAAGTCATTTTTGGGCTCATGGACGTTAAGTGTCTGAGGGAGTGGCACTCGTCTGACAAGACGTTGCAATCGTCATGTATGTATGTATGTATGTATGTATGCCTCAAACGTTCGACAGAGGGGACGGATTTTCACGAGATCGGTTTCGTTTTGAAGCCCGCCCCTTGGGACAACAAATATCAAAAAATTGGCTAAAAACATTAATTCTTTCACCTTTAACTGGGCACTTTTCTACAAAGAGGGGTCGCTTTTATCGCCGATATTTCTGAAAGTCATCCCATCTTTTCGATTGACTAGCCTTTATTTAAACCTTCATCACTTCTGGTTTGGCAATGGCTGCAACAGCAAAGACGTCACATTCTTTTCCTCCTTCGCGGTACAGGTTCAAGTCCACCTGCCTACTACATTTTTTTTTTTTTTGCTCACCATACAATCCTCCAATGACCCCCTCCCCTACCCCGGCTAACGCCGGGCACCCAGGCTAGTTGTAAAAAAAAAAAAAAAAAAAACAACGAATACAGAAATTAGTTTATATGTAATTTTTAAATCTTTTATTGTCAACAGGCAAGTTAGCTCACATTGTTGACCTTTGTCTAGCCACGCTGATGAATCTTCCAATGTTGAAACACGTGTCATAAGCTTCTTTCCTTTAAGGAATTACAATAGTCTCCCCAACCACTGATTACCATGACAAATAACACCCTGTCTAAGAGCTCATCATTCAAGCCCATCGGCTTAACATTCACATGCACATGAATTGGAACAAATACAGTAAGTTCATTACCAATGCCGCTACAAGAAAAGGCGGGCTCCCTTTACCGTGCTAGAAAATTACTCATATGTGAGATTCATCCTCATTATCATGAGCAGTCCTACTGCTTTAACAGCGTCGGCAGCCACGGCTCTCCAAATTGTAGAGCCATGGTAATATATAATAGATAAGTAAAGGCGGTGGTTTTCTGTTGCTTTCGGTCTTAATTCGGGTGTGTATCTCCCCACGTGAGTTAAACGCGCCACCAGGTCCCAATTTCTATGACTCGGTACATATAGCGACTAGCCTTCCCAAATGGTCACCCATCCTGTGGAGAAAATAGAGAAGGCTTACTGCAAAAACGTGCTCGTGTTTGTCTGTCGTGCGGGCTGAGAAGGAAAAACGAAAAAATCCAAGATGGCGACCATGGTCTTTTAATGCCCACGGTCTCGAACAGTTCTCGAAAAATCGCGTCCCACACGTGATTTTGAGGTGCGCCCGGGCACCATAAAAGCAGGTTGCTAAGGGTAGGGGGGCAGAAGCGTTCAGATCTGTGCAGAGTGAATATCGTCAGACTTGTCCGAACTTGTTTACATTGGACTTGAAGACAAAAATATTGTAGTCGTTCAAGAAGCAAGCATGCAGAAGTGTTCCATAGGCAGGCAGTTCTAAGAAAGAAGCTTTCAGACCTGTGTAGAGTGAACATCGTCGTGCGACTCAGACTTTTCCGATTCTGGTCAGGCTCAAACTCTACTCGAAAACTTATAATCCATATGGATATTACTAAATAACTCAGGAAAAATTAGTCACAGAGAAATAGAAAAAAAAAAAGAGAACGAGTACAAAGTCCGATATAAAGTTAATATGAATGATAATGGATACTCTCTCCCTTCTTTATACAAAAAAAAAAAGCGATGGCTGCTGCTGTACCCAGCGTGGTTATGGTTACAAAAGAGAGCCCGAGCAACATAGTTTGTTGAGTTTTTGTTGTTGTTTTTTTTAATTTTGTTACGTTTTTTCTTCTTGTTATCTTTTTTCTTTCATTGTTCTTCCGGTGAACAGGGGCTCTTGTATCGTGTTGACGTTGTTAGGAATATATAAACCGGAAAACGACACAAAGATTTGTATGAATTGCTTAATTTTTTTTTTTTTTTTTTTTTTTTTTTTTTACTTGTTTAGAAACTATTGCCGACAACACTCTTTTCATTTCGCAGTCGACTTCACATCAACCGACTGGATGAAGATCTCATTTTACTAATGGTACCGCCACCCAGCGTACTGAAGTGGATCAACCGGAGTTGCCCGGTTGTAAACATTGGATCTATTAAACTTAGCGAACGTGGGGTCGCAAGAACTCTCTAGTCGTGTGAACTCGACATTTTATGCGGCCTCAGGAGAGAGAGATCGCGGCTTGGATAGGTTACGCCTGATACTGAGATCTAGGATTTCTTATACTGGATTGGGATCAGGATCTTGTAACTAGTGGGTGACAATCCGAACAGGCTATAATTTGTATCGTTGACTTGGGACCCTGGTATCGCCCGACGTGTTATAATTGCCTTTATGATAAATACGAAATCTTCACAAATTAAAATATCATATTTAAGCGTATTTTACGACCGAGCCACGCTGGACGACCATTGCTATGTATTAGGAACGATATCATAATTAATAGAAAATCGGCTCTCTCATAAATACAAAATTTGCATAAATTAGAATATCATATTTAAGCGTATTTTACGACCAGGCAACGCCGAACGAACACTATTATATATTTGATACAATATAATATTCAATAGAGGATTTGCTCTATGATATTTACTAAATCTGCATAAATTAAAATATCATATTTAAGCGGACACCCTGCTAACATATATATTTTTTTACAAAGCAGTCACCACTTATCAAGGCCAGAGGCCACTCAAGGATAAGGGTTAATAATTGTGCAGTGGTTAATGGGACATGGTCGTAGTAATTGTTGGTGGAAATTTGGTAAATTGGATTAAGGGGAACGACTCATCAAGAACTTGTTTACGTTGGACTTGAAGACGACCATATTATAGTCAGCCGGAAAGCAAGCAAATAGAAGAGAGTTCCACAGGTGTGCAGTTCTAAGAAAGAAGCTTTGTTCATGGGATTTACGTTTAAGTTTAGGTAGAGATAAAGAGTGGGGGATATTATTGATAGTGTTCTCAGAAAGACGAGTGTTTTTCGTGTAAGTTTGGCGAGAGGGGTAGGGGGCATAGATTGGAGCTCAGAAGAGCACTTCCCATGAAAATGACGATAAAGAAGAGACAGGCTTGCAACGTCTCTTCTGTGAGAAAGAGGTTGCAGGGATGAGAAAAGGACATCCCCCACTAGGTTACGAAGTCTATTTTGAACTTTGTCAAAGCAGGATAACGTCTTTCTAACAGCTCCTGCCCACATAGTACTCCATCCTTGGACGTATCTGGCTCTTATATAGGTGGAGAATTGCATCAGCAGTGAGATATCTACTGCATCGGTAGAACAATCCCACCATTTTCCCAGCGAAATTTGGCAACAGTTTTTATGTGCGTGTTCCATTTCAGATCAGGAGTCATGGTCAAGCCCAGGAGCTTGTCAAAACATGGAGCCTCCCCAAGATTAGAGCCATTCATTTCAATTGATGTCAGATGGGATCAGAGCGTTGATAATGTAAAGAAAAAAGCTTGGTTTTAGATGCATTAAAAAGAAACCAACCAAGTCTTTCCCCATTGTACCACGTGCTCAAGCTCAAAAGAGAGAGAAGCAGAGAGAACTTGGTCGTTTACAGTCTTTCATGTACTGCCATAGATGGCAGTGTCGTCAGCATAAATATCTACGAATGATCTAAGGATGTGATTTGGAAGATCATTGATGTAGATTAGGAAGAGAGTTGGGCCTAGGTTGGATCCCTGAGGGACTCCAGCATTAATACTGAGAGGGTCTGAGTTCTATCCATCAACCACTACTCTTATGAACCTATAAAAGAGAAATGATTTAATAACTGAGCAGACATTTTCAGCGATACCGTAACTGGAGATCTTGTGAAATAGACCTTTATGTCATACTCTATCAAAGACCGTTGATATGTCAAGAGCAATTGCCCTAGAAAAGGAACCTTCGTCAAGAAATTCGCTAATCCTATGAGATATAACCGTAAGCACATCTGCTGTAGATCTTGCAGAACGGAAACCATATTGCATGTCACTAAGAAGTTTATTTTTGCTGAGGTGTTTGACTACTTCTCTATTTAACAAAGATTCCTGCAACATACTCATGACACACAGAAGACTTATTGGTCTGTACTAGGAGGGAGATGACCGATCACCTGAATTCTTAAATACAGGGCATACTGACGAGATTTTTCAGGGTGTTGGGAAGCAATTTTCTTTTAGACAACGCTTAAATAACTTTATAAGTATGGAAGCTGGTGTTGGTTGAAGCTTTTTTTAGCATTATAATAGGAATTTGGTTTCGATCTCAGCTCGAGTATTTTTTTCTTACAAGAAGTGAACTATTTAGAAAAAAAAAAACATAATACTCGCATACACCTGTCTCAGTTTATTTACGAATTATCTCTGTATTAATTAAGAAGCCGCAGAAATTCCCCTTTGGACAAAAGTAACAAAGGTTTTCAACAAAAGACGTCGCATGCAAATTCAATACATCTAGGATAATGGTCACTTTTTATGTATCTTTCGAACACCATTTTAGACACAGTCTTAATGATACATTGCATTCTACGAGCAACACCATCACAATCGCAACATCTTTAGAGGAAAGAGTCCCTATTTTTCTCTCTTAATATTTGTCACCGGGAAGAAATGTACTCATTTCACAGATTCTGTAATGACACTAACCGTAAATGGCTCATACATACATAGACCTAAGATAATCATCCCAATTTCCGATTCAGAAATAATAAAGGCTCTCTTGTCAAAGTCCGCCAACTCTGATTGGCTGCGCCCTGACAAGTTTCATATTCCAGAATCCAGTTCTTCGCTTTATAAACGAACGGTTACTAAAATTAAAATATGGCGTCACTAGTAGACACATTATTTCGCCCAGCGTCAAGTTCATTAAATGCATAGGTGATTACAATGTGTATGTATGCGTGCGGACGATACAAATCACTGTAATATTGGCTTTGCAGCTATCAACTGCTGTTCCCTATAATTCTATGGGGTTCGCAGTGTGTGTAAAAAGGTTAATTCTCCAGTTATTTCTCTCTCTCTCCCTCTCTCTCTCACACACACACACACTCACTCACTCACTCACTCACTCACTCACTCACTCACTCACTCACTCACTGATCGTATTTCTCTTCGACAATGGTTCTTATTACAGTCCGTGTTTGTGTGTGTTTGTGTACGTGTATTCGGTTGAGCATGCGTCTGACAATGCGATAACATTTCTTCTTCTTCTTCTTCTTTTTATTTTTTAATCATATATTCATTTCTGTTTTGTTTTCTTCTTTGTTCTTTCTTACACAATTTTATTGTGTCAGGGTTTTTTGTAATATATTTTTATTTTTTATTTAGTTACGTTGTTTGGAAACTAGCCGTTGGTCTGTTTTTTAAATTATATGTAATATCCATGACTGTGGCTTACGTTCTGCATAATCTGTAACTTATACAAGCATATGTAGATACTCATGGGAAGGGAAAGGGGTTTTCTAAGTAATTTGTACTTTCACCTTACATTTAAAAAAAAATCATGCCATAAGAACTGGATTTAATCTGAAAATCCTATTAAAAAATATCACGGTCCGTCTTCTGCAGAAGACCCCATAACATATGTAAGTTCTGAATAGTTAAAAAAAAGCCTCCCTTCCAAATAATAACGTTATTATTTCAGCACGACCCGTCGTCATACAATTGAATGCGATATAAAATAAAGCCACGGTAAAATTTCAGCATTAAATGTTTCATATTTTTTTTAATAAAATTCGCACCAAAACACTCAGTCGATCGATCATTATTAATTTTAGAGCACAACTGCTTGAAGCAGGGGAGGGGGACGTCTTAATAAGATCTATAATTACTTTCCCTTAGTATTATGTGGAACAGGTAAAAACCCTTCTTCAAAATTTAGGATAATATTTACCATATTATCCAACTGCTTCATTTACAAATCAATACATTTTTTTTTTACTTTTATGGCCCCGGACATTGCCGGGTAGCCCAGCTGGTAATATATTATTTATGCGTATTTTATGACCTGGCAATATATATATATATATATATATATACATATATATATATATATATATATATATATATATATATATATATATGCGTGTGTGTGTGTGTCCGTATGTATGTGTGTAGTTTAACTGTGAATTCTGTGCCGCATGTCTGTATTCCAGCTAACTACAACATGGCGTTTTCAAGTCCAATGTAAACAAGTTTTGCTAAGCTGCCATTCTAAATAATTTCCACCAGTGCTGATCAGTACGCTGTTGTGTCACTTACCACCTTACACTCATTAACATCGTTCAGGTCTTGATAAGTTGTGACTCCCCAGTCAAAAAAAAAACAAAAAAAAAAAACATTAACATTTAATGTTTAAACAAATCGGTCAGTTTTTTTTGTTTGTTTTTTGGGGGTTTTTTTTTAGAAATATAGATGATGGTGAAGTTTTCTAATACGAGTAGGTGTTCCAAATTTAAGGCTTAAAACGTTGAAGACTTACGAAAGCAGAAGTGGTACCATTAAAATGAACGGTCTTTTGTGCTACATAATGTATTTTCTACATAGCCACCACTATTCTCTATGTACATTTGCCAGGAATTCAATGATTAATCTCTGCTTCTGACGCACGTCCATGACAGGGTTGCTTTACTTAGAATCTCACATCGTCAATATGTGCAACAAAGAGATGAAATCTTCAAGTCATGAATGCATAAGTTCAATCATCACTTTGCAATCCCTTTGATCCATTTGGGCGGAAGAAAATAGAAGGTATAACTTTTGAAACATCTTTCGTAATTAACTGACCTGATTTTGAACAAAAAACAGTTTTTCTGGCCTTAATACATCGGGAGCATTCGTGTTAGCGTGGATTTTGTTTTGTTCCCGATTATTTGATGTAAGCATGTGTGTGCAGTTGTGTTCGTCGGCGAATATTCTTAGCTAATGTTTGAAAAGTTTTAAATTTCAGGCGATTGTTTGTTTAAGGATGGACTGTGTATTTTGCATTTTTTTTTTTTAATAATTTCATCGCAACTTTTAAACGAACGTCTATATAAGATTTGAACGAATTGATCAATAAGAATTCTAGCTCTCCAACACACAACCACATGCCCCCATATATATATATATATATATATATATATATATATATATATATATATATATATATATATCGGTAGAAATATATTTTCTTATAATATATATCAATCCTTATTTAAGAAGCTCGATGTAATTACAACCGAATTAAAGGAATAAATTATAAGATGGTCAACAATTTTAGAATATAACTTTTTGTCATTTATTATATATATATATATATATATATATATATGATGAAAATAATGGAAATAGTATTCCGACAAAATAGAGAAAAAAAAAAGAACAAACCGTATTATGTGTTCATCTCGAGACTTCAGAGGAAGTCTCGAGATGAACACATAATACGGTTTGATCTTTTTTTTTCTCTCTCTCTCTCTCTCTCTATATATATATATATATATATATATACATATTCTTTTTTTTACATGGGAGTCACCACTTATCAAGACCCGGAGGCCATTCAGGGATAAGGGTTATTGCGTGTACAGTAATCAATGAGATAGTATTGTAGTAATCATTAGTATTGGAGATTTGATAGTGTCTTGCTAAAGGGGGCGGTTTGTCAGGAATTTGTTTATGTTGGATTTGAAGACATCCAAGTTGTAGTCAGGTGGGAAACAGGCGAACGGAAGAGAGTTCCACAATCGTGCACTGCTGAGAAAAAAGCTTTGCTCATGGAATCTACGTTTTGATTTAGGCACAGATAAAGAGTGGGGAAAATTATTGACAATAGTTTCAGCTAGAAGGGTGTTTCTCGTGAAAGATTGGCGAGGGGGGACGAGAGATTGGAGCTCAAACGAGCACTTGCAATGGAAATAACGATAAAACAAAGACAGGCTCGCAACGTCTCTTCTGTGGGAGAGAGGCTGCAGGGAAGAGAAAAGGGCATCCCCCACCAAACCACAAAGTCTATTTTGTACTCTGTCAAGGCAGGATAGGCTGTTTTTAGCAGCTCATGCCCAGATGTGGTAGCAGTACTCCATCCTTGGACGTACTTGGCTTTTATACAGATAGAAAATTGCATCAGTAGTGAGATATCTTCTGGAGCGGTAGAAGGATTCTACCATTTTCCCAGCGTCCCTGCCAACAGATTTGATATACGTGTTCCATTTCAGATCAGGAGTAAAGGTCAAACCCAGAAGCTTGTCAAAACATGGAGCTTCCCCAAGACGAGAGCCATCCATTTAAATTGATGCCAAATGGGGATCAGAGCGTTGATGATGTAAAGATAGAAGCTTGGTTTTGGATGCATTAAAAGTGACCAGCCACCTGTTTCCCCATTGTACCACGCGCTCAAGATCAAAGGAGAGAGAATTAGAGAGAACTTTGTCATTTACGGCCTTTGATGTGTTGCCATAGATGGTCGTGTCATCAGCATAGATGTCAACGAATGATTTAAGTATGTGTTTTGGGAGATCATTGATGTAGATCAGGAAGAGAGATGGGCCGAGGATGGACCCCTGGGGGACTCCAACATTAATACCGTGGGCCTCTGATTTCTGCTCATCAATCACTACTCTCATGAATCTATCAGAGAGAAATGATTTAATGATTGAGAAAACATTTTCAGTAATACTGTAGCTGGAAATCTTGTGAAGTAGGCCCTTATGCCATACCTTATCAAAGGCCTTCGATATATCAAGAGCAATTGCCCTGAAAAGGAAGCCTTTGTTAAGAGATTCACTAATCCTATGTAATATAACCGTTAGCACATCTGCTGTAGATCTTGCAGAGCGGAAACCATATTGCATGTCACTAAGAAGGTTGTTTCTGTTGAGGTGGTTGACTACTTCTTTATTTAATATGGATTCCAACAACTTACTCATGGCACACAGGAGACTTATTGGTCTGTACTGAGAGGGAGATGACTTTTCACCTGAATTCTTAAATACAGGGCATACTGATGAGGTTTTCCAGGGTGTTGGAAAACACTTTTCCTTAAGGTAATGCTTAAACAGTTTTGTAATTATGGGGGCAAGTTCTGGTTGGAGCTTTTTCAGCACTATAACTGGAATGCCGTCAGGGCCAGTTGCTTTACTGGAATCAAGGTTCTTGATTAGCTTGGCGACCTCACGCACAGATATTTGTGTGTTGCATAGCTTGTTGTCTGTTATAGGAGGAAATACAGGGACTTGATGGCCATTGTCGCATAGGGTAGAATTAGCTGCAAAGTTTTTGGCAAATAGTCTGGCCTTGTCTGATGATGACGAGATGACCTCAGGTCCATTGATGATAGTTGGGATAGAACGCACGTTTCTGTTCAAGATCCTGTTTGCTATTTGCCAGAACTGGTGGGAACCAAGCCGCTGCTCATCTACTTTGGATTTAACAGACTGAACATATAGCTCTCTTGCATTTTTTATTACTCTTTTACAGTGGTTGCTGATAGTCCTGAAAGCAGCTTTAGTCTCAGTACATCTATTACGTTGGCAGCTATGGAAAAAGTGATTTGTGTGCTCGATGACAGCAGCACATTCAGGGGAGAACCATGGCTGGCTGTTAAGTTTTTGTTGGAATTTTTTGGATGGTATGAATCGGTCTATGCCTACAATTAACCATTCGGTCAGGTCTGATACTATAGAGGACACATCTTTTTTAAACATGGAATGCAGAGGTAGATCAGATATGAATGTACGGAAGCTATCCCAGTCAGCCGGTGGATATATATATAATATATAATTCCAAGTTCCAAGTATCAAGTTTTCTCAGTTGGTCATTTATTACTTTTCAAAAGGTAGCCATTACAATATTGTTTCGTATTGTGACTAACAAGTCTGCAAAATTAGGTTTTTGCTGCATTTTTAGTCACATATTTATCAGGAAAATGACTAAAAATGCAGTAAAGATATTATTTTGTAGACTTATTAGTCGCAATACGAAACAATATTGCTAAGGCTACTGTTTGAAAAGTAATAAATTATCAAATGAGAAAACTTGATATTTAGAAGTTGGAGAATCATTAAAATAGACTATATAACAGAACCCAATAAAAAGGCATTAATTGACCTTGGATTTATTAAAAAATTAATACAAAAACTTTATTTATAAAAATTAATGCACTCACACACACACAACCATATATATATATATATATATATATATATATATATATATATATATATATATATATATATAGTGCCCCGCAAAAGTTTACAAAACACATTTGGAAGTTTACATATTTACTTCAACAGTGCTCAATACGTAGGTAGAGCTAAAAAAAACATTTAACCTAGATTTAAAATAGGTACGACACTAGATATCTACGCTTCCCGCTAAAATAGCACACACAAAGGAACGGGTCAACCGAAGGTCAACTGGGTCTTTGTCCTGTAAGTGCCTGCTCTTTGGCTGATTAGGAAAGGGTGCGGTGGAAACTAGAATGCTGATTGGCTAACTAAAAACTTAATAGAAGGTGCATATATATAAAAACGCAAGACAACCACAAAATTCTTGCATAAACCTGATGAATCCTAGTGTGGATGAAACGTGAAATATTCTGTGTAGCTTAATCGCCATATATATTTTATAACTTACTATGTATATATATATATACATATATATATATATACATATATATATATATATATATATATATGTATATAAAACAAAGATATGGCAAAAGTGTATAATCCGAATTACATGATGTTGAACCATTTATTCCTTTCAGTGTGTTGATAATTCTTGACAGCACTTGTTTCATTGTGCAGAATCATTCATTTAATTATTATATCAATCAATGAATATATTTCGCCATCAGAAGAAAAAGCACTTATCAATTTTAAAAGAAAATAAAATGTATTTGGGCATGATTACAAAATCCGAAAATTGGAAGAGAAGTTGCAAATACCTTTTATTTTACTTTTTATTATCTTTCCAAAAATTTTCGGATCTTGTGATGCAACTATTTAAACAACCGCGTGTGCTTGTGTGTTAAAAACAACTAATGTCTTGGTATTTAATTTATACCCCACCGCAAGAACTATGACATTAGAGTCGGAAAGTGAGATCGAAAAAGTCAGCAACCCAGAAGAGGGCTCTTTTGGCTGGACAGACAGACCGGTTCGCATACTTGGATTTTGTTTGGACCGGGCCTCCAGCTCGATAAAAACTGGTCGGAGGTACAGGCAAAGGTCGGAGCATTGGTGGGGACTTGGCTTCGGAGGGGGTTCTCCCTCAAAGGTAGAGCGGAGGCGTGTACTACACACGTCTTTCTGCTCATCCTTTACAAGCTGGCTGTACTTCCCCTGCCTGCGGTTCGTCTTGCAGCTTTGACCCGGTTGCTCTTTTCCCTTTTGTTGAATGGGCGGCAGCCGCTGGTCTGTAGACAGGTCTGTACTCAACGTCCAATTGATGGAGGCTTAGGGATGCCAGATTTGATGAGTCACAAACGTGCTGAGAGGCTGCCGTTCCTGAGTAGAACTCTGGTAAAAGAATCTGCGTGAGGCCCTGCTGATGGCAGAGCTTTTCCCGACCTCATCCCCGATCACTCAGTCGAAAGTAGATGCAAGCTGAGAAAGCAGCCATGTTTCTACAACAAACGCCGAGAGGCGCTCAGAGTATTGCCGTGGTCCATTGACCTCGCCCGGCCTAGAAGGGCTCTTTACAGGGAGTTAGTGGAGGGGACCACGTCGGACCCGCTAGGGGAGCAGCTGCGGCTGTCGGATAGGGAGGTACGCTCTCTGTGGAATTGGGCGCCAAGCCGGGGTTACCTCAACAATTCCGAGTTTTCTCTGACCTGGCGATTGGTTAGGAACGCACTTGTCCTTAATGGCAGGCGTCACAAGTACAACAATGAAATTGACCCAAATTGTCCTCGGTGCAAGGAGGATCACGCAAAACTGTGGAACATGCTTTTTTCGAGTGCTCCAAGCTACGAGAATACTGGGCGTATGTCAGCGAGGTCACAGCTCGCATCGTTCCTGATCAGGTGATGTGCCTGGATCTACCAGCAGTTCTCTACAATGCAGATCCGCTGTGGCCTAGGGAGGAACGAATGGTGTTCCTAGCGATCTTAGGCATAGCTAGACTAGTTGTGTGGACATCATGCATAGAGATAGGGCGAGGGGGGATCCAATCTCTCATTACGATCTGATTTCGCATTTTAAACATCAACTTAAAATAAAAATCAGATGTGATAGAAGAAGGCTATCCCGCTCGGTATTCAGGCGTAGGTGGATACACACCGCTAGTTTGTGCACGTTCACGTGAAACAGGCTCGTGTATGTGTTCCCTGCCTAGGCATGGCACACGCCGACTATAAGAACAAAAAGAGAAAAAATCCCATCATGGTGGATCAGTCCCTTAGCTAGTTGGTATGAATGAATCTCAGGGCCCCATTATTTATTTTTCAGGTTTTAGAATACCTCCAAGAAGCCCGCACCCAATAATTTAATTTTGACCCTGTCCATCCCCACGGTACACATCTTGGAGATCACCGAACATCCCCGCAAACCCCACCAATTTGTTTTGTCCGTAGACTGCCCACTCCCACTTAGGAAATGACTCCCTTGTTTTCCGGTTCACAACGTAAACAGGAAGCATTTCGAAATTAGATTAGGAAGGGAGGGTTCCTGCTAACACATCATCATTGGCATTTTATATTTTATTTGTTTTCTTTATTTTGTATTACTGTTATTTTTTTTTATTTTGGGGTGTTTTAAGGCTTCCACCTTCATCCTCATATATCATACACATCACAACGTCATCATTTTATATTTCATACACATCACAACTTCATATATAATACATATCACCCAATTTTTGTATATATATAAAAAAAATCCCTAATATATATATATATATATATATACGTTAACATATATATATATTAGCATTGTAAATATTGTAAATATGTCATTTTCATCTCATATGGGTAGATTTCAAATAGCTTAATTTCATAGAGTGAATTCGGTATTGTGGTGATTGCAACTAGTCTTAGGGAATAGACCAAGTGGACAACCCCCGACACCCCCCCCATTCCCTTCAGGCTTCATGCCTAATCATGAAATTGTAGCATTTTTGTTATATAACATCCGCCTCGCACTTGTTGTATGCCTTAAGAAATGTAATATAAATTTTCTATGATAAATAAAGTAACCCAATAGAGTAACACTCTGACCCTGCAAAATATGCCTGTGCAGCCCTGTCGGAATTCCTGGCAGAGCGCATCAGGCGATTAGCAATAAACTAACACCTCTTCAAAGAGAGAAGGCAAGGCTTGGGATGGTAGACCTCCTAGAACTGTACCGAACCAGTCTTATACCACAATTGACAGGGACCAGGCCATTACAGGAATGGTTTAATCTCTGTTGATTTTAAGGCTCGATGGCTAAAAAGCCTTATTCTCACTTCACTTTTTAACAGACTTTTATGAACTTATCAACTTTCGTCATTCATTTATAATAAAGCTGAACAAATGTCGGTTATTAATTTTATTAAATAAATTGACACGTTATAACTGGGGCTATGACAACAGCATATCCTTTTCATTGTTTTGACTCTCGAGTATATATCCGACAAAGTTAGACATCGTTAATCAACCGAGAACCACATCACTCTATATAAAAGATATCAACGGATACACACTCGAGTGTCAAAACAATGAAAAGAATACGTTGTTGTTCTTGCCCTAGTTATAATCAATACTACAACAATATAAAAGAAAAACAAACGCTATCAAAACTGGTTTTAAAAATATATATATTTATTTATGCAAATTAGATATCATCGACTAAATGATTAAACGTTTTTTACGAATATCAATTTCAGAAATATTCCGGGTAAACAGTTCGTTCGTCTGTGATTAATGGCGTTTTTTCTTTTGTATATTTGTACTGGTAGTGGTGCTGGTGCGGATATATTCGGAATATTTTACAGCGAACGTGTTAAGTGATTGTTTGAAATTTTGATTAGGGAAGGTATGCGCCGGGTTGGATATTTTTTTGATTATTTAATTTTGTGTGTGCGTGTGTGTGTGTGTTCGTGTTTGTGTGTGTGTGTTTGTTTGTGCGTGTCTGTGTGTGTTTGTGTGTGTGTGTGTTTGAGTGTGTGTGTTTGTGTTTGTGTGTTTGTATTTGTGTGTGTGTTTGTGTGTGTGTTTGTGTGTATGTTTGTGTTTGCGTGTGTGTGTGTTTGTGTGTATGTGTGTTTGTGTGTGTGTTTGTGTGTATGTGTGTGTTTGCGTGTGTGTGTGCGTGTGTGTGTGCGTGTGTGTTTGTGTGTGTGTGCGTGTGTTTGTTTGTTTTTTTGTGTTTGTGTGTGCGTGTCTGTGTGTTTGTGTGTGTTTGTGTGTTTGTGTGTTTGTTTGTGTGTGTATGTTTGTGTGTTTGTGTGTGTGTTTGCGTGTGTTTGTGTGTGTTTGTACATGTTTGTGTGTGTGTTTGTGTGTGTGTTTGTGTGTGTGTGTTTGTTTGTGTGTGTGTGTGTGTGTGTGTGTGTGAGTTTCTGTTTGTATTTTTTAATTTCTTTTGTAGGTATTGACGATTTGCATGTCGAGATACGGACACGTTTTAAGACGAGACGCGACGAACGAGGAAGACAGAAACACGCAGTTAGGGTACGCAGGCGAAAGGTATTATTTATCTGCTTATCAGGAAATCAGGCACAAGACCAGGTAGTTTGAAGAAAACGACGTATTGAGATAGATGCACTTTGGTCTACAAAAATAGCTAAGCATTTCCTCTCCCGTTGACATTCTCGGGTATGGGCGCCTCAGGGAATTAAATATAAACTAAGCTCTTCTCAAACAGCAATCAAAGCCTGGGGGGGTTAATCTCCTTTGTCTGAACAAAATAATTCACGATCCCGATTGAAGAGCATAGACCGTGAGTGGGGGCCTTTTTTTTAAAAGGTGTTTTTGTTTTTTGTTTTTTTTTAATTACATTTTCATCCCGAACAAGGCAGAGTGCCGCTTTGATGTAGGGGCTACTATCAGGGACATAAGTTGCAGGTATATTATGTAGGGAGTTGAGCAGCAAGATGTCGGTTCACATTACATTTTAATTTCTGCATGTAAGTACAATTGTGAAAGCAGGAACTCGAAAGGGAATTCCAGAGTCTAGAAATTCTGAGGAAGAAACTATTAGAGTAGAAGGCTTTCTTACATCTGGGGATCTCTTCTATGTTGAGGTGGGACTTTGCTGCTTGTCGGGTTTGCCGGGGGTATTTACGTCGGAGAGTACAATGGCTTGTAGTTCATCGGAACATACATTATCATGATGACTGCAACGTCTTGTATGACGAGTGCCACTCCCTCAAACACTTAAAATCCATGAGTCCAAAAATGACTTCTTTTTTTTTTTAGTCCTACTGGTGAATTCACACGCTCAAGCAGGCATGACACTGAAGACGGTCATTAAGATCAATTATTACATGTGTCCAGCATTTCCAGCGTCCACGCGTCACAACTTTTCCATCGCCACATGACCATTTTTATAGACAAATGCCTGAGGGAGTATCTATACACAGATGATGTTACGAAGTCTTAGCTTTGTATGGCAGCTAAGTCTCTCTCTCGGTTCAAAATGTTGAGATCCAGCAACAAGCAAGAGCAAGATAGCCAGCAACAAGTTAAACTGCAGACCAGCTTAATGCGGATACTGGTCTCTCGCTTTATGTTTTTTCTTTAATCAGATATTTGCTTCTCCTAGAAAGCTTGCCTTCGCCACGGCTTACGGGAGTCCTCTCCACCCCAACACACACATACATACACACAAACACACACGATGCTAGTTGGCCGTTGACCCCGAAAACGTGTTCATTCGCCCTTTGGAAGGTCTTGTTTTTAATCCTTCAGGGAGACTAGCCACCCTCCTCACCAAGCAAGTCTGGTGGGGGAACCAGTTTAGTCGCCGGTGAGCCGACCATTAGGCAGGTAGTACTGAGTTACATGGTACCAGTAGCATAGGACATGACCTGACAAACATTATTATATTACTTGTAAAACAGACAGAGGGATGCAACATTTCGTCCATGGGGCAGAGGTTGAAGCTTAGATGACAGTCCAGGACCTATTAGGTTGACTCTCTTTTGAACCCTGTCCAGGAGGGGAAGACTAGTAGCAGATGCACCAATTCAAATGTGACAACCATACTCTATACATAGGCGAATGGTGGTCTTGTAGAAGTACGGGATACTTTCATGCCTAAGTAACTTTCTAGCACAGTAGAGAGAGCTAACCTTCGCAGAAGCCTTGGAAATGCTCTCGATGTATCTGTTCCAATTCATGTTCACTGCGAACGTTTAGCCGAGGAGTTTGAACGAAGTACTTTCAGCTAACGTATCTGTAGCCATAGCTATTAGTAGTTGAAAAAGTTTCTTGTAATTATTAATGAAAACGAGCTTAGTCTCGGCAGAATTTAACATTACCATCCATTTTGACCCGATTCCATTAAAAAATGGAGGTCTTCGTGCAGAAGTTTAGCAACTGTAAGGTGATGGACGAGAGCTTGATTAATTATGGACTCAAATATTTTGGCAAAACGAAGGTGGAGACTAATGGGGCGATAATTTAATGGGTCAATTCTTTCGCCAGAATTCTTGTAAACTGGTACCACAGAAGTAGTTTTCAGCAGTCAAGAAAACATGATTCGTTAAGGCATTGGTTGAAGAGTTTGGAGAGAACTGGAGCAACCTGAGCGGAGCATTTTTCTTTTAATAGTACAGCCAGGATAAGACCAGGTCCACATGCTTTTGAGGTGTATTGGTCTTTATATCATGAACTTGAGAAGGGTGGATTTTTAGATAATCTTATGTGGTTTCTGTCCGCAAAGGAAAATCAAGTAGAGTTTATTCGGATGTTGTCTTACCTAGTGTTCTTCTCGAATTTTTGACAGTCGCGAGTATCCTATTGTCCTAAAAAATGTTTATTTTACTTTCTTAGAACTTAATACTCACAAAAAGCAGAATGTTCGACAACAGTCGAGGTCGATCCGAAGGCTACTTTATCATTGGCTATTTTGTTTAAAAACTGCCTAGTATGAAGAAGACAGCTCAGTTTGTTCGTTCGAATTCTTAATTCAGTAAGACGCCCATGAAGAATGTCGTGGGCTCTCCAGTCGATTTCATCGTATGAGGTTCTTACAACTTTGTCTATTTAACCGTGTGTGTGAATCACAGATGACTTTTCAGTCCAGCTAATGATCTACAAAGAAGTGCACAAATTGAAGACCTCCATTCATTACGATCAAGAGTAGCAGGGATTATTATTTCAGCAGCTAATATATATATATATATATATATATGTATATATATATATGTATGTATATATATGTATGTATATATATATATATATATATATATATATATATATATATATATATATACGTATGAGGCGACCGTCAGATAAGACGAAGTACGAAATTTATCATATATTGGTTGTATAAGACGATTGCTAAATCACGAAACCATGTTTGTTTAGAGATTGCAACACCCGGTATCTTATGAAATATTGGCATTTAAAGATGATTTTTCAACTTTATAAGTCATATTATACGCCGATATATACGGTATATATATATATATATATATATATATATATATATATATATATATATATATATACATATATATATATTCTTTTTTCTCTATCTTCTTCTATCTTCTTCCTCTATTCTATTTTTCTTTCTATTCTTCTCTATATAAATCATTTTTTCCCGTGTGAGTTTGACCTTAATAGGATTAAAAATCAAGACATTACATGCAAATGTAATGTGTACAAACTGCAGCACAGGATCTGAGGAGTTCTATAGGCCTATTACGCTTACACTTCCTCGATAACCGTACATTCCTATATTTTCCCTGGTTAGAGCTCACTGTCAAAATCCGTTAGATTCAATTTTTCTCTCTATTAGATTCCTCCTTTTTCCCGCTCCCCATTTACACCCTATCTGATGCGTTCACAAGGAACAGTACGAGGAAACACCGATTTGGAATCGTACAAGGTTATTTGTGGCGTTTTTTTTTTGTTTGTTTTTATGTTCTTTCTCTGATTTATGCTCTCTGTTTTTACCCTAAATAAAATAAAAATAAAATATATAAAATGAAAATGGTGTGTCCGACGTAATTTATTATTTATTATTGAAGCATGAAAGAAAGATTTTCATACTCTGTGTGCGTGTGTGTGTGTGTGCGTGTGTGTGTGTGTGTGCGTGTGTGCGTGCGCGCGTGAGTGTGTGTGTGCGTGCGTGTGAGTGTGTGCGTGTGTGTGTGCATGTGTGTGAGTGTGCGTGTGTATGTGTGTGAGTATGCGTGTGTGTGTGTATGAGTGCGCGTGTGTGTGTGCGTGTGTGTGTTTGTATGTGCGTGTGTGTTTGCGTGTGTGTGTGCGTGCGTGTGTGTTTGCGTGTGTGAGTGTGCGTGCGTGAGTGTGTGTGTGTGCGCGTGTGCATGCGTGCGTGTGTGCGTGTTCGCTCGTCGTTTCAGCTTAATTGATATCATTTGTGGAAGAAGATGAAACGGTTTTCTTGGATGTAATTTAATCATCAAGTGTCATAAATCTGCTCGCGTATTGTTCGTTGAAACTCGCCCTGGCAACGAGAGGACATCTTTGGATCAATTTTACGAAATGAATGAACACCCTGCAAGATAAAAAAAAAAGAAAAAGAAAACACTGAATGACCAGAGAAATGGAACCGTAAGCGGATAAAAGCATTCAATTCTGTGTAAACTAAACTGCTTTTCCTTAACAACTAAATGAAAATCTTTTCAACCAGTGATTTCCATGACAAATAACAACCTACTTGAGAGCCCGTCTTCCAAACTCCTCGGCTTATCATCCTCAGGCAACATGAATTGGAACAAATTCATTGAACACGGGACCAATTTTGAATGAACAGCTACAGAATGAATTAGAATACACCCTACTCGAGTCTGATTGTTAGAGCTGGTCAATTTCAAAAATGCAATATGGACATAAAAACACATCAAAAGAGCGGTATGCAATAAAATTATGTTTTCAACTTGTAAAAAATGCCACAAAAAATGTATTGAATGCTTCAGACTGCTTTTGGCCCATCTTGCATGAATCGATCATCAGTTTCTGCGTGGCATAAGAGATTCCAGGAAGGCAGGGAGTCTGTGAGGGATGATGAGATGTGTGGGAGGAGTAAGGAAGTCAGAACACCAGAGTGGATTGGCCAAATAAAGAATTTCATTGATAAGGACCGTCGTGTGTCTACAGAGACAATAAGTGTACAATTTGATGTCAGTGTGGAAACTGTACACACAATTATTTGCGAGGAACTGAAGATGCGCAAGATTTGCGCGAAGTTTGTCCCAAGGGTGCTTCATACTTGTCACAGATTATTTGACCAAGATGAGCATCAGGACAGTTCCTCGCCACCTATAGTCCAGACCTTGCTCCTTGTGATTTGTACTTATTCCTTAGCTCAAGGAAAACATTAGAGATAATTGAGCAGATGAAAGAGGCTATGGCGAGGGTCATCGACATGCTCACACAAGAGGACTTCCATGGAGCTTTCCAGAAGTTGTTGGAACGGTACAAGTGCATTGCAGCCGGAGGAGATTACTTCGAAGAGGACTAGAGTTTCCTGTGTATGTACCATCAACAAAAGTGCTCGTACAAAAAAAGTTTGGACACTTCTTGAAGGCCACTCGTATATAAACTGCGTCAATCGCTTGATTGCAGATTAGTAAAATATCAATATTTCACTAAATACGTCACAACAAAATGAAAATTATATCATTAAACGACTGTTTAAAGGTTAGTTATTTCCAAAAATGTTATTCAAATTCATGCGATATTCACGAAGTTATGACATTTTATTCTTTATCGTGGAATTTCCACTGTCCATCGCTTTATTGCAGGTTTCTTAAAATGTTGTATTAGGGCAAAAATACAATGTCTTATCTTGCGAACTTTACTTTTTATTATATTTTTCTGTCAGAGAATAATGAGGAAAAGCACATTCTAGGTGCTAAGCATCAAATAAATGAATTATTCATTGGCATATCCACCATTATTTTTAAATAACTTAAAACAATCTTTTGTCCTCCGGGGAAGTCAATTGTTTGATCTCAAAAAGAAGTTATAGCTCTAGCAACTATGTTCTCTACAAGGCATCTGTTGAAGTAAATTACCCCCCTCCCTCATAAACTCCTCTTTTTAATATTGACTAGAGATATTCAATGGGGTTAAAGACTGGAGAACACGCTGGTCAGGTCATGAGAGTTTATCCAAAGAATCCCATACATTCAAGGAAGGCTGCAGTCGCCCTAGCAGAATGGAATGGTGAATTGTCATATATAAACATCATCTGAAAGTGACGTGACAATGATAGGTCATCTAGCCATGGTGACAAATGTTTATCCAAAAAGACCGTGCACGCATTATGTGGTAAGTTTTACACCCTCTGGAACTCGGAATGATCCAACCAACTCATCCCTAATGATTCCCGCTCAAAACATGATGACTTCATCTCGTTGGCGATGAATTCTGTAAGGGGTTGGAGTTCCGTTCGAGTTCAAAACTTTGGCCCATTCATCCGAACCGTCAAGAATAGCACGAGTCTCATCTGTAAATAGGACACGTTGGAAATCCATTTTCATGTAATTTTGTGCCCAAGCCTTTCGTTTTCCCCTATGTTGTTTGCTCAATGGAATAGTTTTAATGTTTCTTGCTATCTCATTCAACACATTACATCGGGCCTGTCTGGATCTTGGAGCGATTCCAGCTCTTGCAAAAATGGAAGCACTGGTGCTGTTTGGGTTTCGGTTGACTTCCCTACGAATTTTCCAAATATACGGATGTGAAAGCTTTTTCCTGCTACCCTTATCCTTTCTGGGTTTGCTGTTGGGGTTGTTCATGAATGATGCCAAAGTTCTTGGATCCCTTTCCACCTCCATAGCTAAATCTTTGATGAACAATTTTTCTGAGTCAAGCAATAAACCTTTCCTTTTCAATAACCATTAATCGCCCTTTTTTGCATTTTAAAAGACCTGCAATAAAGCGATGGGCAGCATAAATTACTTGATAATAAATAAAATGTCATAACTTTGTGAATATCGCATGGATTTGTATAAAATTTTGGGAAATAACTAACCTTGAAACGGTCATTCGATTTTCATTTTTGTACGACGTATATTTAGTGAAATATTGATATTTTACTAATCCGCAATAAAGTGATTGACACGGTTTATATAACTGTCAACGTCAGTTCCCTTGTCGGTATGTATCAATATTTATGGTCACTGTTATTCACTTTACAATTAAAATGTGAAAACTAACCTGTATTCTGTGTATCCATTTCCACCATAGATATCGCGCATGATTTGGACATTTTTCGGATTCTTCATGACCTCACAAAATGCCATATTCTGAAAGAAACAGCTGACATCATCGAAGGAAAATGGTACGATCTTCCTGGTTAGAATGTCAAGACCGACAGCTTCAATCTGGTCACAGTTCATGACCTCCGACGTGTATGTTGGAACCAGGGCTTCCATCTGGCATCGTTTTACATTGCGGATATAATTCTTTGCCTTAAAAAGAATTAGAGAATAAATAATATCGTCACGGTAGGCTTTTTTTTCTGTAAGGCAAATGTTTAAATAAATAAGATAAACTTATTTTGACTTGTCGATTAGGAGTAAACTATAGTATCTGTTCTGATACAAACGCGTCATCTTGTCTGTTCTGAGTCATTGGAATGAGAATGTTTTTTTTTTTTGCTTTTTTGATCCTGTTCCAGAGTTCCTCTTTTGAGTAGCTAGAGTTTCCCACATTATAAACCGACATTGTGTATAACTCTGCTCCTATGTGAGGCAACTAAATAAGAACAAAAACGCTGTCCACAAATTTAATAGTTTTATCTATACATGTATCGATACATGTATCTATACATGTATCGATACAAATAACAATATTTATAGAAAGAAAGGTTAGAGAATCTACGTAAAAACTGAAAACATATTATGTTTCTGAATTTTGGGGACGAGGGTTGGTTATTGGTATCATTTGGATTCATCGGACTACTGTTCTCATTTTGAGTGTCATTTTTCACAACGTTTCGGTCAATGCCAACCTCCGACCTTCTTCAAGTGTATCTTGCTGAATTTGACCATAAGGATCCGCGGCTCAGTGGTTAGAGTACTTGGAAAAATCAATTGTAAAAGTGATATTCTGACTTGATGGTTTAATTCTCAGTGTGGACGACCGCAAAATACACTCGCTAATTACTTAGGACCTCTGTTCAGTCATGACTAACGGAACAAGAGCATGGTAACCCCTGTGAAGTAAATAAGGTGTTACGTTCGTAATTCTGTCCAAATTCCCGAGTTCGACAGAAACATTCCCGAGTTCGACAAGATACACTCAAAGAAGGTTGGAGATTATATCGATCGAAACGTTATGAAAATGGCACTCAAAATGAGAACAATAATTGGATGAATCCAAATGATACGAATAAAAATATACTATTGGGTAAAATTTTCTGGGAAAGGCAAGGGAAGTGGTCGCGAATGTTCAAGTGACCACTGAAGGAAGTTATAGGGCAAAACCTCCCTTAATTTCTTTAATGTATCGTATTCTGATGAAATTTTAATAATATCTGTAAAATTCTTAGGGATGACAATGGAAGTGGTCCCAAATTTTTAAGTATTCTTCAATGTATCAAATTTCTATTTGTTTCCTTTATGACGGCAAATGCAGTTATCTGATTTCATGGATTTAAAAATCATGTGTGAACACTAATTTTTCCGAAATTTGATTTTCTTTCGATTATGTAGTGTGGCCTAAAAGTTACTGAATCATAAAAAAAAATTATAACTGTTTTTCTTTTTTTTTTCTTTTTTTACAAAATATTTAGAACTCCTCTTCTGACGTCACCATGAGTAGATATAGCACCAAGCGTAACGTAGCTGTTATTTTTAACTGTCTCGTTACATTTCAAACATCTCGGACCGATACGTTATCTAGTACTTCGTCGCAAAAGAACAAACAAAAAAAAGGAAAGAAATAAAAATCCGACTCGGCATTTTCTTTTAAGTACAAAAGAAATGCATTGAATTGTGGTTTTTCCAACAATTTTGGATCGCATTTCATTTTTTTTTTTTTTTCAAAAGTTTTCTCTGATCCATTCGGGCGGAATAAAAATAGGAGGCATTAATTTTGGAACGCTCCTTATAAGACGAATAAAGCTCTTGCTGTGCAGGAAAGGCACAAAGTAGACGTTTACTGGGTTTTTTGTTTTGTTTTCAAGGTTTTGTTTTGGATAGAATTGACTCAGAAGAGAAAGACTAATGTTCTTCTGGCTAATTATTTAGTTATTTGTTAACCTCCTAACTTATTTGAACTGAATGATACACACGGGCAGGGACATCGAAGAAACATTTCGCATCCTGGTCATCAAAGCCTTCTACATTATTGGCGATGCCTCCCTCGCACGGCTTCCGCAGAGAGACTCATTTGAAAACCTTTGCTTCTCTCAGCTCGAACAACGTGACGTCATTCGTTATCTCACTCTTGTCTATTGCTGTCCATTGTCTCAAGTTTACGTTACCTATGTTTCTATTCAACCCTCGGAATGTTTTTGGGTTTTTTGCCGATTTGGATTAGGATGACATGCACTAAGTGTGACCATGTCAAAATCCGCGCTAGATGACTTAATCACCATTGATCTAGTGTCCATATTAGTATGTAACCTTTTGAGCACGGCTAAAACTGGTATGCTGTTCCTTATAGAATCCAGAAAAATGGCGGGTCTTCCTGCTAGCTTATTACAGTTCAGTATACGACCAACCCTTCCATTTTTTCTTTAGCAATTAACTTTAAGGGAGATTATTTCAAAGCTGATAACATGCAAATAAAAATCATATGGAAATTTATATGGATTTAACTTTTTATCACTCCAAACAAGTCGTATTTTCACTTGTACCTAAAAGTCTACGAATTCAGATCGTTTCTAACAAGGGAATTATGAGGAGTTGGGCAGCAAGATGTCTGTTCACATTACATTTAAACTTCTGACTGTCAGTACAGTTAAGAAAGCAAGAAACCAGGAAGAGATTCTAAGGTATAGCACTCTGTGTAAAGAAACTATTAGAGTAAAAGACTTCATAGCATCTATGGCTCTCAACTGTGACAGGGTGAGATTTTGCTGCCTCGTTGCTGCTACAACGGGAGAGGCACAGGTGCTATGAATTCATCAGATCACACTCCATTATCAGATAAAACTTTTAATATTATTTTTTTGGATGCATCTTTGGCGGTCGGACTATCCCTTCTTCTAAAATGGTGATTGGTGAGGATTACGTCACACAAACATGAAAGTGTATTAGTCTATTATTATGGGGTATTATATGGTATTGCATTTAACGTTTCTATTTTAAATATTCTTCTTAGAAATTATTTTTCTTCTGGGTAACTAGCTAGACCCCGGCGTTGCCGATCGTACAATACGCTTAAACATGATATTTTAATTTAGGCAGATTGCGTATGTGTTATTATAGAATCAGTCCTGTATTGATTATTATATATTACGAGGAATAATTCGCTTGTTAGATTAATTCACGAAAAACAAAAATTATAAAAATAATAATAATGATAATGTCGTTCATCAAATTCCGTCTGTGTTTGTTTACCATATCACGTCAGCTGATATATTGGCTTGACAATGAATGCCCTAGAAAGGTTATTTCTGATTAATGTTAAGTTTTAAAATATGCAAACGAAGAAATGATTTAAAATGGCACGTCTCCTTTTATCACAAATTGAATTCATTAATAAGAAGAAAATAACATAAGATGGTAAGGTACTCCCGGGCTTCAACAGGCGATCATTGATCTGTAGTCGATTGTTCTACCACTAAGCTATATCTCCAGATTATAATAAATCTGTTTTTTAGAAGCAATGATTTGCTGAAATTTTATTATCTCCCTTAGCCGGTGTAACGTAAAATATTTCCCTGTAAAAATTATTCTTTTCTATTTATAAGAGAGAAATACTATTTTTAATATCGGATTTTTTCGATTTTCGATACTTATCGGATAAATTTCTGTACAAAGCATACCTGAAAACACTGCTAGACATATACATTAGCTTTGTGTGAAATTTGCAAAAGATAGGCTCGGCAGTTTCGGTACCTATGAGGAACGAATTCACACACACACACACACAAAGTGACTTTTATATAATAGTAGAAATAATCTAATAATCTAATATAATTCGGTGGAAGCTGACGTGATATTGTAAACAAACACAGACGGAATTTGGTTGAACGATATTGTCATTATTATTTATTAATTTTTTTCACGAATTAGTCCACCAGGCATATTATTCCTCGTAATATATGATATTCAGTAGAGGATTGATTCTATAATAATACGTACGCAATCTGCATAAATTAAAAACGCCAGGAAGACAGCTAGTAGTTATGAATGAAAGTATGGTTGAAAGGTATCACCTTATCATCGAAGAAATTCAGGTATCTGTCTGTTTGTTGACACAGGCGAGACGCGACGTTATATGCAAAATTCTGTTGCAACTGACAAGTGTGACGCTGCTCAAAACAGCGGTAAAAATGACAGTTGGCGTTTGTTGTCAGTGAGATGCACGAGTCTGGAACATCTGTTGATGAGATATGTAGAAATGACAATGAAATGCAAACTTATGGAAATGTATTTGTCTGCACGGGTGCGGAAACGTTGAAAACACGGGGAAAACGGGGAAACAACACAATGGCAACGTTTCGAAGACGAGACGAAACAGGAGGATAAAAGAAAAATGTAAAAATGTTTAGATAAAAAACAAATATATATACTAGCATGGGTGCCCGGCGTTGCCCGAGTATTTGGAAGTGTATGTTGAGCAAAAAAGAAAAAGCAGTCAATTTTTTTTTTTAATTTGACCCCTATTATGACCCCTTAAAATTTATGGTTTCGGGCTCAAATCACTTTATTAAGTTAGATCCAGGTTCAAGGAACCTATATCTAAAATTTCAAGTGTCTAGACCCAAAATTGTCGGATGAGTTTGGTAGAGTTCTTAAAGGTCAAATCGTTGAAATTTGACCCCTTAACAGCCAAATTTATGGCTGACACCCGTCACATGAATTTTCCCAAATCTCAGTACCCGGTATTTAAAATTTCGAGTCTATAGACTAAAAATTGACAGAGTTATTGCGTAGGGAAATGTACACAGACAGACAGACAGACAGACAGACACGTTCACTGTTTTATATATATATATATATATATATATATATATATATATATATATATATATATATATATATATATATCAACATCAAAGAATAAGAGTTCATAAAGAAACGTTGTTTTAATTTGAATAAAATAAAATACGCATCAAGTGCGCTTGAAAGCCAAATACAACGTAATATTATTATGTAATGTGTGGTATTTTTGAAAGGTACCAAATATGTGTATATGTTTCGTATCGGTTTTATTTTTAAAAAGGTACCAAATATGAGAGTATGTTACGTTGTTCTTATTTAGATGACGGCTTATATATTTGATGTTGTTCATGTTAGTAATAGTCTTAGAGTGATAGACACAGTATTATGAGTGTTCATGTTAAATGTTGTGAGATGATGATCATTTATTCTTTGACCGGTCGGAATTGATTCTGTATTTCAGGGATTCAAAGTTGTTATATGGTTATTTCTAAACTCTCCCGCTTCCAGGGGGAGCCTTGACTCTAACCGAGAATCGGTTTGAACCTGTCTGCTCCTCTGATCTGACTGATCTAACTCCCCTAACTAACTTTGAACTCTTTCCTATATTGAGAAATCACATGTATGTCTGGTAAATGTGACCATAACTCACGTGTTTTCAACATGCGCGATTTGCACGTTTTTGAAACGATTTCTGACGACTAGGAAATTTCCCATTCTCTTTGTTGCTTTACAAAGGAATTTAACCTACTTGTCTAATTCTGTAATCCATATTTTATTATGCATTCTTTCTAAGAATGTGAATAGTTTCCAGCCAAATTTGTATTTATTAAATATTTTAACAGAATCAACAATTTACTGGAGATTCCATTTATAATAACATTCTGTGTTTATTTTAATTTATGATTGGAATTCTCAATTCCAAGTCTAGCTTCGCAAGTTCGAATCCTTGACTATCCTATTTCATTTTTACATTTAACTAATTCCCTATTTTTCTACTTACATGAAAAGGGGACAGCCCTTATCATGTAACAATATTAAGAAAATAAACAAATATTTTACTTGTTTGAAATTTATCACAAATATATTTCAGAAGTATCTTCCATCTTCAATGTGTTGTTTTCTTTCTTTCCTTTTCTTCTTCTTCCTTGCCATGTTGTAAATTTGGAGAAAGCAGTCTATTTGTAAAGAGCCGCGCGTTGTTTCTAGCGGTTGTATTTTGAAATGTTTTAACTGTCCGAAACAGCTACATGGTAAATAGCTGAGGATACTCGTTTTTTATTTTAAAAATTTTTAGTCAAGGTTTTCTTTTTTTCATCCTTACACAGTTTGAATATTCTTGTATAATTGTAGACTTTGAAGAAGTCGACTTATGCAAGTGGTAAATCTATTTCTATTTAACAATTTTAGTTAAGGTTTTCTTTTTTTTTCATCCTTATATAGTTGAATTCTATTTTGTAATTGTTAACTTTGTA
>NC_136515.1:74835105-74895105 GCF_053919585.1 Euprymna scolopes
AGGATTTCGATGTCTACCATCTCTTTAGAGGAGAAAATATTAACAAACAGTTATAATGGTTTACACCTTATTTGCTAAAGTCAGTGAGACATGGAAAATCAAAATTAAAAGTTAAGTATTTAAATGTCATAGAGTAAGGGAAGTTTATGAAAAGGATACAAAAATTCACATTCAAATTTCATGGTGCAATCAGTCCGTGCTGCTAACCACTTAACCACCGTTACCATCTAGAAAAAATCGTTATTGATAATCTATAATATTAATTAACGTGTGTGTTATTTATTTTGTGTAACGCTTACATCTGAGTGACTGTCGTTTAATTGTTATGGACTTCCATTTCTTGTAATAAATAATTTTATCAAGAATTCTTCATGCGTTTAGTTTCGGTTTCGATTATTATAGCTGATGGCACTCCAGTAATCTATTTTTTATATAATTAACTTTATCAAAATTCTTCATAAATTTTGTTTTTGGCTTCGATTATAGCTGACGGCACTAAAGTTATATATATATATATATATATATATATATATATATATATATATATATATATATATATATATATATTTCATACGGTTTGATTAAGGTTTCGATTCAAGTTGATGCACCCAAGTCATATGGATACATTTTTTATTTTTGACATCGCAACTTTATAATATATAAAAACCGATAGAACATTAACTCTATCATAATATATACGAAATCTGCAAGAATTAAAATATCATATTTAAGCGTATTTTACGACCGGGCTACGCTGGGTGTCCACGCTAGCTTAGATATATACTTTTGCAGTTTTAACAAAAGAGCTACAATAATATCAGAACGTCTCCATTTACGCTGAACATCTATAGATTGCCAACATCAATATATTCCAGATTATGAATTATTCGATCGGGAGATCCTATTTATTGAAAAGAAGGACAGAAGACGACAACCCAGCCCGAACATGAAATTAGTATACAGATATGCTATTTTAATGTTCACGGCATGCTACCACCCTCCACTCTCCTCTCCAATAAATAGGATCTCCCGATCACCGAAGATGCAATGTAATGTTTTTGTTTTTTTTATTAAATGATAAGTGTTGTCGCTTTTGGGCCGTACGTGAAACTAAAATATACCTTGTTGGTCTTCTGGCTAGGATCCAAGGGTAGTATCTGTTCCGTCTAAAGATGGTATAATTATATCATGGAGTTTACGTTCGCGCCGGACGTCCATACATACTCCTATAAGTATATTGGAGATAAACCGTGATAACCAGATATATTCTGACACTACGTTAACCAGATTACTTAGATAAATACTTTTTACAGTTTTAACAAAAGGGCTAAAAAAAATATCACGGGTTCTCTATTCACACTGAACGTCCACAAAATATCCTGCAGCAATATACTACATATGAAAGATGCCGCTGTGGAATTTTCACAGACCCCACTGGTAAAAATAAATACATTTCTTACTACGCTCCCAAGCAACTCCGGATTGCACCGAAAGCATTACTTTTGGAGCGCTCTGATATATATATATACATATATATATATATATATATATATATGTGTGTGTGTGTGTGTGTGTGTGTGTGTGTGTGTGTGTGTGTGTGTAACGTTGTCCGTGTACCAACACTTTGTAATGTCAATTTACGTCGCAAAGGGAATCAAGGTAAGACTAGGAAATAATCCCATCTCGCTTTTTTCTTTGTAGCAACAGCATTTATTTTCTCATTGCTACCGCTGTCTGTGCCGTCGCCAATGTGATCTAGAACGTTATTAACCCATTCACGTGGTTTCAAACATTATTTCGTTCCATGTTCCACGCCGCTCGCGTGATCGTTCTCTGTCTCTTTTTAATAATGTTTTTTCCGCGTGCATTTACATACCCGCACACACACACACACACACACACACACACACACACACACACACATATATATATATATATATATATATATATATATATATATATATATATATATATAAGTTTCGTGGTTTAATTTTAAATTCTGAAAAAACAACATATAGAGGCATATATTCGATTTAAGAATATATAGAAGGGGTTATTTTAATTTCCTTAATCCATAGATTTTCAACAATGGCTTATATCATCAGAGGAAATGAAATTCAGTTAGCAAAATGTTCAGCTGCGAATGGACGCTATTTTTCTTTTCAGCACAATTATTGAAAATAGTTTTTGAGTGGTTGTGGATAATTATATGGAGAAAATAATAGTAATTAAGTAATATCAGGATTTTCATCTGAATTCTATCAGTATCTTATCTCGCTGATATATATATATATATATATATATATATATATATATATATATATATATATATATATATATATGCAACTATGTCTATATATGTCAGTTCGTTCCTTGTACATTCCACAACGGCTGTACAGATTCTATGAGTGATTTTAGTTAAGTTTTGTCTCTGAATACCCCCGATAATTACCGATAGTCGATAATCGAAACCGTATTTTTACTTTATCTATCATCCGTAAAGCCATTTTTTTATGTCGTCGCTTAGCAACAATGATAGACTATTTGTGCTGTCAAAGTTCTACTGTTGGTAAGTTAATAGCGTGCTTCCTTGTTTGTTGGTTGTTTTCTTTTGTTTTTGTTTTTTTGTTTTTTGTTTTTTTTCGCATGACGTGGGATCGGTAGGTTCAAACTCCGCACGTAAATTTCTTAATTCTTTTTTCATTTACTGCAAAGAATTTTATAAAACTTGAAAATTTACGTGTTTTGTTTTTATTTATTTTTTTGTTTTGTTTATTTGTTTTTTGCGTGATGTGGTCTGTAGGTTCAAACCCCGCCGGTAAAATTATTTATGTTTTGTTTTTTTGTTTTGTTTTTTTCGTAAACTGGAAAGAAGTTTATATAAAATAATTTTATAAAAGAAACAGTAGTTTCACTAGAGTGCAATGTAGAATAACATGTATTTTTGACTAAGTTACTGCATGGAAGCGTGTGAAGCTTCCTCTCGGGCGATTTTACGGATTTCGATGACAATAAAATAATAGGAGTGTGAAATATTCGTTGATCATCATTCAATCCCGGGCAATGTCGGATTTCCCTGCTAGTATATATATATATATATATATATATATATATATATATATATACACTTCATTTATTCACATAAAATTAAATATACAAAAGTATAAATTTATGCGTAAACTTTAAGTATTTACTTCAAACGTGCTCAATACGTAAGTAGAGCTAATTAGTAATTTATAAAATATATATGGCGATTAAACTACACTGAATATTCCGCGTTTCATTGGATTAAGCTACACTGAATATTCCGAGTTTCATCCACTCTAGGATTCTTCAGCCTGAAGAATCCTAGAATGGATGACACGCGGAATATTCGGTGTAGCTTAATCGCCATATATATTTTATAAATTACTATATATATATATATATATATATATATATATATATATATATATATTTGGTAAAACTGGTAATTATTAAAAACCTGAAGAGAGTGCTCAATACTATTGCAGAGCAAATATGTGTTTTATTTTTTTATTACCGTAAACACGGTCCAACATCCGAAACATATGTAACCAAACAGATAAAACGGTAATAAAAAATAAAACATATATATATATATATATATATATATATATATATATATATATATATATATATATATATATATATATATATATGAGCGCGTTCCAAAAGTAATGCATCCTAATTTTTCAACTGTCTCATAATACGTTAAATATATTGAACTCACGAATAACGTTGTTTAGTATATAAGGTTCAGAATGAATCAGCAACATTATCTATGGTGTCGTTAATAGTGTCCTTACCTCGAAAGTTTTCTTGATTAAAACTCAGGCATCCGTTGTAAGAAAAAACTTTCTTAAGTATCGAATCAATTCGTATTGAAGGCAGGAGGCACATTCGACATTGTAAACTAGAAAATAAAATGGCGTCGTCGTTTGTGTGGCTCAGGTGGTTTTATACCGCTGACGGTCTAGAGGCGAAAAGAGTGACACTAAAATATATCAATAGTATAGCTGCTCTCTCTCTTTTTTTTTTTTTAACAAAATTACAAAGCGGTGTCTTCAAAGAACGTGGGCAATGTCCTTAGATTACAAACACGAAAATGCTAAATCCTTATTTACTTAATAAATAAATTTTAAAAAAAGAAGCATGACATGACAGTTCCTCAAAGAAAGGGCAATTTGTAAACTCACTCTTCTCACATAATTATGTTTTTTTTTTTTTTTTTTAATGTGACGAGGCTTTAAACATGCATGTGCTGGAATGTATAGAACATTTCGTTGAAGTCTATGACGTCATAAGAACATCAGCAGGTTTGGTGTGTATGTAGATAATCACGTTGACACGAAGGGCTGCTAATGAAAATTAAATTGTATGATATAACTAGACGTATACTAAACATAATTAGATCCTTCTTAGACAATAATACCATCCAGGGGTCATTAACGGAGGTACATCCAAGCAGCATATCAATGCAGGAATGTCTCAGTGGTCGTTCCTGTAACCACTATTATTCCTTATATTCATTAATGACCTCCCTGATAATATTGTGTTCGAGATGGGTATACCTGCTGATGATACAATGCTCTATAACATGCATGAGGGAAGAACGGTTGTACACAAATCTAAGACAATGGCAGAATCCTTAGAAAATGGCATCCAGACCATAGTGGAACGGGATTGTAAATAGATGGTAACATTTAACTCTAGTAAGATTAGGCTGCTCCTCTTTAACGATTACAAGAAGTTTCTCCAACTACGATAACTATAGCAAATAACACCTTACCTGAAAATTCTTCCTTCAAGCTCCTCAACTTAACATTCACGGGCAATATGAACTTGAACAAATACATTGAGAACATTGCGACGACTGCTGCAAAGAAGGTGGAATCCTTCTATCGAGGTAGAAGACTAATTCCACCTGAGAGTATCCTGTACCTCTACAAAGCCACCATTCGCCCATGTATGGAGTATTGTTGCCACATTTTAGTTGGTGCATCTATCATTAGTCTCTCCTTCTTGGCTTGTGTCCAAAAAAGGGTCTCCAATCTAATAGCTTCCATTCTGTCAACTAAGCTTCAACTCCTGTCCCATCGCCGCAATGCTGCATCCCTGTCCTATTTTACAAGCATTTTAATGGAATGTGCTCTGATGAACTTGTGTATCCTCGGCGTACATATCCCCGACAAACCTGCTTAGCAACAAAATCACACCCCTTCACTGTTGAGGTCTCTAAATTCAAGAAAGCTTTCTACTCTAATAGTTTCTTCCGTCGAATTGCTAGACTTTGGTATTCTCTTCCTGCTACCTGGCTCCTTGACTATGCTCAGATGCAGAAGTTTAAATGTAATGTAAACCAACATCTTGTTAATCTTTTCTAGGCATGGTCCCAAATAGTAGCTCCTTACGTCCAAGTGGCGATATGCCTTGTCAGGGGTGAGCGTGAGTAAAAAAAATAAACAACGTTGAGCCTAACCAGTACAAAATGGGTGGCCATTTGGGAATACTAGGCGCTGTGTGTAGAAGGATGCCGATAATTCCGGCAGCTCCTGCATCCCTCTTGGCCCCTGGCTATCTCAACCCTGTATTGCCTCTGGATCGGGCTGGTTGAGACGAGAGAGTGAGGCTGATATTGTGAAAACCAGGTTCACTTTAAACAAACTTCCAGCGCGCGAATTATCCATCATCCTAAGATGATCAGATAGTCTTCGTCATTCCGACATCACTACTACTACTACTACTACTACCATTACTTCCACCGCTACAACTACTACTACTGCTACTATAAGTGACACTGTATGTTGCAGGAGGCTATCTCGACATTATCCAAACGCTGGATCAGGCTGGTTGAGACGAGAGAGTGAGGCTGGTTCTTTGCAAATCAGCTTCACTTTAAACAAACTCCCAGCGCGAATCGTCCATTATTCCGGACGAACTGGACGTATGCATGCATGTTCATTCCTGTTTATGTATATTAGTTTTTACGTGTATACGTAAAAATAGATCGGATGAATAACTGAGCGTTTCCCATGGAGAGCTAGGAGATATACCTCGGCCACAATTAATGAGGATACAATGGGAGAAATTATAAGACACTATTCCTGGTTATTCCCCAATATATTTCACCAACCTTCACTCTGATGAGAAGTATTAGGCTTCGAAATGCCTAAGTATAAATAGAATCTATAAACCCTGCTCCCACAGACGTCCGGTTCTTCTTTGAATGCATAAATAGATTTATATACACAAGAATATATATTTTGTCTTGTCAATATTTTTTAATATACTTAAGCTCCACCTTATATGTTGAGCTTCTTATATCCTGATGAATCTCTATTAATAGAACTCTTTATTATTTATTCAATTCGTTAGTATAGATATGTGTGTGTGTACGTTTGTGGGTGTAGTAAGTTATGAAAATATATATGGCAATTAAGCTACATATAATTTTCCGCGTTTCATTCTCGTAAGAATTCGTCAGGCTAACACGCGTAGTTCATGCTACTACATGTTTATATATATATATATATATATATATATATTATATATATATATTATATATATATATAATGACTAGATCACTATGACTGACGTTTAAAAAAAAGCAATTAAAAATAATAAATGTTTAATTTCAACTGTATCTGTCGCGGTTGTCGGTAGCCTAATGGTTCGGGTCCTTGCTAATGAAGCCAGACATGACTTCTGTTGCTAGGGTCCGAATCTCTCGACTGGCGTTAATCGTAACATCCCACACTGATACATTTATTCTTTTTCATGCCTTTTTTAACGTCAGTCAGAGTGATCTATCACTATATGACGATGTATGCATATGAGCTAAGTTGACCGACTTATTATAACTGAAAGTGCTCAACGATAAGAAACAAGTTTCGTAAAGGGGCTGACATTATTATTTGCTATAATTATTAAATACCTACAGACACTTGTGTTTCATCCTTTTGGGAATCATCAGTGCAAGGTGTAACGCTTAACGCCAGCCGGGAGATTCGAAGTCTGGCAATAGAAATCATGTCTAGCTTCATTAGCAATGATCCGAACCATATATATAACTACTTGTGTAGCCTTTCTGTATTTTCTACGTATGTGCGTGAAGTCGTCAAAGGGGTGAACGTGACCCCCAAAATAACCAAGTTCTTTAATTCAATTAGAAACGTCTTCACTGAGAAGCAAATGAAATTCACTCCCCAAAAAGTGTTAGCCTGCGACGTGCTTCTATTAACAAGCCGCCAACGCAACCAAAAATCCAAATAAAACTTTAATGATAATAATAACAAAAAAAGCATCAGTCATGAGACCGCATACCTTTATCTGACAACATAAAAATCGGGGCAAATTCTTATAGAATGAAGTATTCCCGGACATGCCATAGAACACTATTTCTACCCTATGTCAATGATCTTCCATAAAACTTCGATTCAGAAGATTAACATTGACTTTTTTATTCTCGTGTTGCTTCTCGTCCATTTATCTCGGATCAGTTGAAATTTTCTTGGAAAATCTGGACCTCTTTAGTGATGTTCAGCATAGTATTCGTGATTCTCGTTCGGCTCTGTCAGATTATAGGTGATTCAGAAGAGGGTAGATCTGTTTCACTCGACATCTCAAAGGTGTTTGACAGAGTGTGGCATCTGGTCTTCTACATAAACTTCGAGGTTATTGGCGGTAAATTTCTTGATATTATTAGTTTTTTTCTTCTTTCTGACCGAAGCTTGCGAGTAACTGGATGGTGTCTCCTCATTCTTTTTTTTCCTTTCAATACTGGTGTTTTTCAAGGCTATATTCTAGGCCCAGCCCGCCTATGGAATACTGTCATATTGACCTGCTTTCTGACCGACTACAGTATGGTAGTCTTCGAGTCTAATACAACAAGTTTATGCTAAACCGTCCCCTTAAATAATCAAATTATACCCAACTTACACCATTGCACTATTACGAAACTACCACCTTATATTCATTAATCCTTATCCTTGAGTGACGTTCAGGCCTTGATAAGTGGTGACTCCCTTTATAACAAAAATAAGTGTCTCCTCTCTATATAGATGGTATTTTCTGAAAATTAATATCCATGCTGGTATTGGTTCTCGCCCATCTTCACTCGGATGAGTTGAACTACACAGCCCTACTAGAAGTTGACTTCAGTTTAGTTGTGGGTTGGCGTGCGGGATGACTTGTTTCGTTTAATCCTGTTAAGAGTCAGCTCGTATCTTTCAATCGTACGCGTGTCCGCTTTACTTCTTAAGAGTCTCAAAAACAGTTCTGCTATTGAGTAGATATCGACTCTGAAACTTCTTGGTCATTCTTTCTCATAAAAAATAATTCTTGGGGTACATATATTAGGTCCATTGCTATGTTAGAAAACTTTATTAACAAAACAATCTTAATATTTTGCCCAAATATATAAGTAAGAAGTTTGGAAGAATAGCGGAAATATTGGTTGGTTGGTTGGTTGGTTGGTTGGTTGGTTGGTTGTTTTTGTTTTACGGCATATCAAACCTTTTCAGGTTATTTAATGCCGAATCCAATGATTTTGAAGAAAATCTTTTTAATAGAATATTTTTTTTCAAGTCGGTTTCTATTTAACCCATAATTGGGACCCTAACAGGTACTACAACTCCGGGTCAGAGTGGAGCTGGGAACAATACAATTAAAGGGTAGCTCCACACTCCCCAAAGCCCGCAAGCTGGAGCCTCACCATCGGATATAGTTTAAGGTCATATCCAGGACCCGGAAGTATTGTATCCATTTTGTGCTTCCATACTTCAAATGACATACCTGCCGCCATCTTTGAAACTTAGGGTCTCGTTTCATGCACCATTATCAAATAAAGTTCTGTTCAAAATTCCGTGCAGATTCCCGAGTTCGACAGAAAGATTTCTTACTTCAACAAGATACACCTGAAGAAGAGGTGGCATCAACTGAAACACTGTGAAAATAACAGATGAAGATGAGAAGAGTAGTTCGAAGACTCCAAATAATCCTGGTTCGTTAATGAATATTTTTCAAGTAAGAGCTAGCTTACCCTACCGTTTGGCCCTTCATCCTATTTTGCGACAACGAGAAACAAACAAATAACTTGTAATTCTGTTTCATGAGCTCAACCAATCTTAAGCTTAACGGCTGTCACTTAAACTACTTAACTTCTGTAAATATATTCTATGTAACTTGATATATAATAATTATTTGTATTTTAAAAATAAATAAATGCTACTGTATACGTGTTTTCATTTTTATTTTTAACTAGTTTTATCTACCCAACGTTGCTCGGGGTTCTTTTTCTTAATTTTCCATTTTTTTGTTTTTCAGTCCTAAGTAATTGACAATTGTATTATGAGTGTCGCCTGCACTGAAGATTGAACCTTTCCGCAATGCTACGGGTCATAGCGAATTTCTACTCAGCAATGGCTGACGTAAAGAGAGCAAGCTACCCACTTGGATTAAATAAAGGGTTCCGTTCAAATTCCGTGAAGGTTCCTGAGTTCGACAGAAGGATTCTCGAATTCGACAAGATACAACCGAAGAAGGTCGGAGGTTACATCGACCGAAACGTTGTGCAAATAACACTCAAGATGAGAACAGTAGTCTGAAGAATCCAAATAATACGAATAATCAATCCTCATCGACAAAACTCGTAAACATAATCTGGTTTTTTTTATATATTTAAAGAGAATTCATCGTAGTCTACATTGCACTATAGAGAACCTACTGTTGATTTTATGAAATTATTTTTAATTTTATATAATGACTTGAATTAAGTGTAAAATACAAAGTCAAGTACAATGGTCCAATCATACTCCAAACAGAAGCGTTCATTTTGAACGCGCCTCTGTCTTATCAAATAACCTACTGATGATTTTATAGGCCGAGCCATTCTGCTCGTGTGGTAATAAAACTTCTTGAATGCAATTATGTTGGTAGACTGCATAACAGTGTTAACTTTGACCAAAATTGGTCTGTTTTTTCTTTAATCAGATTTATTTGATTATCGATTTTTGATACTTATCAGAGGTATTCCGATACAAAATCTATCTAAAACACTCCCAGGCACATAAGGTACATGTGTGTGATTTTTTTTTAAATCGGCCCAGTTATTTTGGAGTCTATAGGGAACGAACTTACACACACACACACAGAAAGTGTATGTATATATATATATATATATATATATATATATATATATATATATATATATATATTTATTTATATATATATATATATATATATATATATATATATATACACACACACCGCGCGCGTTCTGTCAGCCATGACTACATATAAGTCTTAAATAATTCGTTATTGTATTCTTAGCATCGCCTTTACTGAGGATTGAACCTTCATTCTCAAGAAACGTGTCACTTCGAGCTGAATTTAATTTAGTTTGTATCCATTACGCCACGGATTATCACGGACATATAATAGTAATCAGATTCCCTTTGGCCTCAACGTTATGAAAATAACACTCAAGATGATGAAAACAGTAGTCCGAATCAGCCAAATATTTATTTATTTATTTGTTTGTTTGTTTGTTTGCGGACTGTTATCCTCATCTTCGTAGTTGTTGTTGCTGCATCCTCGTTAAGTACTGCCTTCCCTAGTTGTTGTTGTCTCACCACGGTTTTGGGCAACTAATCCTCTCGCTTGCTTTGGGTATGATTGAAGCCACTGTCTTCAGACAATATTCACCTGGAACCGTAAAGATTCAGCGCCTCTATCCACTGCGCCATGGGCCCCGAAGGGCGATCAAGATTGGATCTTATCTGGTTTTCCATTGTCGGGTCGGTACCGAATGGTATTATATATTATTGTTCCTATTTACAATGCCTCTCCACGGGACAGAGTTAGACACCAGGGTCACTTTTTAACGTGGAGAAAAGGAACAAAAATATAAATTGTCTCAGTCGTGAAGGATTTCTCCTCCACTGACAGAGAACAAGAAATTGAAGTGAAGCATCTGAAGAACAGATGGTATTTATTTGCTCCCCCACCGAGCAAATTAGGCACAAGGCCGATTTTTAATGTGAGGTGTGAAGGGAGGGAGAAGGGAAAAAGGGGACCAACTCCCGAGAGGTGGGAAATGGGAGCTGGTTAATGGTCAGGCATGTGGGGTTGCCCCCACATCTGGTCTTTGCTAGTCATAGCTAGTCATAGCTTGCAGCATCTGAAGAACAGATACTACACTTTGATCTTGTCCCGAAGGTATTATATATTATTGTTTTTTGTTTTAATTTATTGGAATACTTTGAGATGAGTAATTTGTATATTTATTTATTTATTTGCGAACTGCTATTCTCATCGTCATAGGTTTGTTTCACCACATCGTGGATAACAACAACACGATTCACCAATCCTCAGATCAAAAATTCAGAAACAAAGAATTTTCGCTGTATATATATTTTTATGGGTCCAAAAATAAAAATGGTGAAATAAAATGAAGCTTAACATATAGGTGGTGCCACTAATACAGAAATCCATGTGCTTTTCATAAAGTACTAACCTTCAAATTGAACGTGGGAGAATTTGAGCCCGATCAGATTATTAATTTACAAATTACGATTATTTAAGTGAAACATCTTTATAAATGTTCGAAACAATAGACAACCCTGAATCTCATGTGTTGATAAAAACATTGCTTTCTGGTGGGAAAATTTACAATTCTAGCAAAACAATGGTGTGATTAGTGTTATTATGGCTCTATTACGAAGTCATACATTGACTTTAGAAGCGATCGTGATAAAGAGTGATAGAAATAGAACAACTAGAAATAAAATAGGTTTAAGGATCCAAAAGTTCACACTAGAACTGTCCGCAAGGATTCATGGATCAGTTTTTGGAGTACTTGAACAAATCAATTGTGATATTCTCCTTAAGGTTGAAGGTTCAATTCTCAGTTTAGGCGACTGAAACACACAATTGCGAATTACTTAGGAACTCTATCCAGTTATGGCTGACGGAACAAGAACATGCTACTCCAATGAAGTAAAACAAAGTTTACATTCGAAATTCCGTCCAAATTTCAGAGTTCGACAAGAGACATTACCGAGTTCGACAAAAAAAAATTACCGCGTTCGACAAGATACACCTGAAGAAAGTCGGGGGTTACAACGACCGAAACGAGGTGAAAATGACGCTTAAGATGAGAGTCTACAGAATCCAGATAATACAAACAACCAATCTACATCTAAAAAATTAAGAAACGAGACATCAAAAAGTTCACAAACTTGTTTATTGAAGGTGCGTGAGATAAAAGACTGGTTGAAGTAGATTCACCCTTGTTGCTTGAACATTTTAGCATGAAAACGAAAATCTACAAAGAGTAAAAAAACACGAAAAGCTACTTTCGAATGTACAAGGTGCCTTAAGTTGCCAGACGTTTTCGTATGAACACTTTTATTGATATTACATACATGAAACTCTAGTCCCCTTCGAAGTAATCTCCTCCGGCTGCAATGCACTTGTACCATTCCAACAACTTCTGGAAGGTCCCATGGAAGTCCTCTTGTGTGAACGTGCCAATGACCCTCGTCACAGCCTCTTTAATGTTCTCAATTGTCTCATATCGATAGCCTCTACGGTTTTTTTTTTTAGCTTAGGAAATACTCAAAAGTCACAGGGAGCAAGGTCTAGACTATGGAGATCTGGATCGATATCTCATCCATCTCCCTGCTGTCATGACAACGTCTTTCTTTCTGGTGTTCTTTGAGCACCTTTGGGGCAAACATCGCACAAATCTTCCGCATTTTCAGTTCCTCGCGAATAAATGTGTGTACAGTTCTCACACTGACATCAAACTGTTCACTTATCTCTAAAAACAAATTACGGTCCTTGTCCATGAATTTCTTTATTTGACCATTCAATTCTAATAGGCTGACTTCCTGACTTTTCCCACACGTTTCACAATCCCTCGCAGACTCACTGCCTTCCTTGAATCTCTGATGCCACTAAAAAAACTAATCCTGGTCCATGAAAGATAGTCCAAAAGCAGTCTAAACATTCCATACATTTCTGTGTTTCAAACAGAATTTTATTGCACATCGTTCTTCTAAAGTGTCCTCACATCCAGATTGAATTTTTGAAATTTACCAACTGTGACAATCAGGCTTTAGTAGGGATGTATTCTAATTCCTACTGAAACTGTTCATTTGAACCTGAAATCATAAAAAATTGGTCCGTCATCTCATAAAATGTATAGCAATAGCATATTGAATTTTCAAGAGCCTACAACAATTTTAAATCTATCTATATATCTATAAAAGTGAAAGTGTCCGTCTGTCTGTCTCTACCAAACTCCTCCGACAATTTTCGGTCAAAACACTTGAAATTTTAGATATAGGTTCATTGGACATGGATCTAACTTACCAACTTGATTTCAGCCCAAAACAACAAATGTTAAGGGGTCATAATAGGAGTCAAATTTTAAAAAATTGACCGCTTTTTTTTTTTTTTTTTGCTCAACATACACCTCCAAATACCCGGGCAACGCCGGGCATCCATGCTAGTCTATATATCTATAAAAATGAAAGTGTCTGTCTGTCTGTGTGTATCTGTGTGTCTCTGTGTGTACATTTCTCTACGCAATAACTCTATCAATTTTAAGTCTACAGACTCGAAATTTGATATACAGGGTACTAAGATTTGGGAAAATCGATGTGATCGGTTTTCGGCCAGAAATTTCGCTGTTAAGGTGTAGAACTCTACCAAACTCCTCTGACAATTTTCGGTCTAAACACTTGAAATTTTAGATATAGGTTCTTTGGACATGGATCCAACTTACTAACTTGATTTGAGCCCAAAACAACAAATGTCAAGGGGTCATAATAGAAATCAAAGTTAAAAAAAAATGACCACTTTTTTTTGCTCAACATACACCTCCAAATACCCAGGCAACGCCGGGCAACCATGCTAGTCTATATATCTATAAAAGTGAAAGTGACTGTCTGTGTGTGTCTGTGTGTCTGTGTGTGTACATTTTCCTACGCAATAACTCTGTCAATTTTAAGTCTACAAACTCGAAATTTGATATACAGGGTACTAAGATTTGGGAAAATCGATGTGATTGTTTTTTTGGCCAGAAATTTGGTGATTAAGGGGTCAAAGTTCAACATGTTTACCTTTAAGAACTCTACCAAACTCCTCCGACAATTTTCGGTCTAAACACTTGAAATTTTAGATATAGGTTCCTTGGACATGGATCTAACTTACTAACTTGATTTGAGCCCAAAACAACAAATGTCAAAGGGTCATAATAGGGGTCAAAGTTAAAAAAAATTGACCTTTTTTTTTTTGTTCAACATACACCTCCAAATACCCGGGCAACGCTGAGCACCCATGCTAGGGCATGTATAAAAAGTCTGGAAAATTATTCAAGGCATCTCGTATTTCACGATTCAATCTATGGTTACGAAATATAGTCAACAAGTTCCGTTTATTCGTTTAGGAAGAATAGAATCATATTGTTATTGATTAAATCTATTTTTAAAGCAAAAATACAAAAAAAATCTCTTAAAATCCTTGTGATGTGCGTATCAAAATATCATATTCTAAAAATCACATTAATTGATCAAGTACCTTTTTTTAATTAAATAAATGAAATTTTATGATGAAGCGAGACATTATACTTTGATCCGCCAGGTTTTATAAATAAAGGGGAGACAACTGAATTCGAACTACCGAGCTTTCTAATGGCTACACTTTTCTACGTAAAGAAAATTCACAGATGTAAGACTATTGAAGGTACGAAATTCGCAAAGCTAGAGCACCTACCTTGAATGGATTTCTCGAGTCGATTAGTTGTTGCAGAAGCAATGCGCCTTTGCGTGCCTCGGGGCTATTAATCGTCTCTCCAAGTTATCCATCCTTCTTAACTGGGACAAATCAATATTTGGAAGAATAACGATTATTCGTATCGCCGTATTGGTTGAAAAGTTCTTACAAAGTCCATGACAGAAATTAAACCTAATCAGTATTTGTTTTATTTTTATTTTATTTATTTTTTTTGCAAGTTCCCGAGTTGGGATTAACTAAAACTCCCCACAGTGGAGATTCATCCCTAGAAAGCATGAGTTTCCGAGAATGCTGAACTCTAATCTATGCCTCCCCTTGCCAAACTTTCACAAAAACACTCGACTAGTTACAACCACTATTAAGAGTTTCACCCTCCCCATTCTCTATCTGTACCTAAATCTAAACACAAATTCCATGAACAAAGTTTCTTTCTTAGAACTGATCGACTGTGAAACTCTATTTCGCTCTTCTGCTTTTCATCTGGCTACAATATGGTCGTCTTCAAGTTCAATGTAAACAAGTTCTTGTTGAGTCGCCCCCTAAATAATCAATTTCTACTCCATTTCCATACTAACTATCAATACGTTGCTGTCTCAGTGACTACCGTATACTCATCAACACTTATCCTCGAGTGGTATTAATCCTTGATAAGTAGTGACTCCCATATAAAATGAATAAGGCGGGAAAAGTTTCCTTGAATTAGAGACGAATATAACACGTTCTTTCACGTCGAAAAATCACCGGAAACTAAATTTGCGCTTTTATTTGGCGCGTCACGTGTATATTTAAAAAAAAAAAAGAAAGAAAAAAAAACGTTCAAAAGCAATTCGCGGAATTCAACAGCGGAAGCGCTCCAGGCGAAGCGAATTCTAACAGTTCAAAATGGGTGACGCATTTGATCACTGTGAATCTCGAATAAAAACGTGACAATTGATGAAACACGCAGGCATCACTTCAATTGGTGTCAAATCAGCAGAAAGCGAACCGTTCGGCAAGGAAGTCACCGCTTATCAAAACCGGAACGCCATTCGAGGATAAGGAACAGTAAGTGCCGGGTAGACGATAAGATAACACCATAATGATCAGTAATGGTGGAAATTCAGTAACACTTTATTATTTAAGAGGGAAACTCAACAAAAACTTGTTTACATTCGATTTGAAAATGACGATATTGTAGTCAGCTGGTAAGCAGTCCAAAGAAACGTTTTTAATGGAATTTGTATTTAGTTTTAGGTACAGATAGGAAGTATGGGGGAAACTGTTAACGGTCCCTATAGCTAGACGAGTGTTTGCTGTGAATGTTTGGCAGCGGCGGCGCGAGAGCATATATTGAAGCTCAGTTGAGCAGCTGCCATGAAAATAACGATAGAGAACGGATAGATTCACAACGTCTCTTCTGCGAGAAAGAGGTTGTAAGAATGTGCAAAAGGAATCGCACTTTTGCTCCTTCTTATAACCTCTTTACTAGATTTTGAAGCTAGTTGTGAATCCAGTAAAGAGGGAAGGGGTCCGCTAAGCAGCTCCTGCTCAGATGTGGCAACAGTATTCCATCTTAGGGCGTATTCGACTCTCATAGAGATAAAGAATTGCGTCAGCTTTGTTCATCGATCACCTTCGAAAAACATTAACAGAGAATATTATACAGCATTATATATTATATTATATAGCAAAACATTATATATTATACAGCATTATATATTGTATAGCAAAACATTATATATTATACAGCATTATATATTATATTATATAGCAAAACATTATATATTATACAGCATTATATATTATATTATATAGCAAAACATTATATATTATACAGCATTATATATTATATTATATAGAAAAACATTATATATTATACAGCATTATATATTATATTATATAGCAAAACATTATATATTATACAGCATTATATATTATATTATATAGAAAAACATTATATATTATACAGAATTATATATTATATTATATAGCAAAACATTATATATTATACAGCATTATATATTATATTATATAGCAAAATATTATATATTATACAGCATTATATATTATATAGAAAAACATTATGTATTATACAGCATTATATATTATATTATATAGCAAAACATTATATATTATACAGCAGTATATATTATATTATATAGAAAAACATTATATATTATACAGCATTATATATTATACTAGCGGGGGTGCCCGGCGTTGCCCGAGTGTTTGTTTCCGGGGAGTTTTAAAAAATGCTATGGTAGGTAAGTAGGAAGGATCAAACCCGGAGTCATGAGTAAAAGTAGGAAAATAAAGTGTGGAAAAAAACAATAAAAAACATCTGCAACGTTAACAGTTCGGCCACCAAGAAAAGTCCATTCCAGTTGTTTAGGGAAAAAAAAACAGTCAACGGTAGGTCGGCGCGAACGTGAAAATATAATGTGAATTGTCCAGCACGCTAACCACTACGCCACAGAGCACTGCAGCTTAGTTTAGTGATTTTAAATAACTTCACATGAAAGAACTACGAAGCCAAACCGGTGTTCTCTTCTCAACTGTTCCTTGTGAACGATCCCCAAACGGTGTTAAGTGGTGGCAGGGGGAGGAGGAATTTATTAGAGAGAAAATATTTTACCACTTCCATTGATCTTAACCGATTTTGGCCGTGACTTCTCAGCAGAAAAAGTATAGAAATCTAAGATTATCGAGGAATTTGAGAAATAATAAGCCTATAACACACCTCAGATATTGTTCTGCCGTTTGTGCATATTATATTTGCATGAAATATCTTGATTTTTAATCCTATTAAGGTCAAAATCAGACGAGAAAAACTGAGTTCATTTTATTTATATAGAAGAAGATAGAAGATAGAAGATAGAATAGAGAAGAAGAGATTATATAGCAAAACATTACGTATTATACAGCATTATATATTATATAATATAGCAAAACATTATGTATTATACAAAATTATATATTATATTATATAGCAAAATATCTATCATGAATGAAGAAGTTCTCTTTCATCATAACAATGTGACAATTTTATTGCAATGATTGCAAAACATGTCTTGTTGAAAGTCTAAAGTGATTCATGTATTCCAAAAACCAAAACTATCTAAAAGACTCAACAAAAAATAACAACCGAAAAGTTCACCTCGTTAAGCATGTAATTTATTCTCCCCCCCCCCACCACCACCACCACCATTAGACGACCCTTACTCACTTACCGAGCGCATGTACAATGAACTTGCGCGTAATCTTTAAGGCCTCCTCAACCACTCCTCGCCTTCTGTCCTCTCTTTTCCCAGAACGTACGCATGGTTCCCCCCCTCGCCAAACTTTCACAAGAAACACCCGTCTATCAGAAAACACTATCACTAGTTTCTCCCGCTCTTTATCTGTGCCTAAACCTAAGCGTAGATTCTATGAGCAAAGCTTCTTTCTTAGAACTGCACGCCTATTAAATTGTCTTCCGTTTTTTCTGCTTTCCAGCTGACTACAATATGGTTGTCTTCAAGTCTAACGTAAACAAGTGTTTGATGACCCGTTCCATATAAGTTTACAAATGTACCGAATCTCCATTACTAACTGTTACTATATTGTCCAATTTCTACTGTACATTCTTTAGCCCTTATCCTCTAGTGGCCTCTTGGCCTTAGTAAGCGGTGATGCCTATGTAAAAAAAAAATGCTTCATTGTACCGCAAACAACTCAGATCGACTTAAAGACTTAGACGTATTCATCTTCCAGATGCAAGAAAAACTTTCGCTTTTAAACACTATTCAGCATACATCAAATATTTACACACACATGTTATAGCAATCCAATCACACATTTCCCAACATTCATATTACTGACTCTAAATAGACAACTTAATAAAATGAAGTGAAATAAAATAATTTCAATTTAATTTGTTACTATTTTTTATGCTTGGGTTCGGCAATTCTTTTTCAAATAAAGCCCATCTTATGCCTGTTAGCCCGATTAGAATAAATAATAATAGTGAGATCATCATCATCGTCATCATCATCATCGTCATCATCGTCATCATCGTCGTCGTCGTCATCATAATCATCATCATCATCATCATCTAGATTTATTTCTAGAAAGACATCAGGAACTTACGGGAGGGACCACGTGAGGTTGCGAACACGCAAAGTGAAAGTGAATATATTTATTGCAATTAAACTATACAGAAGTGCTCGCGTTTCATTTCCGTAAAAAAAAAATCCTAAATCTAAAATGCATGGAATTCGCGTTACTGATTTTTTTTTTCTTTAGTTTTTATATCCATGTGGTATTTTAAGTATGTGTTTTTGTTGTTGTTTTTATTTTGTTGTTGTTGTTGTTGTTGTTTTTAGATTTCGTATCATTTCCTAGAATGCTTGTAAAAAAAATACAGATTTCAGATACTGTCGTATCTTGACTCAATGAGATGGGTCGCTCTCACATGTTTAACTACTGAAATATCGAAAATTAAACGAAAACACTACTAATAACTCTCACTAATTGTTCAGATAATTATTTTTCGACCGATCTGTACACGTTTAACTTACTGAAACTGCTTGAATATTCTTCTTTATTTCAAAATACTTTAAACTATATAGAACTAAGTCCAGACAAAATTGTCGAACATTTTGAAAAACATGTTGGCTTGGCTAAGTAAAAGTAACGCTAACAAATCTATACATAATACATCTTGCAATCAATAAACACACGTGTAAATTATATAGAGAAGTAGAAAAGTTTTCTTGAATTTGGTAACAGTTATTCATTTTTGCTTTAAATCAAATAACTGCTTAAGATTTAAATGCTAATTAAAATTACATTTTCAATTTCATTTCAAGACTAAAATGCATTTTTAGACCAACATTTGCAGTACCTGCTCAGCGTTAATAAGAAATTGCTGTCTTCTCACGAAGTCAGTTTTTAATGTAGAGAAAAACTAGTTCCCAAAAGGGGGCACTCACGATTCGAACAAAACTGAATATTACCTCTGTGTAGAAAGATTTCTGGCGATTATGCAATATAGTTTAGTAAAAAAAAAAAAACACATGACAAAACCAAAGATAACAAATAACTGTTACCAAACGCAAGATAATTTAATTTTCAACCTGATTGTAAGATTTATTATGTATACAGTTGTTAGCATTACGTTTACTTAGACGAAGTGACGTGTTTACATTTAAAAGATAGTAAAAAGGAGAATGGAACCATAAGCCTAAGTCCGAGGGTAGTTTCCTTTGAATTAGGGTGAGTTTTTTTGTCTTTTTTGTTTTGTTGTTTTTGTTTTTTGTTTTGTTTTTTTTGTTGTTGTTGTTTTGTTTTGTTTTTTTGTTTTTTTTTTAATTTTTTAAGTCTCAAAATCGTGATCAAGTCCCGGTAAAATTGTCGAACATTTTGAAAAACATGTTGGCTTGGCTAAGTAAAAGTGACGCTAACAAATGTATAGCTAATTCATCTTGCAATCAATAAACACACGTGTAAATTATATAGAAAAGTAAAGGGTTTTTTTTGCGTTTGGTAACAGTTAATCACTGCAATATATTTTGGTGTCATAATTGCCCTTTTATACAGCCAATCATGAATTGTAAAATTTGAAACTAATGATGAAAAAACGTCTGCAATTAGTTCGTCTAAGTAAAACAGGGTGGTTATTCTGATAAATTTATTTCACCTTTCTGATTCATAGTCACGCTTCTTTGTTTTTGCCCTTTTTTCTCTTGTTAACTATACTGCATAATCGCTAAAAAAAGATATGGTCTGCACTCTAAATCGTCCACTCATAATCACTTCTGAAACTGATCCAATGTTCCTTCTCGGACAATTCCGGAACAAATTTTAGGTATGAGAGCTTGCTTTATGTTATTTCTTGTCATCAAAGCCAACAGAGTTTTGGACATTGTTGAGGTGGCTTCTTCTCTGTTGATTGTTTCTGTGCAGTTCTATGAAGTTCACTCCTCACCGGGATTTGCCTTCTCCTTTTGTAAAGAAATTAGTTTATTGCTAATCGCCTGAGGTGACCGTCCCTGGAAATATTGACCAAGCTAACTAGGCATATTTTTTTTTCAGATCAGAATGCTATTCTTCTTAGCAACTGTCTTTTCAAACACAACTTTCTGACCTTTGTGTCACATCATTCCATCGGGGGAGAGAGATGAATAACTTGAGATTGCTGAAAACAGAACCCAGGGAGTTTGGACTGCTTAACTGTTATCGACCAACTAAACCGAATATTACTATTACTGATAGAAACACACCCAATAAATGTCATCATTCATGTGGAAATATAATGTTCTATCAGTATTTTATTTAGTTTTCGATTTTTTAGCTATTATTGAGGCTTGACCGTGGCTCGTATGAGACCATTAGTTTGGAGTTTTTTGTTTTGTTTTTTTTACATGGAGGTCACCACTTATTAAGGCCCGGAAGCCACTCGGGGATAAGGGTTATTGCGTGTACAGTAATCAATGGGATAGTATCGTAGTAATCATTAGTATTGGAGATTTGATAGAGTGTCTTACTTAAGGGGGTGGTTTGTCAGGAATTTGTTTATGTTGGACTTGAAGACATCCAAGTTGTAGTCAGGCGGGAAATAGGCAAACAGAAGAGAGTTCCACAGGCGTGCACTTCTCAGAAAGAAGCTCTGCTCATGGAATTTATGTTTGGATTTAGGCACAGATAAAAAGTGGGGGAAATTATTGACAGTAGTTTCAGCTAGACGGGTGTTTTTCGTGAAAGATTGGCGAGGGGGGACCAGAGATTGGAGCTCAAACGAGCTCTTTCCATGGAAATAACGATAAAACGAAGACAAGCCCGAAACGTCTCTTCCGTGGTAGAGAGGCTGCAGGGAAGGGAAAAGGGCACCCCCACTAAGCCACAAAGTTTATTTTGTACTCTGTCAAAACAGGATAGGCTGTTTTTAGTAGCTCGTGCCCAGATGTGGCAGCAGTACTCCATCTTTGGACGTACTTGGCTTTTATACAGATAGAGAATTGCATCAGTAGTGAGATATCTTCTGGAGCGGTTGAAGGATCCCACCATTTTCCCAGCGACCTTGGCAATAGACTTGATATACGTGTTCCATTTCAAATCAGGAGTAAAGGTCAAACCCAGAAGCTTGTCAAAACATGGAGCCTCCCCTAGACGAGAGCCATCCATTTCAATTGATGCCAGATGGGGATCAGAGCGTTGATGATGTAAAGATAGAGCTTGGTTTTGTTATGCATTAAAAGTAACCAGCCACCTCTTCCCCCACTGTACCATGCACTCAAGATCAGAGGAGAGAGAATCAGAAAGAACTTTGTCATTTGCGGCCTTTGATGTGTTGCCATAGATGGTCGTGTCATCAGAATAGATGTCAACGAATGATTTAAGTATGTGTTTTGGGAGATCATTGATGTTTATCGTTCTATCAGTATTTTGTTTAATTTAAAATCTTTGATCAATTATCAAGATCTTCAGATAACCGTCTCATGTCAGCCATGCTGTTCTCGTTCTAACTTGTGCTAGATACTACCTGTGTTTCGAAGTAAATATACGCTATAAAATAAGTTAAACGGCAAAACCTGATCCAGATAGGGAGAAGAGTAACTTGTTGTGTCGTGGAACAACAGTGAAAATAAGAACAATCAAGTCAAGGTTCGGTTAAGGAACAATTGTAACTCTATTCCGTTTGCCTGCTTTCCAGCTGACTACAATCTGATTGTCTTCAAGTCTAACGTGAACAAGTTCTTATTGAACCATCTCCTTAAGTAATCCAAGTTACAAAATTCCCACTAATGTCTGCTACGCTAACATTACAATGACTAATGTATACCTAGCAACCATTATCCTCGAGTGGCCTCTGGGCCTTGATAAGCGGTGACTCCCCACCCCTATTTAAAAAAAGATAGGAAAGCGTGTATAACTGCTTGGCACTCGGCTAGCAGTTAAAGTGCAGTCGCATCTCTCTCACCGGTGTTGGAATTACTAGTGCTATTTATAGTGCCAAACGGTGTAAATTCCTCTGTTCAAAGAAGGCCGGTATAACACTTATCTTGCCTATGGTAACGTTTATTTGGTATACGTTTGTTTTTGACGTTTCTGAAGTTTTGAGATGAGGATTGGTTATTTGTGTTATTTGGATTCATCGGACTACTGTTCTCATCTTGAGTGTGATTTTCACAACCTTTCGATCGATATCACCTCCAACCTTCTTCAGGTATATCTTGTCGAACTCGGGGATGTTTCTGTCGAACTCGGGAATTTGGATGGAATTTCGAGCGGAACCCTTTATTTACTTCACAGGGGTAGCATGCTCTTGTTCCGTCAGCCATGATTGGATAGAGGTCCTAAGTAATTCGCAATTATATTGCATGGGCGACCGAAAACTACAATTACGAATTACTTAAGACCTATATCCAATCATGGTTGACGGAACAAGAGCACACTACCTCCGTGAATTTATCTACAGTGCAATGTAGACAAGAATGTATTGCAGATTAAATCATTGCGGGAGACATGTAAAGTTTCCTTCTGATGCACCGACATGGGTCCCCGACTAAAGGAGACAATCAATCAATGTGATTAAAAAATAGACAATTTCACCGATTTCGATGACAATAAAAGTATTAGTCGTGTGAAACAATCGTTGATTTTCATTCGATCCCAGAAAGCATCGGGTTCCCCTACTAGTATGTTTATACAGCTGAGTGAAATGTTTGCTTACATTTACATTCTTTATCTCCCTCCCTCTCTCCCTCTCCCTCTCTATCTCTCTCTCTCTTTCTCTCTCCGGTTCTCTTTTTCTTTCTCTTTCTCTCCCTAACTATTCGCTCTTGTCTTCCGTCTTATTCTTTCGTTATCTCTCTTCCTCTTCGTCTCCCTCTCTCCCTCTCTCTCTCTCTCTCTCTTTCTCTCTATCTATCTATCTATCTATCTTTCGTCATCTCTCCTTAACTATTCGCTCTTGTTTTCTCTCTTACTCTCTATTTCTCTTTCGTTCTCCCCTCCCTTCCTATCTCTCCCTCTCCTTCTATTTCTTTCTTCCTCTCCCTCTCCTTTTCTTCCCACCCCCTATCTCTCTCAACCTTCCCACATATATGGAGTCCTGATTATTTATCCAGAGCTTTTCACCTACCTATATAGGTACGTGCAAAAGAAATCCTCGATTTGCTTCTTTCTTTATTACTTTCTTTTCTATCTCATATCCATTCCTCCTTTTCTTTATTTCCTGCCGATTCCCTCACCTTCCTACCTTCACCCTCCCTCCCACATTTATTCCTCTCTGCATATAAGACGCGCCGTTCGCAGCAGGTCTCAGCGTCTGGTTACCCTTCTCGAGGCATGACCATCCTTTAATGCAGGAAAAGAAAAAGGTTACTTTCCCCCTTTTAATTCAACAATCACACCGAAACTAGAACACGTATTCGATTATCTATATTCTTATTGAAGAAACCATTTTCTTTCTCCTTTTCTCTGCGACTATAACAGTAAAGCTTTTTTTTTCACACCGAGCAAGATGGACACCGTAAAATTACTGCAGCTACTTGTTTTATCGATGAGCGCACTTTTAATGACGGAGACGGCAGCTCTTTACTACGGATTCCCTGGCGGCTATCGCAGATTTGGAATGGGTGGTCTCGGTCTAGGTTTGGGCGGTTTCGGCGGCATGCGCATGTTCGGCGGACGCGGCCTCATGAGAAGGAGAATGTTCGGTATGGGAAGAGGCCTTTTGGGCGGTGGAGTCCTTGGAATGGGAGGTGGTCTTATGTATCCAGGCAGACGTATGTTGATGCGTAGACGTCTTGGCTTTTTTTAAGGTAAGTGTACTGATCTTCTTTTTTTTTTTACAAGGAAGTCACCAATTATTAAGCCTGAAGACCACTTGTGAATAATGGTTAATGGGTTATCACGCATATTAACCTACTCGAGAAACTGCCCGGTGTTTACGTTATGACACGTGTAAAAAAAATATTAACGGTGTTAGTCAATTTAGCGAACCCGCCCATTAAGAACTAGGTACGTCCTAAAATGGGGTACTATTGCCATGTCTACGTTGGAGCTATTCGCTGCACCCTATCCTGTTTTGATAGTTGACAACCCGCTCCGAAACCTGGTAGGAAATGCCATTTTCTTTTCCTTGCAACGTCTTATCCACAGAAGAGATGTTGCAAGACTGTCTCTGCTCTATCGTTATTTTCATGGCTAGTGCACGATTGAAATCCAATCTATGGTCCTCCTCATCCAGTTTTCAAAAAGCACTCAACTATCTACAACCACTATATACTATTTTCTCCCACTCCCTATCTGTGTTAAATCTAAATGAAGATTCCATAAACAAAGCTTCTTTCCCAGAACTGCCGCCTTGTTTCGCTGGGTTGCATTCTGGTGAAATACAACATATTAGCCTAGAAATCCAAGGTAAACTTGTTGAGCCGTCCCCTTAAATAATACAAGGTCTACCAAATTTACACCATTCACGATTACTACACTACAACCTTACATTCCTTAACTATTATCCCCGAGTGGCCTCCGAGCCTTTATTAGTGGTGACTCCAAAGTTTTAAACAAATGTTGTCTGCAAATAAAAATATTAATATGATACAATTAATAAAAGTACATACAAATATTTATTTTAGAAAAATATACGAACTATTCATAAAGGAAACTGTTGTGTCTGTATCGATAACAACACGAACGCAGAAAGGAAAGGGAAAACAGATATATTAAGACGAAAATAAAATACATATTTACAAAGGTGCAGTTGTATTGCAGTTGGAAGATTGTCCGGCAGAGGGCGTGTTAAAGTCTTTCATGGAGCAACCGGCACATGCGTCTTGCCTATCCGGTGCTCGAACACAGCTCCCCGGTCTTGTTGACTTGATACCTTTATCTATATCTTTTCACCCACGTATGCTAATTAGTGGGCGTCTCCACAACAGAAACAAACAGATTTATGTGAAAAAATTATGTTCCGCTTTCCTGTTTCCCTCCGGACTTCAACCTGGATGTCTTCAAGTCCAACACAAACAAATTCCTGATGATCTGCCCCTCCCCTAAGTGATGACACCTTACAAATTCTCCAATACTATTGCTACACTATACATTTGATTACTGTACACACAATAACCCTTATCCTTGAGTGGCCATTGGGCCTTGATAAGTGGTGAACTCGATATAAAAAAAGTAAATACACAGATTTATTTAAGAAATAATATGCGAACAATACATAAAAGTAAATACACAGATTTATTTAAGAAATAATATGCGAACAATACATAAAAGTAAATACACAGATTTATTTAAGAAATAATATGCGAACAATACATAAAAGTAAATACACAGATTTATTTAAGAAATAATATGCGAACAATACATAAAAGTAAATACACAGATTTATTTAAGAAATAATATGCGAACAATACATAAAAGTAAATACACAGATTTATTTAAGAAATAATATGCAGACAATTCATAAAAGTAAATACACAGATTTATTTAAGAAATAATATGCGAACAATTCATAAAAGTAAATACACAGATTTATTTAAGAAATAATATGCGAACAATTCATAAAAGTAAATAAACAGATTTATTTAAGAAATAATATGCGAACAATGCATAAAATACACAGATTTATTTAAGAAATAATATGCGAATAATTCATAAAAGTAAATAAACAGATTTATTTTTTAGAAATTCATATGCAAACAATTCATAAAAGTATATAAATCTATTTATTTGAGAAAAATATACGCAGAAAAATTCATAAAAGTAAAAAACATATCTATTTGAAAAAGTTGTATACGAACAATTCATAAAAGTAAATAAACAGATTTATTTTTAAAAAATTGTATGCGAGCAATAAATATAAATAAACGTTTATTTCAAAAGATTTATATGCGGAGAATTCATAAAGGAACATAAACATATTTATTTTTAAAAATTGTAAACGAATAATTCATAAAATTAAATGAACATATTATTTGAAAAAATTGTATACCAACAATTGATAAAAGTAAATAAACATATTATTTGAAAAAAATTATATGCGAACAACTCATAAAAGTAAATAAAATAGTTATTTGGAAAAAATATTATATGCAAGCAATTCATTAAAGTAAATAAACATAGTTATTTGATAAACAATTTATTCGAACAATTCATAAAAGTAAATAGCCATATTTATTTGAAAAACATTACATGCAAACAATTCATATAAGTAAATAAACATAGTTATTTAAAAAAAATTATATGCGAACAATTCATAAATGTAAATAAACATATTTATTTGAAAATAATTATATGCGAAGAATTCATAAAAGTAAATAAACATAGTTATATTAAAAACATTATATGCGAACAATTTATGAAAGTAAATAAACATATGTACAGGGTGGGCCAATATAAGGGTCCTATTTTTAAAAATTCATAAATTCATGTAAGTTTTAAGAAGTGTTTTTCGGCCAAAATTTGTTTTGTTTATTTCAAAAATATCTATGAAGGGTCAGTCTACACACACATAAAGTTTGGTGAGTTTAACTTTTATTTTGTGGAAGTTATTCAAATTTAAAGATAGGACCCTTATTTTGGCCCACCCTGTATTTGTAAAAAGTATACGGAACAATTCATAAAAGAAAATAAACATTTATTTAAAAGAATTTATATGTAAAACAACCATAAAAATAGATAAAAATATTTATTTGTAAAAAGTATATGCGGACAATTCATAAAAGTAAATAAACAGATTTATTTGAAAAATTTTGTATACAAACAATTCATAAAAGTAAATACACATATTTATTTGAAAAAGGTTATATGCAAATAATTTATAAAAGTAAATAAACATTTATTTGCGAACAATTCATAAAAGTAAATAAACATATTTATTTCAAAAATTTTATACGAACTATTCATTAAAGTAAATAAACATATTTATTTAAAAATATTATATGTGAACAATTTATCAAATTACATAAACATTTATTTGAAAAACATTGTATGCGAACAATTCATAAAAGTAAATAAAATATGTATTTGAAAAGCTTTATAGGCGAACAATTCATAAATGTAAATAATCAGATTTATTTGAAAAACATTATATGAAAACAATTCATAAAAGTAAAAACACACATTTATTTTTAAAAATTATATACGAATAATAAATAAAAGTAAATAAAAATATTTATTTGAAAAACATTATATGCGCACAATTTATAAAACTACATAAACATTTATTTAAAAAATATACATACGAACAATTCATAAAAGTTAATGAACATATTTATTCGAAAATAATAGTACACGAACAATTCATAAAAGTAAATAAGCATATTTATTTGAAAAATGTATATGCGAACAATTCTTAAAAGTAAATAAACAGATTTATTTGAAAAAAGTATGTGCAAACAATTCATTAAAGTATATAAAAATATTTGTTTGAAAAACACTATATGCGAACAATTCATAAAAGTGAATAAACATAGTTATTTGAAAAAAATTATATGCGAACAATTCATAAAAGTAAATAAACATATCTATTTGAAGAAATTTTATACGAACAATTTATAAAAGTAAATAAACATATTTATTTGCAAAAAATATACGAAATATCCATAAATTAAATAAATATATATATATGATCAAAAATTATATACAAACAATTAATAAAAGTAAATAAACATATTTATTCGAAAAAAATTATATGCGAACAATGCATAAAAGTAAATACACATATTTTTCTGAAAACGATATGCGCACAATTCATAAAGTAAATAAACATATTTTTTAAGAAAATATGCGTACAATTCATAAAAGTAAATAAACATATTTATTCGAAAAAATTATATGCGAACAATTCATAAAAGTAAATACACATATTTTTTTAAATTCAGTTCACGGATTTTCTTATCTATTATATTTAAATGTAATATAGAAATGAAACCAACAATAAATTGGTGGGATAAACAAACTGTCTACTTCACTATCACATGTGATAACATAAACACCAATCAATGGCTCGAGTAAGTGATCACCGGAAAATTAAGTTGTTTTTCTTTGTTTTGTTTTTTACATGGAGGTCACCACTTATCAAGGCCCGAAGGCCACTCAGGGTTAAGGGTTATTGCGTGTACAGTAATCAATGAGATAGTATTGCAGTAATCATTAGTATTGGAGGTTTTGATAGAGTGTCTTACTTAAGGGGGCGGTTTGTCAGGAATTTGTTTATGCTGGACTTGAAGACGTCCAAGTTGTTGTCAGGTGGGAAACAGGCAAGCGGCAGAGAGTTCCACTCGCGTGCAGTTCTAAGAAAGAAGCTTTGCTCATGGAATCTACATTTGGATTTAGGCACAGATAAAGAGTGGGGAAAATTATTGACAGTAGTTTCAGCCAGATGGGTGTTTCTCGTGATAGATTGGCGAGGGGGGACGAGCACCTGCCATGAAAATAACGATAAAAAAAGACAGGCTCGCAACGTCTCTTCTGTGGGAGAGAGGTTGCAGGGAAGAGAAAAGGGCACCCCCCACTAAACCACGAAGTCTATTTTATACTCTGTCAAGGCAGGATAGGCTGTTTTTAGCAGCTCCTGCCAAGATGTGGCAGCAGTACTCCATCCTTGGACGTGCTTGGCTTTTATACAGATAGAGAATTGCATCAGTAGTGAGATATCTTCTGGAGCAGTAGAAGGATCCCACCATTTTCCCAGCATCCCTGGCAACAGATTTGATGTACGTGTTCCATTTCAGATCATGTTAATGCGTAGTGATCATTAGTAGGGAAAATTTATAGAATTTTATTAAGGGAACGGATCAACAAGAATTTGTTTACCTTGAACTTGAATACGACCATATTATTTTTGCATTAACTTCGAGGCCACCGTGGTTATTTCAAGTTATATCAAGTTTGGTGCTGATGTATTTGACCAGTCGCAAATGTCTCTTATCGGTCATGTGATATGTTTTATACGGTGTTATCTCGAAATAACTAAATGCGTCTGAAATTATCGGTCGTTATTTTATTATTTTATTAATATAAATTATCAATATATAGTTTATGAATATAAATTATCAATATAAATTATCAATATATAGTTTATGAATATAAATTATCAATATAAATTATCAATATATAACCAGTAGATTTTTTAAAGGACAATGCTGTCACACAGACAACGAAACATTTAATACGTTATTACATATTTCACAATATTATCGAAACTAATTAAAGTGGACAGCCCTCGCGTTAAGGGAGCACCATACTTTGACACACTTCTGGGACTGACCTTCACTTTTGATCTGGAATTGAAGACATACAAAAGACTTGTTGCAAAAATAACTGGGAAAATGGTGAGATCATTTTATGCAGTTAAATGGGCTGGTAAACAGCAAAATAAAAAAAAATACAATAAGAAAAAGTTCAGCTAGAATTCGTCACTGCCAACTTTCTCTCTCAACTTCCAGCACGTGTTCTCCCCACCATCTTTTCCAACAGGCATTTTATTAGAAAACTCACCCCATTCCATTTGAATACATGTGCAGTGGAAGATGAGATCTCGTAAGATTCCAACTTATAAATCCATGGCTGCCATCTTTAATTTCTCTCTCTCTCAGATCCCATCCGAAGGTAAGTTGTATAACCGCACAATACACACACACACACACACACACACACACACACACACACACGCGCGCGCGCGGGCGCTTTCTTCTTTGATTATTACATTCAACTCTACATTTTACCGCTTCAGAAAGCACCTTAACCCCGATGCAATCTTCTACCTGTATAAGAGTCAAATGCGTCCAAAGATGGAGAACTGCTGCCACATCTCGAGACAAACTGACGAGAGCACTCTTTCATGTCCCGAGAGGGTGCTAAACTGACTTCAGAATTTAGTAGGCGATGTCCTTTTCTCAGACCTGTTATTTCTTCATCATAGAAAAGACGTTGCGAGCCTGTCTCTGCTCTATCGTTATTTTCACGGCGGATGCTTTACTAAGCTTCACTCTATGGTCCCCTCCAGTAAGGCATTCAGGGAAAACCCACGACTAGCTCAAACCACTATCAGCAATTTCTCTTACTTTCTATCTGTGTCTAATTTTTTTTTATTACATTTTCACTTTAAACAAGGCGCAGTGCCATTTTGATGAAGGGGGCTAATATCGAAGACATAAGTTACAGAAATATTACGTAGGGAGTTGAGCAGCAAGATGTCTGTTTACATTACATTTGAACTTCTGCATGTCAGTATAGTTGGGAAAGCAAGACCTCGGAAGAGAGTTCCAAAGTCTAGCAGTTCTGGGGAAGAAACTACTGGAGTAGAAGGCCTTCTTACATCTAGGGATCTCTATTGTGTAGGTGTGGGATTTTGCTGATTGTCGGGTTTGTCGGGGGTATTTACGTCGAGGGGGTACAATGGCTTATAGTTCGTTGGAGCATCCACCATTAAAATACTTGTAGAAGAGGTAGAGAGATGCAACATTTCGTCGATGGGACAGAGGCCGAAGCTTCGATGACAGTTCAGGGCCTATCAAGTTTGCAACTCTCTTTTGAGTTCTGTCCAGGAGTAAGAGACTAGTAGCAGACGTACCAGCCCAAATGTGACAACAGTATTCTATACATGGGTGAATGGTGGCCTTGTAAATGTAGAGAATATTTTCAAAATTAGGTAACTTTCTAGCACAGTATAGAGAGCCCACCTATCTCGCAGTCTCCCTGGCAATGCTCTGAATGCATCTGTTCCAAATCATGGTCCCTGTGAACGTTAAGCCGTGGAGTTTAAAAGAAGTACTTTCAGTTAATGTATCTTTAGCCATTGCTATTAGTGGTTGAGAAGGTTTCTTGTAATTATTGAAGGAAACAAGCTTAGTCTTGGCAGCATTGAATGTGACCATCCATTTTTGTCTCTATTCCACTACAGATTCAACAAAAATCTCATAAGCAGAGATTTCATTCTCAGGACTGCTCGTATGTAGAACACAATACCGGCTGAACTGCTTCCCAGCTGACTATAACATGGTTGTTTTGAAGTTCAACGCAAGCAAGTTTTTAGTGAGACGTTCTCTAAAATAATTTAACGCGTCCAATTTTCACCATCACCGGCCATCACGGCGCTGTCTCATCTGACACCCATTCACTCTTATTCTTGAGTGGCTTCCGGGCCTTGAAAACTGGTGATTACGTAGTATTTATTTAAGTTTGTATTGTACAGAAGCACAAATTTATTTTTAAGCAAAATGTTTTCTCTTCGTTTTAAAATGTGTATTCCGGTTTTTTTCTTTTCGACATGTGTTGTATATTAGGGGCTTACAAGCTAGATTTCTAGTGTTTCAATGAAACTGCATGTATCGATGGACGATCGAGCTAATGTACAATGGTATTAAAGGATAAAATATTTCATAAAGAATAATATTAGATAAATATTTGAAACAATAAGCAGATTTGGAATCAAATATATTAAAGACGCAATAAAATATGTACAGTTTACGATAACAAATGTTTTGGAATTTAGTTCAGCAAAACAATAAACAATAAGATTGGCCTGTTTACATAAAGTGTTTACAAAACAAAAAAAAATACGTTTTGATGCATAATGTAAACACTAGTCAGTTAAGGAATCATTTACTGGGGTTCGGAAGCAACGAGCTGCTGTTATTTTTACGTCAATAGAAGCTTTAATAAATGCAATTAGAAGATGTGGAAACTAAGCGAAACGTTGCAAACCTCCGAAGAAAATCACAACACAATAAAAATAAACTCATTTAAACTATAACCTTTGTCATGGTATTTCCTTTAGATGGAGATATCTTCCTTTACAGAGTTAAGTTAAAGATCAATCGCCGGAAAACAAAAATTATAAAAGAAGGTATGTTCCCCTCTGTCTGTGCGCTACACACATATAAAAGTTATTACTATTATAATTGCGTATTAATATTTAAATTATCAGTCCATTATAAAGAACTGTTTCGTGCTCATCTATTTATTGTTTGTTAAAAAGAAAATGTCCGTCATCGTAAAATGAATGTTTCTTGTGAAATGTTATATGCATCATATATACATATACTTTGCTTGTATTCAATGAGCTATGTTTCTGACAAAGGGGAAAATTGCTGTTTTCTGGATCGGAATCTATCTACCAAACACATCTCGTTGGCTAATTTTTTACCGTGAATAGTAATTTAACCTCTTTTTATCAATTTTCTTCATACTTTCTCTCGAGCAATTGTTTTATAAAAAAATCACTATAGATAATAGTTACACGGTCAGTTAACCGGATTTCACCAAACACAGTAGTGCAGTATTATTTTGCTAATAAACGATTTGTAACATTACGTGTAGAAATTTTCGATCCCCAGAGATTATCTCCTGTTTTCGTCGACAGCACTTAGCTGCCTGTTTCTTTGAAACACATGCAATTGACTGATCTAATAATGATGTCTCATCGGTGGTGACAGTGACTGTCACTTTCTCGTTGTTTAAACAGCAAAAAAAAAATGACGCGCTTTCTTCTCTGACAGCAAAAACTTTTTATTTTTAATCATGTTCGTTTGTTTGTTTCTGCTTTCAAACGCATGAATAATACTATATAATATTCTCTATTGATGAATCTTTCTTTCCCAAAGTAATCAATGAACAAAATACTTTAAGCATCTTAAAATACGGAGGCCTAAACTTTGCTTGCTGATGTTTGCAGCGATTTTCAAGTTAATTCAAGTTTCCACAATAGCATCAACGTATTTGTTTTATATATGCTTGAGGAAAATAGAAAATTGGCCTTGAATTTAATTTCGGCAGCTTCGTAACTTTCATTTCTCTTTATCTTATTCTTTACTCTACTGTTTTTACTGTGTTGTTTGTGGCTTGGACTATTAGTGGACCATAATGGAAACCTCATTATAACTACAAGATATATAAATAGATCGGTTTGCATAATAAAATATTGAAATAAGTCAAAAAAGAAGAATAGACAAGTGAACCGTAATTTATTTTTGGCAGCTTCGTAACCCTCGTTTCTTTCACTTTGTCCTTTAGTTCTCACATTCATGTTAGAAATTATTTGAACGTTACTTTCTAGATTATACCGTATACGTTTTAAGAACAATCATCTTTTGGATAAAGGTTAGTGATAAACCAACGGTTGTTCTGGAAGATGTTTCTTTGGTTAAGTAAGTCTGTTTAGTAATAGAGGTAGGGTAATTTTTTCCTTCACTTAAAAGCTCTTTTTCTATTAAAGATAATTAATCGCAAGTAAATTGTGCACAAATTACAATCAACTCATATATGCATATTACCAAGCACAATCCAGAAAAGTTCCAACATTCATAAGCGATGTTTCTGACAAAAGGGAAAAAAATTGCCGTGGTAGGGGTCGGAATCCAACCATCTAATACTTATCGCAGATTAGTTAATTCTTTTTTACTTTGAAATAATATTTCTTCAGCTTCTTACAACGTTTCCACATGCTTCGTCTGGGGCGATTTCCATTAAAAAACTATATGAAGAGGATGTTGTAGTTTTCTTCAAGCATTGTGTGCAGTGTGCAGAAAGTTTTGGATTCGTTATAGTTTAAAGTACATTAGTTTTTTTGTTTTATTTTGTTTTTTTATTACATTTTCACCCCAAACAAGGTACACATCCACTTTGATGTAGGGGGCTACTATCAGGGGCAGAAACTACTGGGGTACTATGTTGGAATTTGGGCAGCAAGATGTCCGTTCACGTTACACTTGAACTTCTGCATGTCCGTACAGTTAGGGAAGCAGGGCCCTGGAATGGAATTCCAGAGTCTAGCGGCTCTGGGGAAGAAACTACTGAAGTAGAAAGATCTTTTACATCTAGGGATCTCTATTGTGTGGCGGTGGAATTTAGCTGCCTGTCGGGTTTTTCGAGGGTGTCTACGTCGTGGGGGCGCAAGTGTCTGCAGTTCGTCAGAGCATTCACCGTTAAAATACTTGTAGAACAGGCAGAGGGATGCAACGTTTCGTCGATGGGACAGAGGCTGAAGCTTAGATGACAGTTCGGGGTCTATCAGATTGGCGACTCTCTTTTGAACCTTGTCTAGGAGCGAGAGACTAGTAGCAGATGCACCAGCCCGAATGTGACAACAATACTCCATACATGGGCGAATTGTGGCCTTATAGAGGTACAGGATATTTTCAGGTGTCCGTAGTTTTCTAGGACGGTAGTTTGTCGTAGAATAGTTGTTGATGTGCCGCAAATTGTTTATAGGTTACAAGTTATTATGGGTGGAAAACTGTTTTCATTTCGTTATAAATGAGATTGTTTGTATTAATAAATACTAAATTATGCATTATTATATGACATTGACGCTTAAACGACGAAAAGAGAAAATAAAATGTGAAAATCGTTTATTTTTTATTGTTAGATATTTTTTTAAGCTTTCGATAATAATATAACAATAATACCATAAAATAACATAACAGTAATACCATAACAATAAACATTGGTAAGTGTTATCTTTTATATCATTAATCTTGTTTACAATATTAACAGATTTTTTGCAGATATTTTTATCTAATACTAGCAGGGAGACCCGACGTTGGCCGGAATTAAATGATGATCAACGAATATTTCACACTCCTATATTTTTATTGTCACCGAAATCCGTGAAACCGCCCGAGAGGAAGCTTCACATGCCTCGATGCAGTAACTTAGTCCAAAACATGTTATTCCACATTGTACTCTAGAGACCCTACATTTTTTCTTTATAAAATTATTTTATATAAACTTCTTTCAAGTTAACGTAAAACAACATTAAGAAATTTACGTGCAGAGTTTAAACCTACAGACGATGTTATGCAAAAAAAAAAAAAAAAAAAGACACGTAAAATAATTTTTTGCAGTTCATGAAAAAAAAAATTAAGAAATTTTAATGCGGCATTTGAACCTACAGACCACGTCATGCAAAAAAAAAAAAAGAACAGGCTATCAACTTACCCACAGCAGAATTTTCACGGCCCGTTGTTTTATCATTGAAAAAATGGATTTACCGATTAGAGATAAATAATATAACGGTTTCGATTATCGATTATTGGTAATTATCGACGTTATTTTGAGACAAAACTTAACTAAAAGTACTCCCAGATTTGTACATAAAGGTTCTGTAATTTTTTAAGAAAATCTGTTAGCCGTTTCGATGTCTTTAAGGAACTCACTCACACACACAGAGAGAGACAAAGCTGCATCTATATATTAATACGATAGCGTGTGTGTTATTTTCTGTGTCACGCTTACATCGGGGTCGGTTAATTGTTATGTACTTCTATTTCATGTAATAAGTAATTTTACCAAGAATTTCTCATAAGTTTTGGTTTCGGTTTCGATTATAGCTGAAGTAACTAATATATATATATATATATATATATATATATATATATATAAGTTTGGGATTCGGTTTCGATTCAAGCTGATGAATCCAAGTCATAAAGATATATTTTTTTATTTTTGAAATCGCAACTTTATAATATATAAAAATACATAGAACATTAACTGTATAATAATATATACGAAATCTGCAAGAATTGCAATATCATATTTAAGCGTGTTTTACGACCTAGCTACGCCGGGCGTCCCTGCTAGCTTGAATAAATACTTTTGCAGTTTTAACAAAAGAGCTACAATAACATCAGAACGTCTCGATTAACGCTGAACATCTACAAAATGCCAACATTAATATATCACATATGAATCAGTCACCTGTGGAATTTCCACAGGCCCTGCTAGTTTATATAATTGTAGATAGATAGATAGATAGATAGATAGATAGATAGATAGATAGATAGATAGATAGATAGATAGATAGATACATACATACATAGATACATAGATAGATAGATAGATTTAGGTGTTGTAAATTAACGTTTTGGATTAAATAAATAAAGCATATGAATATGACAAAAATCCTTTTTGATTTATTTGTTTCGACGTTGGAATCAATTCATCCTTAATTATGGATGAAATTCTAAAAATATGATATTAATAGTTAAACGATAAAAAGATGAAATAAAATGTTATATAAATCGTTTATTTAAATTGCGGGATAATTTTTTCAATTTTCCATAACAATAACTATGCTTTCCATCATCTCGTTTACGCTATTAACAAATTCTTTGTAGGCATTTCTTATCTAATATGTACGTGCAGTAAATAAAGGTTTTAATTAGAGAAATTAAAAAAATATATAATAATATGATAAAAATCCTTATTTTGATGATCGATTCAATTCACGCTTAATTATGGACAAATTTGTTGAATAATGTTAAATAATTTTAATTTTCCAATAACAATAAATATTCGTCCACGTTGTTATTCTTTTTATCATTATTGTTGTTTATAATTTACAGGTTTTTGTAGTTATTTCTTATCTGATATTTGCGTGTTGTAAATCAACGTTTTTAATTGGAACACAAATGATTTGTGTTTTTATTTGTGTTTTTGTTCCAGTTTATTCACCATATGTATTTACAGACAAGTTTTTAAAAGTAAAACATGATGCAAACAATAATAAAACCACGCTTAAATATGATATTTTAATTCACGCAGATGTCGTATATATTATTATAGAGTCAATTTTCTAGTGATTCTTATATATTATAAAGTTGTGATTGCAAAAATATAAAAGATATCCATATGACTCCAGGGCATCAGCTTGAATCGAAGCCGAAAATAAAACTTTTTAATATATATATATATATATATATATATATATATATATATATATATATATATATATGTGTGTGTGTGTGTGTGTGTGTATATATATATATATATATATATATATATATATCTGTAGAAATATATTTTCTTATTATATATCAATCCTTTTATAAGAAGCTCAATGTAATTACAGAGCAATATAGGGAATAAATGACAAAAAGTTATATTCCAAAATTCATGATGTTGACCATATTATAATTTATTCCTTTAATTCAGTTGACTTATACAATTCTTGGCAGTATCTGTTTCTTAACGCAAAATCAATCACTTAATTAATATATTAATCAGTGAATCTATTATTACCTTAACTCATCAGAAGAAATAGCAACAATCAATCCGTCAAAAAGAATTAAAATGTGATTTGACAAGGTAAAAATCCGTGTATATATATATATATATGTAAAATCATATATATATATACATATATATATATGTATATAAAATCATATATATATACATATATATATAAAATCATATATATATACATATATATGCATATAAAATCATATATATATACATATATATGTATATAAAATCATATATATATACATATATATATGTATATAAAATCATATATATACATATATATATATGTATATAAAATCATATATATACATATATATATATGTATATAAAATCATATATATACATATATATATATGTATATAAAATCATATGTATATATATATATATATATATATATATATATATATATATATATATATATATATATATATATATATATAATTTGAGTTCCTTCGGTTATAATCGAAACGGAAACTAAAACTTATAGTGAATTCTTAGTACAATTATTTATTACAAGAAATGGAAGATGTAAGCGTGACACACAAAAAAACACACACGCTATCGTATTAATATATAGATAATAACAATAATAATAATAATAATAATAGTAATAATAATAATGATAATAATAATAATAATAATAATAATAATAATAACATGCTGTTTTCAAAGAGAATTCTTAGCCTGTGTGAAAACTCCTCGTGTTAAATAATAACATGGTTAAAAGTTAAATTAGTTATTTTCCGTCTATCTATCTATTCATCTATCCAGTGATGTTGTTAACATTATTTATATTGGAAGTTATTTATTGCTTACCAATAGGTTCTAGCTGAAGATGTTTACATAAATCAGTTAAGTTAAAGATAAACAAAATGACCGTCAACTAGTTGCATGCGTGACAGAGGTCACACGTTAAAAGACGTGTGCGTTTGATGATGACGTAACGGAACTGACAGGTCAAGAGACCAAGACGATTAGATTGGCGAGTTTAAGTTTGGTCACGAAAGTGGGCAGGCGTGCTTCAAAACCGGGAAGCGGGACTGGAAGGAATAAGCATGTAAACACGTAATGCAGACTCTTTGTGAATACCATTGAGACAGCTGAAATAAATTTATATTTTAATAATATAAAGTGTTGTTTAGTGGTTTCACAAAAGAAGAAAAACAGGTGCCTCAATCGGTTATGGTGTTGGTCGTTGCATGTTTCATCACAGAGCCCAGTAGTGACGACAGAAGAACTCCGGGTAAAGGAAATGTATAAAGCATATATTCTTCTTCTTTTAAAATATGATACCTTTATGTAAATACGAACTGTAATATATTCCCGTGTGATACCCTGCCGTATAGCATATATCTATACGTCCAGTTGAGACGTTGGCTACACAACATTATGGTTACCTGGTGCCGTTCGGAGAACAATATATCATCCTCTCCTATGTAACATAAAGCAATTTAGTTGCCTTAAACCAAATCGCATCGGCGATGCGATATCGAACCTGGGTTAAAATAAAGCACAACGTGGAAAACAGGTCCAAAATGTGGAAGAGAGATTTGGTGTCGAAGAAAGAAAAACAGACACAAACACAATAATATGCCTGGAAAAAAACAAAAGAACTAAATACACACGTACACACGCACAACGTTCAATAAAGAAAGGGGAAAATACATACACACACACAAAATAATTTATATGTAAAAGTTTATATGTTGAAATAGTTAAGTGAAGAGTACGTTTCATATACAAGCGAAAGCCTGATTATGAACATAAAAATAATAATAATAATAATTATAATAACAATAACAACAATAATAAATACAACAATAGTAATAATAATAATAAAAATAACAACAAGAATAATTATAATAATAATAACAATAACAACAACAATAATAACAACTACAACAACAACAATAACAACAATAATAATAACAACTACAACAACAACAATAACAACAATAACAATAATAATAATATTATTAACTAGCGGGGGTACCTGGCGTTGTCCGAGTGTTTGTTTCCGGGACGGGGGGGGGTTAAAAAATGTTATGGTAGGTAAGTAGGAAGGATCAAACCCGGAGTCATGAGTAAAAGTAGGAAAATAAAGTGTGAAAAAAAAACAAAAAAAAACATCTGCAACGTTAACAGTTCGGCCACCAAGAAAAGTCCATTCCAGTTGTTTAGGAAAAAAAAAAAACCGACTACGGTAGGTCAGCGCGAACGTGAAAATATAATGTGAATTGTCCAGCACGCTAACCACTACGCCACAGAGCACTGCAGCTTAGTTTAGTGATTTTAAATAACTTCACATGAAAGAACTACGAAGCCAAACCGGTGTTCTCTTCTCAACTGTTCCTTGTGAACGATCCCCAAACGGTGTTAAGCGGTGGCAGGGGGAGGAGGAATTTATTAGAGAGAAAATATTTTACCACTTCCATTGATCTTAACCGATTTTAGCCGTGACTTCTCAGCAGAAAAAGTATAGAAATCTAAGATTATCGAGGAATTTGAGAAATAATAAGCCTATAACACACCTCAGATATTGTTCTGCCGTTTGTGCATATTATATTTGCATGAAATATCTTGATTTTTAATCCTATTAATGTCAAAATCAGACGGGAAAAAATGAGTTCATTTTATTTATATAGAGAAGAGAAGAGAAGAGATAATAATAATAACAATAATAACAACAATAATAACAGCAACAACGACAATAATAATAATAATAATAATAATAATAATAATAATAATAATAATAATAATAATAATAATAAGCGATGCAGGATTTGTTAATGTATGAATGCCAAGAAGCGATATAAAATTCTGTTATAACGTTGTATGCAACGTAGCAAAATTCAAAAGAAAAAGGTAGCTTTTCGCTTATTAGGACCTCTATACATATAACTGACGGAAAATCGCGCAGTGTAAATATGCTTTGTGAATAACTGTGTATCTGCGCTTTCAATATGTAAGCTAAATGATTTATTTAAATCATGGTTTCCAAATTGCAGAAGATAGGAACTTGTGATTTCTGGAAAATGTATATTAGTGTAGCAAATAAAGGACACTATCCAACAACCACAAGATCGCCTGCACGGCAACCGAGAAGCTGGATTTGATTGCCCGGCGTTTCGCCTCCAACATCACTTTAGACCCAACAAACAACTCCCTCCTAAATTTCCCTATGCGGACTGGAGCTACACTTTATGATCTGAAAATCCCACCTTTTCATGTCCGCGATATTATTAGAAACTTAGACACCACCATGATTTATGGGCCTGATCTCATCCCTGTTTATATTAATTTAGAACTGCTAAGCTTAGCTAGCCCGCGTACTTCCCAAACCCTACAACAACGCTGGACTACTTTGTTTGGTCATACGTCGAGAACATCAATAACAAGACCTCCCACAACACCAAAACCAACCTGATCGCCGCTATCCATCTAGTATTCGCACAGCTCCCGCCGGCGCTTGTGGAAAAGGCATGCTCCTAGTTCCAGACCTGTATCAAGGTGGTGATTGAGGCTGAGGGCTGCTACATTGAATAGATGTCAGCTCTGCTACATAATCATATTACCTTGATTTTTTTTTAAATAAAGGTTTAAAAATTAAGCTGTAGTGTTATTTTATTTGGGCGACAAATTTATAGTTCCACCCTGTATTGTGGTGTGCGTTGGTAAAAGAAGTGTTCGTTGCATATGTTTATTGTACAGCAATAACATAGTGAATGTTCAAGAGTCTAACACAATTTTAAATGCATGTACAAAAAAATATGGAAACTTATTGAAGGCGTCTTCTATTTTAGGTGTAAATTAACCCTTATCACCTTTACACTACCTAAGGATTATTTTACTACACGTTAACAAGATAGACGGACACCTGTTTCTGTGAAAGAATACAACTTTTTTGCCTGAATATTAGTCAACATTCAATTTTAAATACCTATACAAAAACGTCTAGAAACATTCTTTTCGTGTCACAAACGCTGCACATATTTGTTAAATATTGTGCTTGGGTGCTATTTCTTCAAATCAGTCTTGTCAATATCTTGAAATAAAGATGAAAAATTGATGAATATTTTTCCCGTTTTCATTTTCCATTTATAATCGTGAAATACATTCTTCAGACCACTCTTGATAGATCTCCAGTAATGCACTGCCCTCGTTGCCAATTTCGAATTTCGTATCATATTGGTACAGAGAGCAACCCCGACCTGAGTTCGGACGCGCCATATCGTTTTTTTTTTTTTTTTTGTTTTCTTTTTGAAAGCTGTTAGCTATATGTATTTACATTGCGAAAAAAAACATATTCTGGCAATCTGAATATGTCATCAAGCAGCAACTAATGACCTTAGTCGTAAAAGATAAGAAAAAAATCGAAGTTATTGTTTAGTTTGTTCTTCACATTTCCTATTAAATTCTTTTCAATGCTTCTGATCCTTTTAAATGAAATCCATTTGGAAGCAACTTTGTATTTTGTAGTTCTTTGTATTTTGCCTTTTTTTCTGTCGTTTGTTAATACGATGGATTCCTTCTATGACAACGATAATTCCTGAATTGTGCATTGCTTTGTTCTTTCTAAATCCAATATGTTTTTGCTAACTTTAAACTAGTGGAAGATCACTAAAAAAAACTGCCCAAAGACAAATTTATGTTCCTCGAAAGACAGTTGGAATGATTTTATACGGATTTAAAAAGGATTTGTAGATGAAAAAATGTAGATAAATGGAAATGGAGATATTTAAAGTCTGCAAAAATATAAAGTAAAAAAAAACTTAATTATGGTGCTGTCTATAGGAACACCCACAAAATAACTAAATTCAAAACATACGTGAAGAAACCGTCTTATGTTGGATTTTAAAAGATTGGTGACATATTTCCAAGATTCCTTATTTAGGGTCTGTTGGAGTATGATCATCGAAAGTTGGAAGGTTTTACTGGCGATAGGAACTGGCCAATCAAATGGAGCCACATTCTGCTATCAACCAATCAGAAACCAGAATTGCTCCCAAAAAATATTGAATTTTTAGCATTCCAGCACATAATTTTTCATGTCAACACGAGGAAAAAACTTTTGTTGTTCGTATGCAAAACTATAAAGTTCAGGACTTGTACAAAACAGCTACTCACTGAAAATTCTTTATCTCCAGGACTTGTACAGAATAGATACCCATCAAAAACTCTTCTGAAATTAACTGTGGCTCCCAATTAAAGAGGTTCTAAATTAACAAGCAACAGTTAGATAAAACAACAGGTGACACTATTTCTTAAATATTTTATTTTTTTAAAATATCAGTTTAAACCAATCGAAAAAATCTTAAAACATAAATCACCTAAAGTTACCTACAATAAAAAGTTATTTGTTATTTAAACATATATTTTCATTTTTTGCAAACAAACAATTCCATAGAAAAAAGAACAAAAAGCAATGAAATTGCAATAAAATTGATGTATATCACGTGATACAAAAGTTTGTTTCGCTTTATAGAAGCGCCATTTTAAAGCATTGTAATTTATGCATAATCACGTTGACACACCGGTTCCCACTAAATCACCGAAGTTAAGCAACGCTGAACTTGGTCATTACTAAATGGGTGACCATTTGGGACTTCCAGGTGCTGTATGTGCTCTCCGCTTATCTCGGCATTGTTTCCAATCGTCCTGGACTTCTCCCTGCCACTGGACTCAAAAAGTGTCGATTCAGAAGGGTGTGGTTGGAGATTGCGCAACCTTTACCTCACAGTTACACGCGCAGTTGACCAACAGGAGGTATCCTTTGTCTTTCAAGACTGAATGGATACATCGGTATTTATGCATATTGTTATTTCTTAAACATACCTTGATTAATAACTTTTCCTTTAGATTATTAAAGCATTAGTTATGGTTTTTTTCTGTTACATTTTCACAGATGTTGACTCGAAAACAACTTATATCAGCCAACAAAAAGAAAGTCATCTTCCATCATGATAATGCTTGTCTTTACACAACACTAATGACAAAAGATCTATGAGGATTTTGTTGGGTAATTTTGCGCCATCTTGCATATTCTTCTGATCTAGCTCCATCGGATGATTACTTATTTTGAGGATTACAAAACCATTTAGATGACGTTCGGTTAACTTCCCGAAAAGAGATTGAACATAAGTTAGATTCATATTTCATTAAATAGATCTGATATGTTATTTAAACCATAATCCACTTAACTAGCGGGACCTGTGGAAATTCCACAGCAGCATCTTTCATATGTAATATATATTGCTGTTGGCCATTCTGTGGGCGTTCAGCATGAATGAAGACACCATCGTATTATTGTAGCCCTTTTGTTAAAACTGTAAAAATATTTATCTAAGCCAGCCTATATATGAATACAGTAAGCGTGTAGAACACTAAAAAGAATAGAACAATAAAAAAGAGGTGAGTTATTTATGTTTCCCTATTTAATGATGTAAGCATGACCGTTAAAAAACAATATAAAGTAGTGATTTAAAAAAAAAATAGATGAGTTGAGTTCCATCATTTATAATCGAAAACGAAACCAAAACTTATGATGAATTATTGGCAAAATTATTTATTACAAGAAATGGAAGGATACAACAATTAATTAATGACAGCCACTCGAAAGTAAAAAGATGTAAGCGTGACAAACAAAGTAAGACACACTATCGTATTAATATATAGATTAGCACAAAATATTGATAATACGTTTACCATCATAATTATAAGCATAATGCAACAAGAATTATGATTAATTAAAATCTAATGCGCAGGATTTGCAAACGCTAATTACTTATTCAATTAAAAGCAAAAAAATTCATGTTCGATAACTGCATTTTTTTTTTTTTTAATATATGGAATTACTTTCCTTGAACAGTTTAAATTCAGTTTTATACAAATACTAGCAGGGAGACTTGACGTTGCCCGGGATTGAATGATGATCAACGAATATTTCACACTCCTATATTTTTATTGTCATCGAAATCCGTGAAATCGCCCGGGAGGAAGCTTCACATGCCTCCATGCAGTAACTTAGTCAAAAATATATGCTATTCTACAATGCAGTCTACTGTTTCTTTTATAAAATTATTTTATATAATCTTCTTTCCAGTTAACGAAAAAAAACATTAAGAAATTTACGTGCGTAGTTTGAACCTACACACCACGTCATGCAAAAAAAACATATAAATTTTCAAGTGTTATAAAATTCTTTGCAATTAATAAAAAAAAATCAAGAAATTTACGTACGTGCGGAATTTGAAGCTACAGATCACGTCATGCAAAAAAAAAAAAAAAAAAAAAACACGCTATCAACTTACCCTAAGTAAATTTTCACAGCCTGTTGTTCTATCATTGTTGCTAAGCGAAGACATGGAAAAATGGCTTTACCGATGATAGATAAATTAAAATAATGGTTTCGATTATCGATTATCGGTAATTATCGGAAGTATTCTGAGACAAAACTTTACTAAGGTTACTTCCAGACTTATACACTAAAGTTCTGTAAATTTTAAAGAAAATCTGTTCAGCCGTTTCGGAGTCTATAAGGAACGAACTCTCTCACGCGCAGAGACAAAGTTGCATTTATATAATTGTAGAGATAGAGATCTGACTAAGTGCACGGAAATCTATATTTAACGATACGATTTATCTATAAATTATTATTATGTATCTCATTCCAGAGCCTGAATCCGTAATGTTTAAATAATTTTAGTTTGAAATTTTTAGGTAGACAAACATGCCATTAACTATTAATATATAAACGAGGCTAACTAGTTATAAAAGGGGTCGAGGTCATTTTGTTTTGCAGTAGCAGATACCTTCCTGTGTTTCCATGGAGGTGAATTGTCGCACTGGATACGAAACTGACACCACAAAATAAAACGCAAACTTATTTCGTTTCTTTTCTTTCTTTTTTTCAGATATATATATATGCATCATTCTATGCTTGGGTTCGTTTTGTTTCGCAATAGCAGATACCTTCTTGTGTTTTCATGGAGGAGAAATATCGCAGCGGATACGAAACTTACGTCACCAAATTAAACGCAAATTTATTTTGCCTTTTTTTATTTTCTTGGGCTGTCTTTAAGGAAAAATTTTGTTCTTTTTTTTTGTAAACTTTTTATTGTTGTACGAAAATAAAAGATTCAATAAAAGTTTACTTCTCAAAATTTATTCAATGTTTTTGTTTTTTTGTTTTTGTTTTTGTTTTTTTTGTTATTTTTTTGTTATTAAAAATATTATTTTATTTGGAAGATTTTTTTTTCTATTCCTTCAAAATGTGACGCGATGAATTTGAGTGCATCCGGGTTCTTTCTGCTACGAGTATAGTGTAACAAAGCATATAAGCGCGTAGGCAAATATCAGCAGGAGCTGTAAGATATTGTGAAAGTAGTAGTACTAGTAGTAGTAGTAGTAGTAGTAGCTGGAAAAATGTACATATGAAAATCAGGAAGTGTGCGGAGCTTGAGCGATAAGAAAAAGAAAAAAAGGACAATTATAGTGATTAATAAAACTAGAACAAAAATTATTACCCATACAGGGTGGGACGATAAAGTTGTCGCCCTAAAGAAAACAACACTGCAGCTTTATTTTATAACATTTATTGACAAATCAATTTAGGTAACTTTATTATGTAATATAGCTAACATCTGTTCAATGTAGCCGCCTTCAGTCTCAATCACCCCCTCAATACGGGTCAGGAGCTGGGAGCATGCCTTTTCCACAAGCGCCGGTGGGTGCTTGGCGAATGGCGGCGATCAGCCTGGCTTTGGTGTTGTGATGATGTTCCCGAAGTAGTTGAGCGAGTTCACGTCGGGGTAGGAGGGGGTAGTGAGAGGAGAGTACAAAGTCGTAGCACTCCTTTTGAAGCCACACCTGGGTCACTTTTGATTTGTGGACCGATGCTGAGTCCTGCTGCTACACCTATGGGCTGCCAGCGTCCACCTAATTGTACCAGGGGAACACCATACGCTTCATCATATCCAGGTACACTTTGGTGTTGACGTTCAAGCCGACTTTGAAGATGTGAGGTGGCATGATGTGGCCCTCACTTGTCACCACACCAAAGACCATAATAACCGGGGCTGGAAACTTTGTTTTCATCACCTTGGGCACGTCCCTGTTATTCGTGGAAATCCAGCGATCCATTTTTTGGGGGTGCTGGCAATGGCCATGTTTTCATAACTTGGATCGGCAGAGAGCATGAATTGTACGGCGGCGCATCTCCGATTCCGCTCGTTGAACATTGTGTCACTTTCAGACAAGATAAAAAGCTCTTATCGTCCTTGGGATTTATACACAACTGCCACACTAGTAGATGATCTGCAACTAAAAAAGAAAACCGGTTTTCATCAAACGGAAATGGAACCATATCGTCTTTTCTATGGGCGACAATTTTATCGTTCCAGCCTGTACTCACAAAGGTGTTTTAATGCTTTTTTAATCAGAGATGTTTTCCAAAAACCTCGACCGTCTGTACAGTATTTTAAAATACGAATGATCGTTCCTCTGTTTCTTTGTACAGACCAATCTGTCTCCTGTGCATCATAAGTAAGTTGCTTGAGTCAGTGTTAAATACCGAATTGTCACCACCTCAGCAAAAAAAAACCTATTAAGCAACAAGCAATATGGTTTCCGTCCGAAAAATCAACAGCTGATGTGCTGACAGTAATATCACACAGGATTAGTTAATCTATTAATGGTGGCCTTGCTTCTGGAGCAATAGCTCTTTACAAAACGTTTGATATGATTTGGCATAAAGGTCTACTTTACAAGATTTCCAGTTACGGAATTGCTAGAAATGTCCTCTCATTCATCATTTTTTTCTCTCCTATAGGTTTTATGGTTATAGGTTTTATAGTCATAGGTTTTATAGTCATAGGTTTTATAGTCATAGGATTTATAGTCATAGGTTTTATGGTCATAGGTTTTATAGTCATAGGTTTTATGGTCATAGGTTTTATAGTCATAGGTTTTATAGTCATAGGATTTATAGTCATAGGTTTTATAGTCATAGGTTTTATAGTCATAGGTTTTATGGTCATAGGATTTATAGTCATAGGTTTTATAGTCATAGGTTTTATGGTCATAGGTTTTATAGTCATAGGTTTTATAGTCATAGGTTTTATGGTCATAGGTTTTATAGTCATAGGTTTTATAGTCATAGGATTTATAGTCATAGGTTTTATAGTCATAGGTTTTATAGTCATAGGTTTTATGGTCATAGGATTTATAGTCATAGGTTTTATAGTCATAGGTTTTATAGTCATAGGTTTTATGGTCATAGGTTTTATAGTCATAGGTTTTATAGTCATAGGTTTTATAGTCATAGGTTTTATGGTCATAGGTTTTATAGTCATAGGTTTTATAGTCATAGGATTTATAGTCATAGGTTTTATAGTCATAGGTTTTATAGTCATAGGTTTTATGGTCATAGGTTTTATAGTCATAGGTTTTATAGTCATAGGATTTATAGTCATAGGATTTATAGTCATAGGTTTTATAGTCATAGGTTTTATAGTCATAGGTTTTATGGTCATAGGATTTATAGTCATAGGTTTTATAGTCATAGGATTTATAGTCATAGGATTTATAGTCATAGGTTTTATAGTCATAGGTTTTATGGTCATAGGTTTTATAGTCATAGGTTTTATAGTCATAGGTTTTATGGTCATAGGTTTTATAGTCATAGGTTTTATAGTCATAGGTTTTATAGTCATAGGTTTTATAGTCATAGGTTTTATGGTCATAGGATTTATAGTCATAGGTTTTATAGTCATAGGTTTATAGTCATAGGTTTTATAGTCATAGGTTTTATGGTCATAGGTTTTATAGTCATAGGTTTTATGGTCATAGGTTTTATAGTCATAGGTTTTATAGTCATAGGTTTTATGGTCATAGGTTTTATAGTCATAGGTTTTATGGTCATAGGATTTTTAGTCATAGGTTTTATAGTCATAGGTTTTATGGTCATAGGTTTTATAGTCATAGGTTTTATGGTCATAGGTTTTATAGTCATAGGATTTATAGTCATCGCTAATGGCCAGAAATCTCAAGCTCACAGTATTAACGCTGCGTACCTCAGGAATTCGTCCAGGGCTTAACTCTCTTCCTGATCTTCATAAACGATCTTCCAAATCAGATTCTAAGATGTCTCGTCGGCATCTATGCAGACAATATTACCATCGATGGTCACACTTCAAAGGTTGGCAATGATCAGCATCTTTCTCATTATCTCTCCTCTGACCTGGAGCGTGTTGCACAATTGATAAAAAATGGCCAGTTATCTTTAATGCATTCGCCAACGCTCAACTCCCCACTTAACCCCAATTGTAATGAGTGGACCTCGTCATACGAAAGCACCTTGCTTTAACAAACGTCATGGACTAAAACGGAAGACTTAAATCAGATTCTTTGCTAGAATCACTGGAAAAAATGGTGTGATCATTATTCGGCTCAATAAAGTATCTAACTCTTAGCGCTATTCTCTACCTGTATAATAGTCAAATACGTCCCATGACAGAGTAGTGTTGCCATATTGGGGCGAGGAGTTCCAAAGAGTATCCTTTTTCTACCCTACCTTGACAGGAAAGAAAACCGTCTTTAGAATTTCATGGTGGAGAACCTTTTCGTCTCCATCCTCTTTCTCACAGAAGAGACGTTGCGAGCTTATCTCTGCTCTATAGTTACTTTCGTTGTAGGTGCTCGACTGAGCTCAAATCTATGGTCCCCCTATAAAACGTTTGCAACAAATAATCGTCTGGCAATAATTTCCCTCACTCTCTGTCTGTGCTTAAAACTAAACGAAAATTCCATGAGCAGAGTCTCTTTCCTAGAATTGTCCGCCAGTGGAATGCAATACCGTAGGGCTGCTTCCTAGTTGACTATAACATGACCGTATTCAAGACCAATATAAATAAGTTTCATTTCACCAGTCCTCTTAAATAACTAAGTTCTAACTAAGTTGCACCATTACTGATCATCTTTGTGTTGTCTCACCAATTATCTCACCTTATCCTTCAGCAGCTACCTGGCATTGATAAGTGATGATCCTCAGGTAAAAAACATTACTTCTTGAACTTACTAACCTAATAACGTACAAAATAAGCGACATGGACGACAAAGGCATCGAAGCATTTTTTCCACTTGGATTATTTCTACATTATTGGGCACGTCTCGTTTGCAAGTTTCCAACGAAGAGACTGATTTTAAATACTTAGTTTCTCTCGCCCGGAAATGTAAGGGCATGCCATATCCTCATATTGTACGATTGTTTTATATACGGAGTTTGACCTCCTGCCACCCATCTTTCGTTCAACCCTGAGGATGCTTCTGTTTTACATATCGGAATCATTCTATAATGTACTACTAGTGACCCTCGTTAAAATTCGCGCTAGCTAATTTAATCACTACTTACTGACGTAGGGTATTCGTTATGTAACACATTGACACCTATGCTACTGATAACCGACTTAGGGGAACTTGAAAACAAGTTCATACGAGACGGAGTATGTGTGAGGTGTATAGAGATGTACCATTATATTAGACGATTATAATGATATCTGAACTCACTCTAGAAGGAATAGTTGAAGGGGCGCGTCAGAAGAACGTATGGAAATCCTAACTAAACTTACTATAACATACTATACACACGCTGTATATACACACGTTACACAACACTACGCCCTACTGAAAAAAAAGGCCAAACAACTAGAAAAGGGCATTAACATTCATATAGTTTTTTTACATGGTATTCACCACTTATCAAGGCCCGGAAGCCACTCGGGGATAAGGGTTATTGCATGTACAGTAATCAATGGATAAAGTGTCTTACTTAAGGGGCGGTTCATCAGGAATTTGTTTATGTTGGACTTGAAGACATCCAAATTGTAGTCAGGTGGGAAACAAGCCAACGGAAGAGAGTTCCACATGCGTGCACTTCTAAGAAAGAAGCTTTGTTCATGGAATCTACGTTTGGATTTAGGCACAGATAAAGAGTGGGGAAAATTAATGACAGTGGTTTCAGCTAGACGGGTGTTTTTCGTGAAAGATTAGCGAGGGGGGCCAGAGATTGAAGCTCAGACGAGCACTTGCCATTGAAATAACGATAAAACAAGGACAGGCTCAGGGAAGAGAAAAGGGCATCCCCACTAAGCCACGAAATTTACAGAAATTAATAAAAGAAAAGAACTTTTCACAAAGGAGGGATCATTCTTTAATGAATCACGAAAATGATGAACCAAATAAAACAATGCAAGCCAGAATAAAAAAAGATGTGGCGCAGTGTATTTTGAAGCCAGTAATATTTTGGAAAAAGGACCAAGTGCCAAGAACTACGTTAACAATTAATATAAACATAGTGAATGGGTCACCATATAGCAAGTACTAACTCAACAACGGAATTTTGAAATGAAAGCGAAGAAAATATGAATTAATGAGCAACATATATTTATATCAGCAACATTGCAGATGTGTAAATTATATTCTATCTCTGCTCTATCATTATTTTAATAGAAGGTGCTCGACTGAGCTTCAGTTTATCGTATACCAAATATCCTAAAAATTGATGTCAGCCATTAAAAAACCTGCATAGCAGGGAATTTGGCAAAAGCATAATTAAGAAGATTTTTTTTTTACACAGTGATCACCACTTATCAAGACCCGGAAGCCACTCAGGGATAAGGGTTATTGCAAGTAAATTACGTTAGTGTGGAGATTTGATGAAGTGTTTACTTAAGGGGGCGGTTCATTAGGAATTTGTTAACGTTGGACATGAAGACATCCAAGTTGTAGTCAGGTGGGAAGCAGGCAGACGGAACAGAGTTCCACAGGCGTGCAGTTCTAAGAAAGAAGCTTTGTTCATGGAATCCACGTTTTGATTTAGGCACAGATAAAGAGTGGGGGAAATTTTTCACAGTGGATTCAGCTAGACGGGTGTTTTTCGTGAAAGATTGGCGAGGGGGGACCAGAGAATGGAGTTCAGACGAGCACCTGCCTTATGCTGTTGCTTTTGTAGCACGGTGTCACTTGTAGTAGGAGGATTAGTAGTACTAGTAGTCATATTAGTAGTCGTGGTAGTGGAAGTAATAGTAAGTATTGGTAATAGTAGTAGTAGTAATAGTAATTATATTAGTAATTGTGGTGGTGGAGGAAGTAGTAGTAGTAGTAGTAGTAGTAGTAGTAGTAGTTCATCTGCTGGAACGATCATCTTATGATAATGGATGATTCGCGCTGGAAGTTTGTTTAAAGTGAAGCTGGTTTGCACAGAATTAGCCTCACTCTCTCGTCCTAACCAGCCTTATCCAGCGGCAGAACAAGGTTGAAATAGCCTCTTGCTACACATAGCTGGTATTTTCAAATGGTCACTTGTCTAGTACTAGCCTGGTACTTAACTTCAGTGATCTAACGAGAACTGATTTCTAAACGTGATTATGTGTAGTGATAGGTGTGTCAGAATTTTGGGGGAATTTTTGACACCCTTAACACAAAACTGCGAATAAAATATACAAAACTTGTAATTTGTTTAATTTCTTTATGGAATATACTTCCAAAATAAACTATTAAAGTTTTTTTTAAAAAAATGATAGAAATTTTTTTTTAACTGTTTACAAAGTGCATGCGCGCGCTCATGCAGCCACATTTTTCTAAGTCATGAAATGAATTGAATTTTACGAGGTAAACTTTTTTCAATTTTTTAAATTTAAAAATCCATCAAAATTTTTCTATGGGTTCAATTTTTAAGATATTTTCAGATTTAATGTGAAATTTTATGCTCTTTCCAATAAATCGAATATAATATTCTAGACGAACTTTTTTTTAACTCACCCCCGCCATTTTGAAATGTCTATTAAAAAGAAAATAATTAATTTTCTCACCTAAGTTTTATATATCACAAATTGAAGATAAAAGATCAATAAATAAAATAATCTAATTTAAAACAAAAACAAAAGATAGTTATGGGAAAATTTGCCTGTAAAGTCAAAAGTTTAAAATCTTTTTTTTAAAAACACGTTGATTTTTTTTAAGTTAAACCTCACATTTTGAAAATATTACCCTGTAAAAATTGAACACATGCATTAATTTTTTCTATTTCATTCAATGTTATTGGGGTTTTTTTTTAGATTTTTGAAAAAAAAAGTGCATTGCATAAAGAAGAAATAAAATATTTTAAATCAAAAACTCATGTAATTCTTTAAGAGAATAAAGAATGGAAAATTTGTTGGCGAGTTTTTTAAGTAAACTTTGATGGGTGAAATGTTATCATTTTCCAAATACGGTAACCCATACTTGACTAATTTGATTGTTGACAGTAACCACATGCCAGAAATTCAATGGGGAGATAAGACAGATATCAGCACTTTAAATGTTTTTTTTTTCTTTATATAGTTATTACCGGGAAATATATTTTGTCTAATGTGTTGTTTTTACGTTTTTGAAATAATTAATTATGGTGCTTTTCAGCCTCCGTATTTGTCAACTGGAAGAAAAGGAAGCAACTCCGCTCTGTGACCACATGTTATTAGATTTGAAAATGGCGGTCTTTTCGAACGCTTGCTTAAAAAAATTATTTTATTTAAAAAGTACATGGAATATAAAATATAAATATGGACAAATTCTTATGAATGAAGAATGGAAGCACCCATTGATTAGTATTTTTATAGGTAAGTGATTTTTTGGAATTTATATATGTTTATTATAATTAGAATAAGTTAAAATTCGTTCAATTTCTTGAAATCTTTTTTAAAGAAAACCGATTTAAAAAAATTATTGCATATTTTTCTATTAAACCTTTTATTATTTTAAAATATGGTCTTTGCTCCTTTTATTGAAAAAAAAATAGGGTTTAAATTACATTTTTCAAGTAGTTATAAGCTTCGAAAGATAGTGAGTCTAATTATTCAGATTTTTAGCACTTATTTTTAATGGTGACATCTGACACTGCTGGTGTAGTGATAATATTAGTGGAGGTAGTCGTGCCAATAGTAGTAGCAGTAGTAGTGTAGTAGTTGTTGTGATGGTGGTAGTAGTAGTAGTAGTAGTAGTAGTAGTAGTAGTAGTAGTAGTAGTAGTAGTAGTAGTAGTAGTAGTATCAATAATAGAAAGAGCAACAACAACGCCGAATGCTTTTACGGTTATAATCTTTGAAATAAAATGAAAATTCTGAATTGTCAAGTCAACATTGTTTCACGAATTCCTTATCAAGAGTCCGGGATTGTGTGTGTGTGTGTGTGTGTGTGTGTGTGTGTGTGTGTGTGTGTGTGTGTGTGTGTGTGTGTGTGTTGTGACAAAATGTGGAGGAATTTAGCAGAGAGCAAAACAAATAAAAACATATGCAGACAACTTCTCAAACTTCTTTGCTGACTTATTTCATTTTATTTAGTTTGTTTTTTGTTTTTTTGTTTTTGTTTTTGCTTTTGTCTTTTCGTCTTTTTTGTTTTTGTTTTTGTTTTTTTGTTTTTTTGCTTTGCTTTGTGTGTTTGTCTTTTTGGGGGGGGTTTAAGGGGGGTTATTTTGTTTTCTTTTAATTTGTTTCACGTTTTTCACATCCCTTCCCCCCTCTCTCTCTCTCTCTCCCTCTCTCTCTCTCTCTCTCTCTCCTTCTACCACTTTTATTTTCTCTCTATCATTTGCTATCTCCATTTTCCCCTTCTCTCTTCTTTTCCTTTCTCCTTATTTCTTCTTTCCCCTATTCCGGACGCTTTGACACATACATACATACATACATACATACATACACACACACAAACACCCACATACATACATAAAAACACACGCACACATACATAAACGCATACACACAAACGCGTAATCTCACACACACTACTCATTAGTTTCTATCCATGTACCTTTCTATTTATCTCTATCATATTAACCCCCTCTCCATCCCTCTCTCTCTCTTTCTCTCTTTCTCTCTCTCTCTCTCCCCCTATTCTCACTTTCGTTCTTTCTATGTCACTTAGGGATATTTTTAGGGATGTTAGATATTCAGTTAAGATTAAATTAGGGATCATTACAGTTAGGTTGGTGTTAGGTATGGTAAGGATTAGATTATAGATAGGATTAAGAGTAATGTTAGGGCAAAGCCAGGGTAATGGTTAGTTTGGGATTAAGGTTCAGATCTCTACTTTGAGATCGATAAAACGGTCGTGGAGAATAAACGCCACTGTTGAACGCATCGTGGAATTGTTGACAGCTATCTCTTTGAGGTAATATGCAAATATAAGTCCATCGTCTTGAGTAAGTAATATTTTTATTACTATCAGAATTGTGTCTGCATCTTTGGGATAGTTAGGGCAATTTTGGTGAAATTAAAATCAATTTTCATCACAATACACAGTTAATGAATCGGGCCATCTTAAAAATATTCGCTATTGTTTAAACAAAAATCGGTCTCTAACTCTCCAGTTCTTCGCGCACCTGCAACTTCATACGAGGTTCTGTATATTGTTCAGTTCGTCAAGGTTAAATTTGAAATCGCTTTTTCGTTGGTCTTTAACTTTTGAAATATCATTTTGATTAATCAGTTGCACTTTTTGTTGTTGTTTTTCTGTTGAAGTGAGTTATAAAAGCCTTTAGTTCTTGAAAGAACCTACGGGAATAGGAATTATCAAAACAAGGAATCTTACACTACTTGTGGTATCTTTCATTTGTGACCACTAGCACGGGTCTACAACAAATACCATAACCCTGAAGTTTATGTGGAAGACTCGGATGCCACACTCTGTCAAACGCCTTCGATATGTTCAATGGTACTACTCTCTCTCTCTCTCTCTCTCTCTCTTTCACTCCTCTAAATTATCCATAAACCGACAGATGCACTCAGTTACAACACATAAAAGATAAACAGTAGAGCGAAAATCACGAAAGCCATATTGGAAGTTCACTAAAGAGGACCAGATTTTCCAGAAAATCAATTTAGTTGACTAACTTTTCAAAAAATTTGCTAATAACAGAGAGGAGACTAACTTAGTTGGGTCAGATCGATCACCAGCATTTTTAAAGACAGGGACAAGAAAGGAAACGTTATTTTGATGAGTAAAGATTTAAAAGAGAATAGAAGTAAGTGTAGGACCACAACGTTTGAGAACTACAACAAGAATTAAATCAGGATCAGAAATCTTATACCAGAATACTCCGAATCTCTACTCCTAGTTAAGAAATTCTACAATCCTTTTTTTTACTTGAGCTAAATTCACCCTAAGATGGAGAACTGCTGCCACATCATGGAAGGAGCTGCTAAGAGTACTCTTTCGAGTCTTGACAGGGTACAAAACCAGCTTCGAAATCTAGTGAGAAATGTCCTTTTCTCCTTCTTATTTCCCTGTTTTTACTGTACACGCAATAACCCTTATCCCTGAGTGGCCTTCGGGCCTTGATAAGTGGTGACCACCATGTAAAAAAAACGTTCTGTATCTATCTCTACACTGTCATTATTTTCGTGACAGGTGCTCGTCTGAGCTTCTATGCAGGTCCCCCCCTCACCACCGTAAAACATTCCTAACAAACACTCGTCTAGTTACAACAACTGTCAATGATTTTCCTTACCCTCTATATGTGCCTAAAAGTAAACGAAAATTCCATGAGCAAAGTTTCTTTCCTAGAACCACCGTCTGTGGAAATAACGTGGTTGTTTTCAAGTCTAATGCAAACAAGTTCTTATAGAACGGTATTCTTAAATGAAAAATTTCTGCCAAATTTCGATTATCACGGTACTGTCTCACCTGATACTCATAAACTCTTAACCTCGCATGACCTCTGGGTCTTGATAAGCGGCGACTCCCTAGTAAAAAAATCTTTGAAGAACACGATCTTCTCCTAAGCTACACTTCTATTTCTTTTATTTCCAGTTTAACTCCACTCCCGTTTAGAGATCGACCTGCTTGTTTTCGGATTTAAACAAACTGACAAACAATAGGCAATCTACTCTTAGAAATGATTGGAGGAATCTTATTAACCTGACTCAGATTTTTTTTTTTTGGGGGGGGGGGTATTGTCCAACTTTCTGCCATCAAATTGTAAATATTATTTTGTAAATAAAATCCATTCTTGTGCCAAACTTAAAAATTGAATATCTCTGTCTCGGGAGGCCATTCACAGATGCCAAATCTCCACCGGAATGAGAAAAGAGTTTAAGAGACCACCTTCATCAAAGAATGTAGACGAAACCGGCTATGTTATTGTTGTATCCAAAGTGCTACTTTTCGGAGAAAGGAGGTTGTATTTTCACTACAAACCGAAATTGGATCTAACTTTGTTGATGCTGGGATGGTGGTTGGGGTTCAGGTAAACATATTATTTACAATCGACATATTTCACCTGTCAACACGTCGTCGTGTGGCATTCTCTTCCCCATTCGTGATTCTTGTCGGTCACTCTACCTGTATATAGACATGAGAGTATTGCATTGCTGGCTAAAAGTGAAAAGGAGCTGCTTATAACTGGTCTCCAACAAAGTGGCCCTAGACAAACAGGCAAACAGGCAAACAGAGATACAGACAGAGACAGAGAGATAAAAGGACAGAGCAACAGACAAAAACAGGGATAAAGAGAAAACGAGAAGCAGAAAGAGGCAGATAGTGACACACATGCGCGCGTACGCGTGTACGTATATACAGAGAGAGGGGGGGGAAAGAGCGAGAAAGGGAGAGGCGGATGAGTAAATAAATAAATATATTATTTATTTATTTATTTATTTATAGAGATATAGAGACAAACAAATAATACTTATTATTACAAATAATAAATCTTTAATAACTAGATAGATAGATAGATAGATAGATAGATAGACAGAAATCACATATATAAACTTTTCAGATTCAGTAATCATATTGTAAATATAGAACAAATCACATTAAGAATTGACAAAGTATTTGTGTGACAGACATGTTCAAAAACAAACGGAACAGTTTATTATTGTAAAAACAGCAGAGTACGAAACATTACGTGTTCGTGCGTATTAGCTCATCTCAAGCACTCACGTTTGTGTGTGTGTTTGTGTGTGTGTGTGTGTTTTGTGTTTGTGTGTGTGTGTTTGTGTGTGTGTTTGTGTGTGTGTTTGTGTGTGTGTGTTTGTGTGTGTGTTTGTGTGTGTGTGTCTGTGTCTGTGTGTGTGTTTGTGTGTGTGTGTGTGTGTGGCTGTGTGTGTGTTTGTGTGTGTGTGTTTGTGTGTGTGTGTTTGTGTGTGTGTGTTTGTGTGTGTGTTTGTGTGTGTGTGTTTGTGTGTGTGTGTTTTTGTGTGTGTGTTTGTGTGTGTGTGGCTGTGTGTGTGTGGCTGTGTGTGTGTTTGTGTGTGTGTTTGTGTGTGTGTGTTTTTGTGTGTGTCTGTGTCTGTGTGTGTGTTTGTGTGTGTGTTTGTGTGTGTGTTTGTGTGTGTGTGTGTTTGTGTGTGTGCGTGTGTGTGTTTGTGTGTGTGCGTGTGTGTGTGCGTGTGTGTGTGTGTGTGTGTGTGTGTGTGTGTGTGTGTGTGTGTGTGTTAACGCATCCTAAGCACACGCAATGCGCGAATCTGCTCGTCTCGTTTGGATTATTCTATTCGCTGTCGAATTGATGAAGCTGCGGGCGATTGCTGATGCGGCGTCCGTCTTCAGGAGAATCAACGCAACAAAAGAGCTGAGGATCGCGTGGCTGGCGCCAAGGAAGACTTACTACGATTTTAACGCTTCGACGAGCGTTGGCGGACTTCTTCTGGCGCTGAATAACATCATGGAACATCCAAACTGGCTAAAAGGATACACTTTTAAGTGAGTATACGACTAAACTACTTTTTTCCATCGTGTTTCGCTATAAGAAATGAAGTAGTTAAATTAATAATCTCCACAGACACACACACACACACACACATACACACACACATATGTGTGTGTGTGTGAAAATTATAAACTATACCCATATAATAAGTAAGTATACCCATATATGCATATGTGGGTGTGTGTGTGTGTGTGAAAATTATAAACTATACCCATATAATAAGTAAGTATACCCATATATGCATATGTGGGGGGGTGTATAGGGTGGAACGATAAATTTGTCGCCATAAAAAAAACAACACTACAGCTATATTTTAAAACTTTTATTGAAAAATCAATTCAGATAACTTGATTATGTAATACAGCTGGCATCTATTTAACGTAGCCGCTTTCAGCCTCACTCAGCGCCTCGATGCGAGCCCGGAACTGGGTGCATGCCATTTTCCACAAAGTCGGCGAATACTCGACGGATGCCGGTGATCAGGCTGGCTTTGGTGTTGTGGGAGATCATGTTGGTGATGTTCTCGACGTATGACTAAACGATGTAGTCCAGCAGGTTCAGGTCGAGGATAGAGGTGGCTAGTGATAAAAAGGTACAAAGACGTAGCACTCCTTCTGAAACCAAGCCTGGCTCTCTTTGAACTTGTAGGCCGGCGATGGATCCTGCTGCCACACCCAGTGTCTGCCAACGGCCACCCCATTGCACCATGGGATCACCACACGCTTCAGCAAATCCAGGTACACTTTAGTGCTGACTTTCAAGACGACTTCAAAGAGGTGAGATGGCATGATGTGGCCCTCACTTGAAACCACACCAAAGGACATAACTGTGGCCTAGGGTAGGTCGATTTTTGCATTATGACTAGGTCTATGCAGAGAAAGATGTTAAATAATATTGAGAATAACAACACAAAATATTTTTTTCTAAAACTCCATCGTTTTTTGCTCAAATGAATTTAAACATTGAAAAACTTAATAAGCTGCGTCTATGTCGCAGGGTGCCGGTGTTAAATCAAAGAATAAGCATGTCATATTCATGCCGGTTTTGAAGAAAACATATGAAGGGAGTATTAACAATACGTTTTTTCTTTTGTTTGTAATATCTATTTTATTTTTAGAAAACTAATTGAGTGTCGATATAAAAAGACACCCTGCAAAATATTTCATTTAAAATGAAGTAAACAACTAATAAACCAGGGCTTTATTTTATCCGGTTAATAGCCTTTTTCGAATATTCGGAGTCGACATTTTGCTGTTGTTAATAAAATTGTTAACGTTTGTATTAATTTTCTGCGTTCCTAAACTTTTGGACGCCTGTAGTTTAATTAAATTTATTTATATGTAAAAAACTAATATGTATTAAAAATAAAAAATAAAAATATGTTTTATTTAACTACCATTGTTAAACATTGGAAAATTAACCCAAAATTTCTTT
>NC_136515.1:74897605-74900105 GCF_053919585.1 Euprymna scolopes
TGCAAAAGGTTTCCATGTATATCGAATATTTTATTTATTGAGTTAACGGCTATACTTTCTTGTTTTACACTTTCTAATGTTATGTTTTGAAATTTGAGAATGTATTTTCTTCTATCATTCTATTTTGACATCATTTTCAGACGACTTGCTGGCTTAGAAAATACCTGTGAGGCGGCTTTTCTTTCAAATAAAAAATATTAGTGTTGAATTTTTTTCCTGTGTTTCTCTGCAAGAATTTTATACACAACGTCGGGTCAGTGTTAACATGTAACGACCACATTACAATAAATATGGCGCAAAATTGTTTTTTTTTTGGGGGGGGGGCGGGGGGTTCTGTTCGGGGAATAAATTTTACCCGTCGTGGAACGGATATTTTCTAGTTTTATATATATATTCCTGAAATGCTCCCTTCCTCTTGCAAGATACATTATTATATTTTTCTGGTTGTTACTTTTCAGTGTGCGTTGGTTCGATTCTGCCTGCAGCTCTAAAGAAGGTTTGGCCGTTGCTGTAGAAGCAAAAATTGCTTTTAATCCTCATGTTTTCCTTGGGCCTCCCTGCTCGGAAGGTAAGTTTCCATTTAATTCCTATAATATACGGCATAATCACGTTGACACACCAGTTCTACGTAGTTCACTCAATTTAAGCGATGTTCAGCCCGGCCAGTACACGAGGAGTGACCATTTGGGAATAGCAGGCGATATATATATATATATATATATATATATATATATATGTATATACATATATGTATATATATGTATATACATGTATATATATATATATATATATATATATATATATATATATATATATATATATATATATATATATATAGGCGTACGTTGACATCTCCCTACAAGAATTGCAAAAACCTTGTCATTATCTCCCCTTGAATAAACAAGCGACTGAGAACCGCTTGTGAATTATGTCGGTATAGAAACTCATACAAGTACCTGTTCACAATTCTGCGATGCGTTCTACAGGGGCATTTATTATGCATTTTGTACAGTCTAACCCTAACCCTAACTGAACCATAACCATTAATAATAATGCATTATTAGCATGCATATGCGCACACGAACACAAACATAGACAAACACACACACATACGCACAAACACAAACGCAGGGACAAACGTAGAGAAACAAGTGTGATGGAAATGCTTTTAGTGGGGACTGGGGGACCTTCTATAAAAATAAAATTTATTTTTGTTAATAGACACTTTTTATATAAAATAAAAGACACATGATAATCAATAATGATTCCAATCCGTTCAGTGAATCATTTAGAATTATGACGATACTAACTAAACGTAATTCTGCTAGGACAAGGGAGATAATTCGATACCGGAAGATTTTAATCCGATTGATTTATTTAGAGAAACTTTATAGTTGATCGCGTAGCATTTATATATGGTCGATGCCATAACGTAATAATAGTTGTTGTTGTTGTTGTTGTTGTTGTTGTTGTTGTTGTATATTTGGTTGCCACCTTAGACCAACCATTCTCAACCTTTCCTCCATTATTGACCCCTTGGCTTTATATATTTCTTCATTTACTCCCTAATCCGATACAAAACAATTCGACGCCATCATAAAGTGACCAAAAAACAAAGAAGGTCAAAAAGTAATTATTTATCGTTTAGGATATTTAAGTTTTGTATAAAAAATAGTTTTATACAAAAATAAAGAAAATCAAATCATTTTCTGAATAAAAAAATTATGGAGTAAATTTGTATTATACTTCTTAGATATGACACAATATGAAACGAAATAATTATTTTTAAATTATCAGGTACTTCAATCATTCACCACTGGCTATATAATTTTTAACCTTAGGGGTAAATTTACCCCTGATTGAGAATCTCTGCCTTAGACGTTATTCAAAGTGTCCGATGACGAATATGCCAGCTAGTTTATATTTATCTTATTATTTAGAAAAAGGGAAATAATGGTTGTTTGTTTGCTTGTTTTTTTTTTTATTATTAAGTGGGTGTTTCGCTTGAAATATCAAAATATATCACCTAAAATCATTTGGTTTACGACCTTACCACTCAGACTTATGGTTAGGGGTAAAAATTCGATTAACTGTGTGTTGATGGACCAAAGCCGAAGGGGAGATAGAGTGAGAAAGTCAATCCAGTTCATGGAGATAGAAAGCGTATAAAGTGTACGTACTGTTTGTTAGCTCGTGCCCGATACATAGTCGCAGGGGGCGCGACGCGCGCGGGTGCCCCGAAAGGGGGGCGAATGGTCCGACGACCGCTCAGCTCGACAGCTACGTCGAAAAGGGCTGGAAACAGCTTGTCTCTTGCTTTTATACTTGTTTCCGGTGGTCTTTTGCGCATGCGTGGATTTCCTTTGAAAAGGAAGTGACGTCGTCCATCTGTGCTTACATGTGCGCGCCTCTCTACTGAGCTTAACCCTCTCTTTCTACAGACCGGCTTACCACTTCGCGTTTCTCTATTGCACTCCCCTTTCCTTCCACGCGCGTAGTC
>NC_136515.1:74905105-74932605 GCF_053919585.1 Euprymna scolopes
GGAATTATCGATCTAAAGGTGCATATAGGTATTATCTATCTAAAGGTATATATAGGTATTATCTATCTAAAGGTATATATAGGTATTATTTATCTAAAGGTGTATATAGGTATTATCTATCTAAAGGTATATATAGGTATTATCTATCTAAAGGTATATATAGGTACTATCTATCTAAAGGTATATATAGGTATTATCTATCTAAAGTTATATATAGGTATTATCTATCTAAAGGTGTATATAGGTATTATCTATCTAAAGGTATATATAGGTATTATCTACCTAAAGGTATATATAGGTATTATCTATCTAAAGGTATATATAGGTATTATCTATCTAAAGGTGTATATAGGTATTATCTATCTAAAGGTGTATACAGGTATTATCTATCTAAAAGTAAATATAGGTATTATCTATCTAAAGGTGTATATAGGTATTATCTATCTAAAGGTATATATAGGTATTATCTATCTAAAGGTATATATAGGTATTATCTATCTAAAGTTATATATAGGTATTATCTATCTAAAGGTGTATATAGGTATAATCTATCTAAAGGTATATATAGGTATTATCTATCTTACGTTATATATAGGTATTATCTATCTAAAGGTGTATATAGGTATTATCTATCTAAAGGTATATGTATATATATGTATTATCTATCTAAAAGTTGTATATAGGTATTATCTATCTAAAGGTATATATAGGTATTATCAATCTAAAGGTATATATAGCTATTATCTATCTAAAGTTATATATAGGTATTATCAATCTAAAGGTGTATACAGGTATGATCTATCTAAAGGTCTATATAGGTATTATCTATCTAAAGGTATATATAGGTATTATCTACCTAAAGGTATATATAGGTATTATCTATCTAAAGGTATATATAGGTATTATATATCTAAAGGTATGTATAGGTATTATCAATCTAAAGTTATATATAGGTATTATCTATCTAAAGGTTATAGGTATTATCGATCTAAAGGTGTATATAGGTATTATCTATCTAAAGGTATATATAGGTATTATCTATCTAAAGGTATATATAGGTATTATTTATCTAAAGGTGTATATAGGTATTATCTATCTAAAGGTGTATATAGGTATTATCTATCTAAAGGTATATATAGGTATTATCTATCTAAAGGTATATATAGGTATTATCTATCTAAAGTTATATATAATTATTATTTATCTAAAGGTGTATATAGGTATTATCTATCTAAAGATATATATAGGTATTATCTACCTAAAGGTATATATAGGTATTATCTATCTTAAGTTATATATAGGTATTATCTATCTAAAGGTGTATACAGGTATTATCTATCTAAAAGTATATATAGGTATTATCTATCTAAAGGTGTATATAGGTATTATCTATCTAAAGGTATATATAGGTATTATCTATCTAATGTTATATATAGGTATTATCTATCTAAAGGTGTATATAGGTATAATATATCTAAAGGTATATATAGGTATTATCTATCTTACGTTATATATAGGTATTATCTATCTAAAGGTGTATATAGGTATTATCTATCTAAAGGTATATATATATGTATTATCTATCTAAAAGTTGTATATAGGTATTATCTATCTAAAGGTATATATAGGTATTATCTATCTAAAGGTGTATATAGCTATTATCAATCTAAAGTTATATATAGGTAATATCAATCTAAAGGTGTATACAAGTATTATCTATCTAAAGGTCTATATAGGTATTATCTATCTAAAGGTATATATAGGTATTATCTACCTAAAGGTATATATAGGTATTATCTATCTAAAGGTATATATAGGTATTATCTATCGAAAGGTGTATATAGGCATTATCTATCTAAAGGTGTATACAGGTATTATCTATCTAAAATTATATATAGGTATTACCTATCTAAAGGTGTATATAGGTATTATCTATCTGAATGTATATATAGGTATTATCTATCTAAAGGTGTATATAGGTATTATCTATCTAAAGTTATATATAGGTATTATCTATCTAAAGGTGTATATAGGTATAATCTATCTAAAGGTGTATATAGGTATTATCTATCTAAAGTTATATATAGGTATTATCAATCTAAAGGTGTATGCAGGTATTATCTATCTAAAGGTGTATATAGGTATTATCTATCTAAAGTTATATATAGGTATTATCTATCTAAAGGTGTATATAGATATTATCTATCTAAAGGTATATATAGGTATTATCTATCTAAAGGTATATATAGGTATTATCTATCTAAAGGTGTATATAGGTATTATCTATTTAAAGGTATATGTAGGTATTATCTATCTAAATTTATATATAGGTATTATCTATCTAAAGTTATATATAGGTATTATCTATTTTAAGATGTATATAGGTGTTATCTATCTAAAGGTATATATAGGTATTATCTATCTAAAGGTATATAGGTATTATCTATCTAAAGGTATATATAGGTATTATCTATCTAAAGTTATATATAGGTATTACCTATTTAAAGGTTATAGGTATTATCTATCTAAAGGTGTATATAGGTATTATCTATCTAAAGGTATATATAGGTATTATCTATCTAAAGGTGTATATAGGTATTATCTATCTAAAGTTATATATAGGTATTATCTATCTAAAGGTGTATATAGGTATTATCTATCTAAAGGTATATATAGGTATTATCTATCTAAAGATGTATATAGGTATTATCTATCTAAAGGTGTATATAGGTATTATCTATCTAAAGGTATATATAGGAATTATCTATCGAAAGTTATATATAGGTATTATCTATCTAAAGGTGTATATAGGTATTATCTATCTAAAGGTGTATATAGGTATTATCTATCTAAAGGTATATATAGGTATTATCTATCTAAAGTTATATATAGGTATTATCTATCTAAAGGTGTATATAGGTCGTATCTATCTAAAGTTATATATAGGTATTATCTATCTAAATGTATATATAGGTATTATCTATCTAAAGGTGTATATAGGTATTATCTATCTAAAGGTATATATAGGTATTATCTATCTAAAGGTGTATATTGGTATTATCTATCTTAAGGTATATATAGGTATTATCTATCTAAAGGTGTATATAGGTATTATCTATCTAAAGGTATATATAGGAATTATCTATCGAAAGGTATATATAGGTATTATCTATCTAAAGGTGTATATAGGTATTATCTATCTAAAGGTATATATAGGTATTATCTATCTAAAGTTATATATAGGTATTATCTATCTAAAGGTGTATATAGGTATTATCTATCTAAAGGTATATATAGGTATTATCTATCTAAATGTATATATAGGTATTATCTATCTAAAGGTGTATATAGGTATTATCTATCTAAAGTTATATATAGGTATTATCTATCTAAAGGTGTATATTGGTATTATCTATCTTAAGGTATATATAGGTATTATCTATCTAAAGGTGTATATAGGTATTATCTATTTAAAGGTATTTAGGTATTATCTATCTAAAGGTGTATATAGGTATTATCTATCTAAACGTATATATATGTATTATCTCTCTAAAATTATATATAGGTATTATCTATCTAAAGGTGTATATAGGTATTATCTATCTAAAGGTATATAGGTATTATCTATCTAAAGGTGTATATAGGTATTATCTATCTAAAGGTATATATAGGTATTATCTATCTAAAGGTATATGTAGGTATTATCTATCTAAAGTTATATATAGGTATTATCTATCTATAGTTATATATAGGTATTATCTATCTAAAGGTGTATATAGGTATTATCTATCTAAAGGTTTATATAGGTATTATCTATCTAAAGGTATATAGGTATTATCTATCTAAAGGTATATATAGGTATTATCTATCTAAAGGTATATATAGGTATTATCTATCTAAAGATGTATATAGGTATTATCTATCTAAAGGTATATATAGGTATTATCTATCTAAAGGTATATAGGTATTATCTATCTAAAGGTATATATAGGTATTATCTATCTAAAGTTATATATAGGTTTTACCTATTTAAAGGTTATAGGTATTATCTATCTAAAGGTATATAGGTATTATCTATCTAAAGGTGTATATAGGTATTATCTATCTAAAGGTATATATAGGTATTATCTCTCTAAAGTTATATATAGGTATTATCTTTCTAAAGGTGTATATAGGTATTATCTATCTAAAGGTATATATAGGTATTATCTGTCTAAAGGTGTATATAGGTATTATCTATCTAAAGGTATATATAGGTATTATCTATCTAAAGGTATATGTAGGTATTATCTATCTAAAGTTATATATAGGTATTATCTATCTATAGTTATATATAGGTATTATCTATCTAAAGGTGTATATAGGTATTATCTATCTAAAGGTTTATATAGGTATTATCTATCTAAAGGTATATAGGTATTATCTATCTAAAGGTATATATAGGTATTATCTACCTAAAGGTATATATAGGTATTATCTATCTAAAGGTGTATATAGGTATTATCTATCTAAAGGTGTATATAGGTATTATCTATCTAAAGTTATATATAGGTATTATCTATCTTAAGGTGTATATAGGTATTATCTATCTAAAGGTATATATAGGTATTATCTATCTAAATGTATATATAGGTATTATCTATCTAAAGTTATATATAGGTATTATCTATCTAAAGGTGTATATTGGTATTATCTATCAAAAGCTATATATAGGTATTATCTATCTAAAGGTGTATATAGGTATTATCTATCTTAAGGTATATAGGTATTATCTATCTAAAGTTATATATAGGTATTATCTATCTAAAGGTATATATAGGTATTATCTATCTAAAGTTATATATAGGTATTATCTATCTAAAGGTGTATATAGGTATTATCTATCTAAAGGTATATATAGGTATTATCTATCTAAAGGTGTATATAGGTATTATCTATCTAAAGGTATATATAGGTATTATCCATCTAAAGTATATGTAGGTATTATCTATCTAATGTTATATATAGGTATTATCTATCTGAAGTTATATATAGGTATTATCTATCTAAAGATGTATATAGGTATTATCTATCTAAAGGTATATATAGGTATTATCTATCTAAAGTTATATAGGTATTATCTATCTAAAGGTATATATAGGTATTATCTATCTAAAGGTATATGTAGGTATTATCTATCTAAAATTCGTTTGTGTTTGTAAGTCCATTTAAATGCAATTCATCACGGAACAATAATATACATAAATACCTTTACAACATAAAGGACGAAGAACATTTATTTGGGGCTTCAACATCTGACCAATCGGGAACTTATCTCGGCCATCTTGGGTCTTGTCTTGACGGAAAGCTGCAATGAAAATTCTCCCAAAAAACAACAGAGCCTCGGGTTTTATTTTCGGCAACTTTTTATTCCAGAGTGTTTGTTTCCTCTTGGAAAGTTGCGCGCTGACTCTGACTATCGCCCCTTCTTACACCGTCTGCTCGGAGCCATCACTATCTGTCGACCGTCTCCCTCTGTTTCCCGACTTCGACTAATTGTTTTCTCTAACTAATTTCTACGAATCATAAAAAGACCAGTTCCCGCTCTGAATGACGTCATTACGATGCGTTACTAATATACATGTCATTATTTCTAAGTTGTCCACTAAATCGTTATGATAACATTTTCAAGTTAACATTCATAAATTAATGTAAATATTTATTCTATATATATATATCATTCTACATATTTTAGTTGACAAAATTTTCCATGCACAAACAAAACAAAAAATATATTTGTTCACTAATTCAAAGAAATAAACTTTTATTAACCACCTCTCCCCCTAAAAAAAATAACAGAAAAATAAACAGAAAGGCAAAAAAAAAAAAATAAAATAGCAAAATTTCTGAAATTATTACGGTAGGTTGTTTGTTTTATTTTATTTTCTTTTTGTTTGTTTTTTATTAATTCCGTTCGCTCGGTATAAACACTCGATACTACCCGTCTATCTGAAAACACTATCAATAATTTCACCTACTCTTTATCTGTGCCTAAACCTAAACGTAGATTCCATGAACAAAACTTCTTTCTTAGAACTGCACACCTGTGGAACTCGCTTGCTGACAATAATATGGTCGTCTTCAAGTCCAACGTAAACAAGTTCTTGATGAGCCGTTTCCCTTAAGTAATCCAATGTACCAACCAAATTTACACCTCTAATGATTACTAAGATAGTGTCCCTTTGACTACTGTACACTCTTTAAGCCTTATCCCCGAGTGGCCTCTGGGCCTTGATAAGTGGTGATTCCTTTGTAAAAAAATTAAAAAAAAAAAACACTTCTGCTTTTATCCGCCATTCTATTATTCCATTGTGACACACTTGGAGAGAAAAATTAGATAGATAGATAGATAGATAGATAGATAGATAGATAGATAGATAGATAGATAGATAGACAGACGGACAGATAGATAGATAGATAGATAGATAGATAGATAGATAGATAGATAGATAGATAGACGGACAGATAGATAGATAGATAGATAGATAGATAGATCGATAGATAGATAGATAGATAGATATGCATGCAGTAAGAAAAATATGAATCATGATTTTTTTTTTGTATTAACTTGCTAATTCGACTTGTACTTGCAATTGATTCAAACCAGAAACGACTTCCGTTTTTATCTTTTATTCCCATATTGTTTGGCTTCCTTACTTTTTTTTAAAATACATGCATTCATAGAGTTCGCACGTAATGTTCATTCAACATGAAAGTTGTACTGTGAATCACAGTTTCGCATTATTATCGAGTCTAATTCTATCTAATCCATAGAATGTATTGGGGGCGGGCCTACAACTGCTCCAGGTTAGAGTATACAGAGGAGTAATGGTAATTCAGAGTTGTTAACCCTCCCCGAAGTTCCCAAATTCGGGCTGCACCACTGACTGCAGGCTAATGTATAATAACAGAAAGCATGATTTCAATGATTGCAATTATCACAATAATAATAATATTAATAATAATCACAATAATAATAATATTAATACTAATAATAATAATAATAACAACAACAATAATAATAATAGCAATAATAATAACAACAACAACAACAATAATAATAACAATAATAATAATAATAATAACAATAATTATAATAATAATCACAATGATAATAATAGCAATAATAATAATAGCAACAACAACAACAATAATAATAATAATAACAATAATAACAACAATAATAATAATAATCACAATAATAATAATAATCACCACTTATCAAGGCCCGGAAGCCACTCAGGGATAAGGGTTATTGCATAACAGTACGTTAGTGTGGAGATTTAATAAAGTGTCTACTTAAGTAGGCGGGTCATCAGGAATTTGTTTACGTTGGACTTGAAGACATCCAGGTTGTAGTCAGGTGGGAAGCAGGCAGATGGAACAGAGTTCCACAGGCATGCAATTCTAAGAAAGAAGCTTTGTTCATGGAATCTACGTTTTGATTTAGGCACAGATAAAGAGTGGGGAAAATATTTGATAGTGGTTTCAGCTAGACGGGTGTTTTTCGTAAAAGATTGGCGAGGGGGGACCAGAGATTGGAGCTCAGACGAGCACCTGCCATGGAAATAACGATAAAACAAAGATAGGCTCACAACGTCTCTTCTGTGGGAGAGGGGTTTCAGGGAAAAGAAAAAGTCATCCCCCACTAAGCCATTACAAAGGAAGCCTTTCTCAAGAGATTCGCTAATCCTATGAGATATAACCGTTAGCACATCTGCGGTAGATCTTGCAGAACGGAAACCGTATTGCGTGTTACGAAGAAGCTTATTTCTGCTTAGGTGGTTGACTACTTCTCTATTTAATATGGATTCCAGCATGATACACAGGAGACTTATTGATCTGTACTGAGAGGGAGATGACCGATCACTTGAATTCTTAAATACAGTGCATACTGATGAGGTTTTCCAGGGTGTTGGAAAGCACTACTCCTTAAGACAACGCTTAAACAGTTTCGTAAGTATGTGGGCAAGTTCTGGTTAAAGCTTTTTTAACACTATAATTGGAATGCCGTCAGGACCAGTTGCTTTACTGGAATCAAGGTTCTTGATTAGCTTGGTGACCTCATGCACAGATATTTGTATGTTACCTAGCGTGTTCTGTGTTATAGGAAGAAATATTGATGGCCTTCGTCGCATAGGGTAGAATTAGCTGCAAAGTTCTTGTCAAATAGTTCGGCCTCGTCTGATGCTGACGAGATGCCCTCTGGTCCATTGATAATGGTTGGGATAGAACGCACACTTCTGTTCAATATCCTATTTGTTATTTGCCAAAACTGGTAGGAACCAAGCCGCTGATCAGCTACTTTGGATTTAACGGACTGAGCATATAGCTCTCTTGCATTTTTTATTACTCTTTTACAGTGGTTGCTGGCGTTCCTGAAAGCAGCTTTAGTCTCAGTGCATCTATTACGTTGGTAGCTATGGAAAAAGTGATTTGTGTGCGCGATGGTAGAAGCACATTCTGGGGAGAACATGGCTGGCTGTTTGGTTTTTGTTGGATTTTTTAGATGGTATGAATCGGACTATGCCTACAAATAACCATTGGGTCAGGTCTGATACTATAGAGGGCACATCCTTTTTAAACATGGAATGCAGGGGTAGATCAGATATGAATGTACGGAAGCTATTCCAGTCAGCCATGGAGTATCGATATACAGTGCGATGGAGGGGTACGTCTATGGACTTATTACATTTCATTTTTATCTAAACTGATACGATGGAGTGATCCTAGAGGAGAAAGAACGGAAAATAACCATACCTCAGGGGAAGTTGAGAAAAAAGGTCTAGAAGTCTATCTCTGATAATGCGTGAAGCTTTAGATAATGGCTGGAAAGCATTGGCCATTTATCGAAAGGTAAACCTCAACTTGTTTCTTAATATACAGAACTGGCGTCTATAAAATGTATATAAGTCAATACAATTACAGTCTAGTTTATATTATAGCCGACGGTAGTTGAGGAAATGCTATCATTTTGAAAATATGCGATGCTAAAATCTCCTTAAGAAATAATAAAGGTGGGGACTTGATTTCTGCATTCTGGAAACGATTTTTTAATTCCAATGTTTAAACAAATATATTTTTTGTACAAGCTGTCATTAAACAAGGCGCAAATGTTAAAATTATGGATTAAATAAAGGGTTCTGTCTGAAATTCCTTTCAAGTTCCCGAGTTCGACAGAAAGAGTTCTGAGTTCGACAAAATACACTTAAAGAAGACCAGAGGTTACATCGGCCAAAATGTTGTACAAATAACGCTAATACAAGTAATGAAAATTATCAATTCTCATCTCAAAGATTCAGAAACATAACAATAACTAAGTAGCGGGACCTGTGGGAATTCCACAGCGGACTCTTTCATGTGTAATATATTGATGTTGGCATTCTGTGGATGTTCACCGTAAATGGAGACGCCCTGATATTATTATTAGCTCTTTTGTTAAAACTGCAAAAGTATTTATCTGAGCTAGCCGGGACGCCCGGTCGTAAAATACGCTTAAATATGATATTTTAATTTATGCAAATTTCGTATATATTATGATATAGTCAATTTTCTATCGATTTTTATATATTATAAAGTTGTGATTTCAAAAATAAGAAACATATATTCATATGACTTGGTATTCACTTCAACTTGAATCAAAACCGAAACCAAAACTTATGAATATATATATATATATATATATATATATATATATATATAACTTGAGTTCTTTCAACTATAATCGAAACCGAAACCAAAACTTATGAAGAATTTTTGGTAAAATTATTTATTAAAAGAAATTGAACGACAGTTAATTGGAAGAAAAAATGTAAGCGTGACACACAAAATAACACACACGTTAGCGTGTTAATGCATATATATTAACATATGGATCGAAAATCAAGCACGACCATTTAGTGGTGATGCGCGGTGTACACTGTATTTTTTTCCTCCTAAATCCAGTTTGTGTTTGCTAATCCGTGATGCCAATTTTCCTCTTTCCTGAAACCCAAAAATTCCTTCCAAATGAAGGAATTACCCTGGTTGAGAATCTCTGTTCCAGACTGATTATGTGATTTGCAAGTGGTCACACAAAAACTGCATGCGTTTTTGTTTTTTTGTTTTAATAGATAGCTGGAGAGTGACACCAAGACACTCCCGGCCATATTATGTAAATACATCTACCTGAAAGCTTTTCTTGATGGCCAATGACTGAAAAAGCAACAGAATTAGATGCCCATTCGTTGGTCAGTTACCCTTATATCTGGCATTGTATTTGCGTCGCTAATCGCGTAAATTAAGTGGACGCATTTACAAAATGTAGATTTATTTCTTTTCTATTTTATTTTCGTTTTCTAGTCATTATCTTTGCTGTACCATGGATGGATATGAGACAATACATGCTTATCGCTTACGAACTGGACATGGCCGGTGGCGACTACGTTTTCTTGTGCATGCATAGCGATGTAAGTATATTATTATATGGTTTTATATCCATAGACATTTGTAATAGACGCGTGTATGGCAAATGTATGCAAATGACCGAACCGGGTGCGAGATGACGTCACAGCAAGGAAGAAAGAAAATGATTATAAAAAGAAGAACGTATGCACCAATCCGGGAGTCATAAAAGGGAGTTGTATTCGAAAGGTATTCGAGAATGACGTCAGAGAATGACAGAAGTAGAGGTATTACGTACGGTGGCCGAGGACGACAGGAAAAGACCTGTAATTAAATGTCTGTAAATAAATGTGTTTCGGACATCATCAGTGCAGGAGGTTACGATTACAGCCAGTAGGGAGATTCGAATCTGGCCACAAAGCCATCTCTAACTCCATTACCAAAGAACAAACTACATGGCCAACGTTAATCGCGAGAAATACAATTGAAATTAACATTTATATAAAGCGTAAATGGCAAGACAACTTGATTGTTGCTATTTCTTCTGATGAGTTAAGGGCAAAATAGATTCACTAATTGATATAATAATTAAGTGATTGATTTTGCGCTACGAAACAGATACTGTCAAGAATTGTAAATGTCAACTGAATTAAAAGAATAAATTACAAGATGGTTAACATTATGAACTTTGGAATATAAACTTTTGTCATTTATTCACTATATGCATATATACATATAATTATTACTATAATAATTTTTAATACCTACAGACACTAGTGTTTCATCCTTTCGGGAATCATCAGAGTAGTGAGTTACGATTACAGCCGTTCAGGAGATTTGAACTCGGCCACGAAGCCATCTATAATTCCATTAGCAAGGAACAAACCACACAGCCAATGTTAACCATGAGAAATACAATGTAAATTAACATTTATATAAAGTCTAAATGGCAAGACAGCTAGAGTGATCTTATGATTATAACATCATGATCTGCACATGATATATATATATATGTGTGTGAGTGTGTGTGTGTGTGTGCGTGTGTGTGTGCGTATGTGTGCGTGTCTGCGTGTGTGTGTACGTGTGTGTGCGCGTGTGTGTGTGCGTGCGTGTGTGTTTATGTGTGTATGTGTGTATGTGTGTGCGTATGTTTGTGTGTATGTGTGCGTGTGTGTGTGCGCGTGTGTGTGCGTGTGTGTGTGCGTGTGTGTGCGTGCGTGCGTGCGTGTGTGTCTGTGTGCGTGTGTATATGTGTTTGTGTGTGCATGCGCGTTTGTGCGAGCGTGCGTGTGTGTGCGTGTGTGTGTGCGTGTGTGTGCGTGTCTACGTGTGTGTGTGTACGTGTGTGTGCGCGTGTGTGCGTGCGTGTGTGTGTATGTGTGTGCGTATGTTTGTGTGTATGTGTGCGTATGTGTGTGCGTGTGAGTGTGTGCGTGTGTGTGCGTGCGTGCGTGCGTGCGTGTATGTGTGCGTGTGTGTGTGCGTGTGTGTGTGTGTGCGTGTGTATATGTGTTTGTGTGTGCGTGCGTATTTGTGTGTGCGTATTTGTGTGTGCGTGTGTGTGCGTGCGCACGTGTGTGTGTGTGCGTGTGTATATGTGTTTGTTTGTGCGAGCGTGCGTGCGTGTGTAGTTTTCTTCATTTATATAAGCATCCTGGCTATAGATATGCAAACATGTTTCAGGTGTGATTTCTTTCGAAATCAAGCGTCATCAGGCCAACTAATTTCAGATTTAGATGTAAATGTTCATTTTTAAACTAATTTTTTTATTCGGACTAGTTACCTTTTTCGTTTTTTATCGCTTCAGGTTTATATTGGTAAACGATTCGCTGAAGAAGTCGTGTCCGACCGAGGATGGCGACGAGGGGACAAAGACGATAAAAAGGCGAGGGTGGCATTCGAAAGTGTTTTGCACGTAAGTCACTTGTTTTTTGTTTTCTTTTTTTATGGAAGAACACATGATTTCTATTTATTGGAAGCATGGTGGTTCTTGGAGATCAGGATCAAAACTATGTTTTTTAGCGTATTTGAATAGTTGGTAAACTAGTGCTAATCTCACTCTTTATAAAGGTAAGTATATTTTTATGTTTCTGAAGTTTTCAAGTGGGGATTGTCAATTCGTATTATTTGAATTCTTCGGACTACTGTTCTCATCTTGAGGGTTATTTTCACAACGTTTCGATCGATGTAAAGTGTAATTAAAAACGTTGGTATTATGAATATTCGGCAAGGTAAAACGCATCTGCTCTGCAAGATTTCTTTTACCAAATAAATATGTCCGGAAAGAAAACCAATATTCAATGAAATCTATCCATATGAAGTGGAAGAAAAAGGGAAAATTAAATGAAGACAAAAATATTTGTTCAAACTCCTGCTTTCCCAAAACTAAATTCAACTGTATTTTTCAACCGGCCGTTCTCTCTCTCCGCTGTCAAAAAAAAAAAAAACTGCCGTTGTGCTTCCAACTCGCCCTTTTTATAACAGTTTCTGTCCTCTCATGCAAATCAATGCCACATGTATATAATCGAACCTTTTACAAATGAAGATTTTTTTCTTTTTCTTTCTCTCCCTCATTCCGCCATCTGACAGGAGAGACGCGCACCTGTTTGTGTGAGTTACTTTATTCCTTTCACCACGTAATCAATTTATTTGATTGCATTTTAGACCACAGTAATCTCCGACTTTCTTCAAAGGTATCTTGTCGAACTCGAGAATTTTTCTGTCGAATTCGGGATTGTTTGTGTGTTCATGTTTTGCGGACTTTTATCCTAATCTTCATAATTATTGTTGTTTCGCTACGTTTTGGCCGGCTCATCCTCTGGCTTTCTTCAAGTAGTTAACCGCGACGGGATGTTTAGTCTTTTAACTGGATCCCCAGTAATTACTGCCTTCCATAGTTGTTGTTGTTGTTGTTGTCTCACCACGTTTTGGCCAACTATTCCTCTGGCCTGCTTGGGTAGGATTAAGACAATGCTTCATTTTGTTTGGCGATAGCGGTTTCAATTCAATCTAAGCAAGCCAGGGGAATAGTTGGTCAAAATGTGGTGAGACACCAACAACTATGGAAGGCAGTAATTACTGGAAATACAGTTACAAGACTCAGCATTCCTATCCCGCCGCGGTTAACCACCTGAAGAAGGCCAGAGGATGAGTTGGCCGAAACGTGCTGAAACAATAACGATGAAGATGAGGATAAGAGTCTGCAAAAAAATGAATACACAAATTATGAAGCCTCATCTCTAAAGATTCCAAGAAATAAAATAAAAAATAATACATACTCGGGATATTTTCTTGAACTCGGGAATCTGCACGGAATTTCGAAATGAAACCTTTATTTAATCCAAGCTCTCGTTCCATTGGGTAGAAGTTTCAAATAATTCGCAACTGTATTTTGAAATAACAAGCAAGATGAAAACGGTATTCCGAAGAAATCCAATTAATACTAATTATGCTTGTATGTTTATATATTTCTATATAGATGACTTTGCTCTTTAATTAACGGATCGTTATTGATTTTGGAACAGAAAAATGAGACTCTTATTCTGAAATTCATGCCGTTTTATACTTTTTAACGTTTTTTTTTTGTGTAATTTTATTTATTTACTAGCACTTCCGCCCGGCTTTGCTCAGGCCTTTTGTTCTGTTCATAACTTGTAATAACAATACGTGTGAATACACTTTATGTAAGATTTTAAATGTTTAGACCAAAATTTGTCTGCGTAATTTCGTAGAGACCGCAGAGGTCATTTTTTTTTTTTTACTTTGACCCCAATTTTGACCTCTTAACATCAATTATTGTAGTCTAAAGTCAAAATACAAAGTTTTACACATGTCCAAGTTACCTATATCTAAAATTGTGAGTGTTTACACACAAAATTGACAGAGGAACTTGGTAGAATCTGCAAAGGTCAACTCTTTCAACCTTGACCCTTTGGCAGCCAAACTTTCGCCCAAAAACTAATTAAAATGCTTGCCGCATGTCTGAATACCCGTTATGTATGAATTTCAAATGTTTAGACTCGAAATTGGCTGAGTAGTTTGTTAGACACCGCAAAGATCAATTCTTTTTAACTTTGATCCCTTGGCAGCTCAAATTTTCGACCCAAATGATTAAAAAGCTTGCACTATCTCTGAATACACTTAATGTAAAATTTCAAATGTTTAAACCAGAAATTGGCTGAGTAATTTGTTAGAGACAGCAGAGGTCAGTTTTTTTTAACTTTGACCCAAATTTTGACTCATTAACATTTATTTTTTGAGGCTCCAATCAAATTAAACAGTCAGATCCATGTCCAAGTAACCTACATTTAAATTTCAAGTGTTTAGACCCAAAATTGGCGGATGAATTTGGTAGAGTTTTCAAAGGTCAAATCGTTGAAATTTGACCCCTTGACAGCTAATTTCTGGCCGAAAAACGATTAAAAAGATTTTCCTAAATGTCAGTACCCTGTATATCAAATTTCGAGTCTCTAAAAATTGAGAGAGTTATTGTATAGGGAAATGTACACAGACAAACACACAGATACGTTCACTTTTATAGATATACTAGCATTTCAGCTCGGCGTTGCCCGGGTGTTAGGAGGTGTAATTTGAGAGAGTTATTGTATAGGGAAATGTACACAAACAAACACACAGATACGTTCACTTTTATAGATATACTAGCATTTCAGCTCGGCGTTGCCCGGGTGTTAGGAGGGTAATTTTTTTGTAACTTTGACCCCTATTATGACCCCTTAAAATTGATTGTTTTGGGCTAAAATCAAGTTATTAAGTTAGATCTGTGTCCAAGGAACCTATATCTAAAATTTCAAGTGCGTAGACCCAAAATTGTCGGAGGAGTTTGGTAGAGTTCTCAAAGGTCAAATCGTTGAACTTTGACCCCTTAATAGCGAAATTTCTGTCCGAAAACCGATCACAAAGATTTTCCCAAATCTCAGTACTCTGTATATCAAATTTCGAGTCTGTAGACTAAAAATTGTGAGTTATTGCGTAGGGAAATGTACACAGACACACAGACAGGCACACAGACACATAGACACGTTCACTTTTTAGATATATAGATAGATATAGATTTATTTATTTATTTGTTTATTTATTGGAGGAAATCCTTGCTTTCTTTTATTTCTTTTTTTTTCTCTCCTTTTACAGATTATTAACCCAACATTGAGTAAAGAGGTTTACCAAAATTATCAGGAAAGGATTTCAGAACTCGACTACAAAAATGAAAACTGGAACTTGCCGACAATTACATCGGTGAGTTACGTTGAAATATCATTGTAAGAAGCACACATGTATCTTCTGTGCTAGTCAATATAAAGCCAAATATCAACAAAAAAATGCAACATATTTTGTGCATTGTTTTATGTCAGGTTGGGTTAACTCTACATCATACCAAAAGTAGGACAATTTGAGTATGGGAAAGTTTCAAATTTCGAAGTTTAACATTTTCGACTTTCAAGTCATTTTCCATTATATTTTAAAACTAACTTGACCAGTTTTCATGATAAACCAGTAAATCTTGCATTTTTAACCAAGTTTGCAAGATCCATCTTTTACATAAAATGTCTACGAGTGATATTGAATCATCCCTTTTTTTACACAGGAATCACCACTTATCAAGGCCCGGATGCCACTCAAGGATAAGGGTTAATGGGTATACATTAGTCAACGTGATTATAGCGTTCTAAACATAAGTAGTGGGATTTTTGTAAGTTGGATTACATAGGAAGATGGTTCATCAAGAACTTGTTTACATTGGACTTGAAGACAACAATATTGTAGTCAGCTGAAAAACAGGCAAACAAAAGAGAGTTCCACAGGCGTGTAGTTCTAAGAAAGAAACTTTGTTCATGGAATCTACATTTAGGTTTATGCACAGATAAAGAGTGTGAGAAACTATTGGTAGTGATTTTTGCTAGACGAGTGTTTTTCGTGAAAGTTTGGCGGCGGTACCATAGATTGAAGCTCAGACGAACACTTGCCATGGAAATAACGATAAAGCAGAGACAGGCTCGCAACGTCTATTCTGTGGGAAAGCGGTTGCAGGGAAGAGAAAAGGGCATCTCCCACGAAGTTACGAAGTTATTTTGAACTCTGTCAAGGCAGAATAAGCTGCTTCTTAGCAGCTCCTGCCCAGATGTGACAAACTACCTCAGCCACTTCTACAGAGTGAGCCAAAAAAGTGCAGCAATTTTGCTATGAATCTCAGGTTATATAATGTGTATCTGCTACTGAAACCTGCCCGCCTGGGAAATAGATATAGTATAAAGGCTGATTAAACATCACAGGCAATATCCTGATGGTCATTAATGATGGAAATTGGTAGGATTTTATTATATAAGAGGGCGACTTAATAAAAACTTGTTTATACTGGACTTGAAAACGACCATGTCATATTCAGCTGGGTAGCAACCCTTCTGCATTGTGTTCGACAAGCGGGCAGTTCTATGGAAACAAAGAATTATTGGTTAGTTGGTACAGATAGAGGTGAAGTGAAATTATTCACGGTGGTTGTAGAAAGACGAGTGTTTGTTGAGAATATAAAATAATTTCGACATAAATATTCCTCAGTTCAACAATTAAATTTTGGAGAATTCACGCATTTTTAGTGTGTAAAGATACATTTTCCAAGCGAAAATAACGCAAGCGACCGCGAACAAACTCGAACACGGCACGCCGAATTTAGAAACCCCACCACTGCTCCACTGCAGCTTCAATCATTAATCGGCAATTATTGATTAGGTGATGTATGTTTATGACGAACTTCATAATTTATCATATTTATTCTTTTCACGATATCTCTAGACGATATTTGAAAAGAAAATCAAGTGATTAAAGTAATATTATTTTTTTTATTCATTTTTTTTTTTTTTTTTTTTTTGCGGACTGTTATCTTCATCTTGATAGTTGTTGTTGTTTCACCACGTTTCGGTCAACTCATCCTCTGGATTTCTTCAGGTGGTTAACTGCGACGCGATAGGAATGCTGAGTCTTGTAACTGTATCCCTAGTAATTACTGCCTTCCATAGTTGTCGCCTCGCCACGTTTTGGCCAACTAATTAAAAAAATGTTTTTCCTTTTTATGTCTAGCATGAACTAAAACTCCACAATATTATTGACAATTTTTTTTTTTAATCTATACATTGACGCACTTTATATATTTAAATATTTGTTAAAATTCATTTAAAAATACCTAGTCACGAAAATATATTATTACTCCTTGTCATTTTTCTAAGATCAAAGTGTAGCATTTGTTGTGAATGGAATTTTTAAAATATTTTCTACAAATTAAAAATTTGAAAGTGTAGTATCTGTTGTCCAGATACCAGGGTCATTTGACACCAGAAGTTTTTGTGCAGTTATCCCCCTTGAAAAAAAAATTCAAAATGCAAACAAAAAAAAAACACTATCTCAAGACAATGATCACCTAGAACATTTACAAAAAGATATTGACACGTAAGCATGTTTTCGTTCAATACACAGACATGACAGACACGTCTGCTTTTATTTACATTTTGAGACGAAGCGAAGGAAATACACGTAATCACAACTTTGTATAGTAACGAGAAAATCAAAGGGAAGTAACTCCAAGTAACTCAAACCGCTTATGTCACTGAAAAATAAGCATGATGTTGTCAAAGGGAGACAACTCTTACAACTTTCACAGTATTAAAATATGATCTTAGCTAAAATGTCTTTCTATATTAAAAATTCCAACATTACTACATGTTAAATTTTCGAATAGCATCTTCCATGCTTAATTTTAAATACATTTTCACTGGTCTGTCACGCTTAATTTTTAACTAGTATTTCCATTGAGTATTTTTGCGGGCTGTCACCTTGTTGCGGACCAGGATATAAATACCCTAACTCGCTACAAGAAAAAATAATGAAACGAATTGAATGAAGGAAACAAAGAACTCAAATGCTGGAATAAAATAAAAATGTCGTTTATTTTCTGTTGAGAAATGAAAGTCTTGGGCGTACACGTTTTCATTCGGCCGTTGACGACTACGCGCGTGGAAGGAAAGGGGAGTGCAATAGAGAAACGCGAAGTGGTAAGCCGGTCTGTAGAAAGAGAGGGTTAAGCTCAGTAGAGTGTCGCGCACATGTCTGTATTGATGGACCAAAGCCGAAGGGGAGATAGAGTGAGAAAGTTAATCCAGTTCATGGAGAGAGAAAGCGTATAAAGTGTACGTGCGCTTATCCCACATTTAATAATAATAATTGCTGATTTAGCAGAGAAAGTGACGTTAGGGCGCGCGGTCGGTTCGTCGACTCAACAGGTCGAACGCTGGTCCGGACGAAAAAAGGGAAGTTGACTGGTTTTGTTGACTTTTATATTGGAGTTAATGTTCTGGGTGCGCATGTCTGGTTTTCACTTAAAAGGAAGTGACGTCACAGCTCGGGTGTGTGTATGCGCATGAATGTAAGTGTGTGCATGAGGCTGTGTATATGCGTGCGTGTGTGTGTGTGTGTGCGTACGTGCGTGCGTGTATGTGGGTGTGTATATGTGAGGGAAAACATGTTCGAACACCTGACCTTCCACAGGTGATTAAGAATGAATGCAGAAATTATAAAGCCTCATATCAAAGGATTCCCAAAATAAAAATAAAACAAATATTATTTCGTTGAAATATATATATATATACTTATTTTTGCTTTAAATTGTTTTTATTTCTTAGGTTGATGCCTATGCGCCGTTTTTATTTGACGCAACAATGGTGTGGGCATTTTTGGTCAATAAATCCATCTCTAAAAATATCAACCCTGAAAACGGATCTCATATCTTTGAAGAAGCGAGATATTTTGAGAGTGATGGTATGTCCAATTTCGACCATTTATTTCTCTCAAGTGTACTAGTTGCGCGTACATGGCATTTCGCAAGTGTTTGTTTGTTTGTTTGTTTGTTTCATATTTTTCTTTTTTATTGACATAACGTTGGCGTAATATTTAACAATTCTCTTCATCATATCGTATGAATCCGATGGTTGGCATCTGTTTCCCCGATATTTTTCTTGTTTAAATTCTTTCGGCTAATTAGAAGAGGAACTACGTGAATGTTACAACCATCTTAAGTGAAAGTGATTTTTGTGGAACGAACTGGATTCGAACTTGGGAAATCCAGGTCGTCAGTTCGTGTGGTAAACCACGAGAACACTGTCATCTCCCATCGGCGATATCGCCAAGATTACAATTTCTCGATAGCCGATGAAAGCGCAGAGAGGGAGAACGAGGATGCCAGAAGAAGACATCTGTAAATCTTCTGAAAGCAAACCTGAAGAGATGCAACATTTTGTGTTATTTTTGTTTATTTTCTTTGTTCGAACAGTTTTAAATATTAGATCATCATCATCATCGTATGAATTCAAAGATTCTATTGTTAGCATCGGTTTCCTTGATATTTTTCTAGTCGAAACTCTTTCTAGAAAGACTAAGACGCAAAGGTTGCCAACACCCTAAGTGAAAGTGATTTTTATGGAACGAACTGGATTCAAACTCGGGAACCAAAATACCGTGAATAAAATTGTATGCACCTTACCAACAGAAAAGGGAAACATTTAAAGGCTATGGGCAGCATTAACAAATTGATCATCGACTATTACAGTCATAAAAAAATACTACCTCAATTTTCTTTTTTAATCTGAAAATTAAGCCTATATTCGATAATAATCGCCGGGAGAAATTATGACAAAGTTAAAAGAAAAATTTTAGAGGCTACGGGAATAATTGTTCAGATCTGCAGACATGTTAGGTGAAAGCAAAGAATAATCAGATCCCCATGTTAAGATTGGGTTTATAGATACCAACGTTGTTACTTCGACACGGTACATTCATTTTATCTACGGGCGTGGGGGTATAATTCCACCGGGCAACGCCGGTATACGGGTTCTGCTAGTAATTTAATAATCAGATGAAAAACCTATTAAACTTTAATTTCATCATATATATATATATATATATATATATATATATATATATATATATATATATTCCTCTCCCACCAAATACCAAATAAATAGGAGTTCAGTGCGAAATTCCTGAGATCAACATGAAAATGTCCCCCAAATCCTATGAGATTCACTTGAAGAAGATTATATCGACAGTAACGTTGTAAAAATATCAACCAAGATGAGAATAGTATTCCGAATAATCCAAATAATACGAATTATATATCCTCATTTAAGAAATTCCGAACCATTATTTATTTTTGTCTTCAAGGTTTGACTCAGGCAATTGCACTTGATGAAAAAGGTGATCGTTTTTCAAATATCTGGATTCTGGATATGGTGGCTGAGGGTCAGTTTCAGGTTGCCATGGAGATTTATAATCAAGCAACTGGCGGGAAACTCACAACCGTAAGTTTATTACCATTAATGTCTTTACGAACGCAATTTGTGTTGTCACTATTAATCTGTTATCCCTTTATTCTGTTTTTATTATTATTATTATTATTATTATTATTATTATTATTATTATTATTATTATTATTATTATCAACATTCCAATATTCTTTCCGTTCTTTATTCCAGCATTCTATTATTCCAATTTTTCGTTACATCTTTGTTCCGTTATTCGTTAGCTGGTTATTCTATTAATCTGTAAATCCGTTATTTATATTTATCCAGAAGCTGACTTAACATCACGTCGGTGTCTCTCGGTAGGATACGGTAAGCAGGTAGAAGATGCCGACGGTATTACCTAATACAGCTGTCTGCAGATGACAATTTTGAATGAAATCGTGAAAATCATGGCAACAAAAAATGTTTTTAACCAAAAATGAATTACAGTAGTAAAATAAAAAATGAAACAAATACTAGCAGAACAAGTGAAGCATGCATGGTCCCCCGTGAGTGCACAGTGGACGAGGCATAAAAAAATGACTAAGTTCAGCATTTGTCTCCCCCCCCCCCTTATTTAGCTCCAAAAATCCCAAGGGAGTCAAATCCTGGTGAAAATAAACAAACGGTGCCTTAACATATGTAGATTTGAGTTCTGCACAATACCCCAAAAAAGAAATAGAACCATCATTTGCCCCCACCCCCATTTAGCTCCAAAAGTCCCCAAGACCTTAACACATTAACATTTGAGTTCAGCACTATGCCAAACTGCTAAATAGACATACAAAGAAAATTTTGGACAAATATGGTAAAATAGTCCCAAAAATGGAGTGTTTTTATTAGCCTTAAAATGGCCCCTGGGGCACACCCAAGAGTTATCGCGAAGTATAGATAAATAAAATTATATAGAAATCAGTTAGTTACAACTTTTCAGAAAGTTTTATAAAAATTCAAGGCATCAATTATTTTTAAGAAGCACAAAAGTGTAATTTTAGCCATTTTAGCCCGAAAGGCACCCCTGGAGGGGGGGGGGTACAACCGGTGTTTTCCCGAAATTCCGTTCTGTTACTTTTTATGCATATCATGTTTAATGTTTGTGCAAAATTTCAAAAAAGTCCAAGGCATATTTATTGAGAAAAGTGTGGGCAGACGAACGGACGAACGGACAAGGGTAAATTTACAGGTCCACCCTCCTTCTGTCCAGGGACAAAAAAAAAACTAAAATCAAAAAAAAAAAGAGGATTTACCGAAAACAAAAACTTTCAACTTTCTGTGAAAAAAAAAAAAGTTAATTTTCAAAATTGTTTCCATGTTTTTCTCGTAAAAAATATTTGCAAGTTTTCTCGTAAGTAAAATAAGATTAGGTCTTTAAAAATATACTTTTCTTTAAAATAGTATATATTTTTTTTTAAATATTATACTTTTCTTGAAAAAATATACTTTTCTTTAAAGCTAGCTGAGGGCGCCCGGCTTAAAATAAACGTAAAATACGCTTATGATGTTTATATGATGTTTTTAATTTGTCCAGATTTCGTATATATTATTATAAAGTTGTGATTTCAAAAGTAAAAAAGTATTTGGCTGGCATCAGCTTAAATCAAAACTGTAGCATTCAAAGTTGGTGTCGTTACCAACGTACCAACGTGACATGCATAGGAACTGTTTAAAATTTAAAATTTTAAATGAACTAAGATGACTGTACAAAATGTATAACGAAAAAGGATGCCATGGGGTTGTAAAGAAAAAAATCGACGCCGAAGGAAACGGACGTATAAAGTGAAGGCGAGAATGGGTCGGCTGTGGCCAGCATGCGGTCGGAAAAAAGAGAAACGCATCAGGTTAAATGGACATGTGGTAGCAAGAAACTTTTTAAATCGTGTCGAGACGGGAAAGTGGCGGTAATAAAAACGTTTGTTAAAAATGAAAAATGCCGACCAGGATTTTTATTTCTTTCTTTCTAGTTTTATTTTTATGAATTGCTAACGTAAAGTGTAACGCCACATAACGTTACAAAGAGACAATTTTGCAGCGTTTCTTCTGTGAGAAAGAGGTTGGAATTGCTGGTTTTGAATTCTCTTTCGTCATGAAATTAGATTTGTTTGAAACACTTATCTTTAAAAGAAACTTTTATATAATTTTCTTGCTAATTTTTTTACATATAATTACACTCAAGATAACTTTTGTATTATTTACAGTTTGGTTTTCAGTGTTTTGACTTTGTAGAAGATTAAATAGCGCGTTCTCGACTCCGACATCAAAATAAGACAAAAAGTACAGAGTTACATATATACAAACAATATATTTATTTGCGAAAAATGGAAAATAACATAAGAGCATATCGGTAACGTGGTCGGGAATAAGGACCTCACGCAGCTAAAGGTTATTGCCGATCGCGTTGCCGATAATTATTATCACGCGCCAGCTGTAACCACTATCGTACTCCAAACTGTTGCAACACCCTCTGCAACCAATTCCAGTCCGAAATCTACAGAAATCGTTCCCTTACGATACAAGCTCTCCTAGCACAGACCTTTACGCCTTACCCACAGTCGCAACTTTCGAGACAGATGTCTATTGCAACGACGCAGATCAGCCTAACGATCTGCTTGGTGTTACTACCACCGTCGTTTCACAGAAAAGGCACGGAAATGTGAATAAGCTTGTATCTTCAAAAACCGGGCCATTTAAACGGGTAGATCGATGGGATTGCGCGACAAATTTCACCCCATCCCTCCAGCCGGTCGCCTATTATACGTATCCAATATATTTTATCGGCAGAAATTCCTGATGATGCTGTTAGTGTAATACCTCCTACACGGTATGACTTACCGCATCAGCCACTATTTCCCTGCAAGCCACGGCAGTTCCATCCGAATCTTTGTTACCTCATCGCTCAATATAGACCTTGGACTTCGACGCAATTTCTAATGGATTTTTTATCATCGCCGACGTAAAGACACCTATACTTGACGCTGATTTCCTTTCCCACTTTCAATTTTCCATCGATCTAAGAAGACGTTTATCCGACACAAAGACTTCTCTTTCAGTCCACTGCGGTATGCTTTCCTTCCGTAAAAGTTATCCCTAGCCTCCTCAGAATACATGATGAATCTCGGTATCATACGGCCCTCAAGCAACCCATGGCCATCCCCCTTCACATGGGACTCAAGAAATTGGAGGGAGACTGGGGACCCTACGGAAACTACCGAACTCAATGCAGCAACTCTTCCCGACATATACCCGATTCCACACCTGCACGATTTTTCTGCATCCTTACTCAGCTCTACATTTTTTCACGCATCTGATCCGTGCACAAAACCAAATTTCCGTCACCGAGAAAGACATTTCTAAGATCGCGATGTGCACTCTTTCCAGACTATTCAAATTCACCCTACTTTATGGACTGCGTAATTCTAAAGATTCATTGATTAAGTCCATCGTGGACTACCCTTCGTTTTCACGTATATCGACGACATCCTCATCGTAAGTTCCTCACGGGCCTGAGTAACAGAAGTCTTCCGGCGTTTACAATCCTGAACACCGGATCGGCAAGTCTGGACTTACACCCTTGCACTCAAAAGTGCACTCAGTCCAAGATTTTCCTGTACCCACCTACTTGAGTAAACTACGTCGTTACATTGGACTTGTGGACTACTACCGTCGGTTCATTCCCAACTGTTCACATCACCAGTCCAAGCTCACTGATGCACTCCGTACACGAAAGAAAACCCTGTCGCTCTCAGACAAAGCCCGGACATCTTTCCACGCATCCAAGACAACTCTGGTGAATTTCGCCAAACTATCATACATCAACATGGACCCGACAGCTAAGCTCTTTCTTTCGATGCTTCTGATGTAACTGTTGGTGCTGTACTCAACCAGATCGTAAACGGTCAAACACAACCACTGTCTTTCTTTTCTGCTAAGCTGAACACTCCACAGCATAAATACATTCATGTAAGTACCTTTTTGCCTGTATCGGCTCGATACGCAGGCCACTACTGGCTATTTACTATGGAGCGTATCATACTGTCATTGATCGTGACGGTAAATATGACTCAATCGCGATAGATCGCATTAAACCAGTCTTCTTAGACTTGGCGTTTCCTGCAATGAGTTTTTCTGACTCAGAACACATCATTGCATCCAACCCAGATAGAATTGTCACATCTGATCCAGATCCCGTTATTACACCTGTTTCTCGCACACCTTTTCCATGATTATTTCCATGCAAGTACGCAAACTTTGACACTTCTTAAACCTTTTTTGCGTATACACATGCTACAACACACCTACTTGTGCATGCTTATTTCATTTACTTTTCTCCATAGCTTCCGGCTATCTGTGGGAAGTATTATAGGAACTATTATGACGGCTAATTCAGGTTGGCGCGTGTAGCGCGAACACACGGACACAAATTGTAAAAGGGAAACAATAGAAAAACTTCCGCCCCTTTTAACCTCGTCTTCTGCAAACAGAGGGACCACTAATCCCCCTTTTACTCTCTCTTTCTCTCTCTCTCTTCCTCCCTCTCTGTTTCTCTTTCTCTCTTTCTATCTCTCCATTTCCATTTTCTTTTATCTTTCTCTTTTCACCCCGACACGATCGCTTCGCTCGAAGAAATTCGCACGAAAACACTTTTCGCCGGTGCACACGTGCACACACTCGAGGTAAAATGACTTATTTTCATCATAAAAATTTATGCGCTGTCATGAACAATTGTCTCCAAGAACATTAATGAACTTATCAGAACTATGCTTGTTCACACGTGTACACGCACACACATGTTCTTATGTTATTTTCCATTGTTCATAAATAAATGTGTTGTTTGTATATATGTATTTCGGTACTTTGTTGTCTCATTTTGATGTCGGAGTCAAGAACACGCTATTTAATCCTCTACAAGAACTTTGTTATCTCTGGCAGTCTCCATGTCAGTTATTTATTTTTTGGCTTCTTAAATAACCATACTAGAAGAGATAGACGCGAAGTTGGGTCAGGTTCTGGATAAGCACCTGTTATTCTATTGTTCTGCTAGTTTTTTGATTTTTTCACGTGATTAAACGCATTAAGCAACTATACGCGTTGAAGCTGATAAGTGGTCAATTTCGTCTCTTTACTTCTAATTTACTTCTATAGTTACCTATTTCTTTCAGGGCAGAAACCAAAGTGGAGATGTCCGGTGGGGGAGCGGAAAGTATGGACGTGAAAATGCCCCAAGAGACGAACCCGTGTGTGGCTTTGAAGGAGATTTATGTCCCGAAAATAAACAAAGTAAGATTATTTACATGCGTAATATTATTGCACGTGTCTCATTTGTTTCTTTAATAGATTTTCCTGTATTTTAGTTACACAAAATATACGTTAAAATATTCCTCAAATCTCGAACTAAGTTATGCTTGATAAAGTAAATAATCTTATTCTAATTATTCGAATTATTTGTAAATTTACAACAGGTTGTTGTCATGGTGACTGAATCGAATCAAATCGATAAAGAAAACAATAGAAATTTATTTCGTAGTTTTTATTTTGATACGTTTTTGTTGATATACTCCTGATTAAAAATTTAAAACAACTTGAAAATAGTTCTAAAGCAACCCTTTTTTTAGGGTAGATTTTAAATCCTTCTTTCCCTTTACTAAGTTGTACATTTCCAGTCACGGTGATAATGACATTCCTTAAGTTCTTATTGCGTCAATTTCAATAAATAGGTCGTATCCGGTAAAAGGGTGTGTAGTAATAATTCTTTTAATGCACTCACATCCAAAAGACAGAAAGTCTGTTCTGTTTGTTGTCAACACACAGGGGCTGGGAGAAGAAGAAGAAGAAGAAGAAGAAGAAGAAGAAGAAGAAGAAGAAGAAGAAGAAGAAGAAGAAGAAGAAGAAGCGGTAGACCTGGTTGGTTTTATGGGAGAGAGGGTGAGACTAACTGCGAGAATTCCCGAGATTTGAGAGAAATAAAAGTCCGAACTCGGACGGATAGGCGACTGTGCTTTTACTCAAGCAGAGAACACGGTGAGAGGAGAGAAAATTCCCTCCCTAAAGAAAGTTCCGGTTCAAAGTGAGAAAGAAGGTAAGGCTGAAAAACCCAGCAGATTGGTACATTTCCAGTCGCAGTGATTATGACATCCCCGTCTTATTGCGTCAATTTCAATTAATAGGTCGTATCCGGTAAGAGGGTGACACAAAATTTCGCTACTAAATAACCATCCAAAACCAATCTTCGTCAAGACAATCTTTTTACATAATTTTTTACGTTTCTTTTTCAGCAAACATGCGCGTCTTCTTCCCAATTTTGATGACGGTTAGCGTGTCGATTGGTCTTATCTTGGGTGGATTTGTCTGTCATAGGTTAGTGATGTTTATCTTACTTTCTAGCAGCAGTTCGGCTAAAACGGTCGACGTTTTTATTTTTTAAATTTAAGCCAAAATAATATTAATGAATCTAAGTGGATGCCAGATCAGTACAGGTAGTTAATGATTTAGTGCCATTCTGTAGACTTACCTGACATTTCATTTTATTCATCTACTTTGACACCATGGATAACACCTTTAGGGGTAATATATATATATATATATATATATATATATATATATATATATATATATATCATGAGTATTGGCTGAAGAGAGCTTGATATGGATTGATATGGATATCTAAAACGGTCCTAATTATCGGGTTTGAAACCGACGGTACTAATGACTTGTCTCATCTAACAACTTTCTGTACACAAAACA
>NC_136515.1:74937605-75067605 GCF_053919585.1 Euprymna scolopes
CAAGTGGGGATCAGAACGTCAGTGGTGAAAAGATAGGAGCTTGATTTTGGATACGTTAAAATTAGCCAGCCAGTTTCTGCTCCATTGCGTCACGTGCTGAAAGCCTGCTGAGAGAGACTCAAAGAGATGTTGGTCATTACTGGCCTTTGAAATGTTGCCATCGATCGTAGTGTCATCTGCATAAATGTCAGAATGTGATTTGAAATATCCATGAGGAAGATAAGAATGAGAGTCAGGCTCAGGGTTGATCTTTTAGGCAGGCGAGCGTTCGTTTCTTTGACCTTCGGACTTCTGCCCAACTACTTGTATAAACCTATCGGAGAGAAACGATTTGATGGTTGAGAAAGCTTTTTCAGATATTCCAGAGCAGGAAATCTTGTGAAGTAGACCTTTGTCCCAAACCCTATCAAGTGCCTTTGATATGTCCAGAGCTACTGCTTTAGAAAGTAATCCCCCGTCGATAGATTCACTCATCCTATGTGAATTTAATTATTTGTAATTTATTTGTTGTTGTTGTTGTTGTTGTTGTTGTTGTTGTTGTTGTTGTTATTATTATTATTATTATTATTATTATTATTATTATTATTATTATTATTATTATTATATCCAAGGCGAGTTTTATGAGTTTAGGTCGAAGAAGAAGCTCCAAAAAGAATCCTTTTCGGAAACTGAAGAAGGGTCTTGATAACTACGGTTTGGACAGAATGGAATACTCCATGGAAGGGGCGAATCTTCAGGAGACAGTAGATCAATCAACGGGCAACACCGGAGAAGTGATACCCTACCCACCTATGGAAGGTGTCTTGTGCCATGCAGCCATTATTCGAGGTAAGTGTAGATTTCAAAGTTTGTAACAGAGCGCGTATATGAAATTATCAGCAGCAGCCAAAGGATGGGTGACAAACGATTGTATTAGCAGCAGGAGCAGCGTTTCAACGCGTATGCAAATTAGGAAGTGTGCGCGAGCTGGCGCGAAAAGAAAAAGGAAAAAAGGAAACTACGTAGCCAAAAAAAAAATCGACGCCGAAGGAAACGGACCTGTAAAGTGAATACGAGAATAGGCCGGCTGTTGCTAGCGTGTGGTCGGAAGAAAGAGAAACATGACCGGGTTAGATGGGCATATGGCCGATGAGAGATAACGGTAATAAATTCTTTTGTTAAAAAAGAAAAAATTCCGAGCCGGATTTTTATTTATTTATTTATTTATTTCCAGTTTTATTTTTATGAATTACTAAAGTAAAATGTAACGCCATGTAACGTTAGAAGTTATTCATTTCGGCGCGGAGATATAGATGACACAAGAAGTACATGCGTTGTAGACTAAAGCGATCACATCTGGTTTCTAGAATTTAACGAGAACCCGTGTCACTATCTCTTCTTTGCTGTCGGTTGACAACACAGATGGATGGAAAGTAAACACTTGAAAATAAACTAGATTATTGCACGTGTTATACAAGGGCAATAAGGCATAATCACGTTTGAAACACCAGTTCCTGTCAGATCACCGAAGTTAAGCAACGATAAGCCTGGCCAGTACTAGATGGGTGACTATTTGAGACTTCCAGGTGCTACATGTGCTCTCCGCTTATCTCGGCATTGTTTCCAGCCGTCCTGGACTTTTCCTTGCCAATAGACTTTAGCAGTGCCGATTCAGAGGAGAGGTGTGGCTGGGGATTTCGCAACTCTTGACTCACAATTACACACGCAGCTGCCCCTTTAGCGGGTATCTTTTGTCTTTCGAGTGAACGAAGGTATCGATACAGCAGCAAGGTAACTGCTATTGCACTAATACCCCCTTTGACGTACATACATTCGACAATCTTGTCTAACAGATAAATCCAATCCTTTCACTGTTGAGGCTTTTAGATGCAGGAAATCCTTTTTCTCTGATTGCATCCTCCCTCAGACTGCTAGACGTGGTAATTCCATCCCTGTCTCCTGCTTTCCTGATTTTAATAACATGCAGAATTATAAATGCCGTGTAAACACAGATACTTCGTTTCAACTCCTCAGATAGTGTTCAATAAACATGATCCCAAATAATAACCCCTTACGTCCAAGAGTGAACAATTGTAAAAAAAAAAATAGATGGAGCACCATCAACTAAACTCCAAATCATTCCTCTATTGCTGTAGTGTTGTATCCCTGTACCTTTTTTGCAAGTATTTTAATGGAATGTGCCTCGACGAATTTGTTGAATTTTAAAGCACGATAGCTATTGCAACTAAACGGAGCGAATAAAAAAACATGTACACGCCGCTACGATGAAGAGTACTACTAGTCAAATCTTTCTCTTGACATTTAGGTTTGATCGTTATCAGACGTGTTTTTGTAACTCTTCCTCCATTCCTGTTCTGAGCGGGCGAAAGGAAGATTGATAGTGTAGTGCTGATCTTGAAAACTGATTTTCACGATCATTTCATAGGAATTTCTAAGTTCGCATTGGTTTACTACTTTCGCATATATGTGTTACATTCTTGGTCTTGGAACGATTTCAATTGATTGAAATACTTTTGAAATTCGACGCTTATGTCAAAACTTCCTTGTTTTGGGAACAGAGGTGGAAAGTGAATTTCAACGAAGCGACGCATTTACAGCTATTTATTTTTAAGCGTTGGTAGGAATCTTTTATGACAAAGTCATCACAATATTATGCAAATATAACTGTTGCGGATAATTGTAAAAAATAAAATTAAATGAAAAAAAAACTCGAACGAGAGCCACGATGATTAGCTAAAAAGAGAACCTCAAATCCCATCTATAAAGGACAGTTGTCCGTATGTTGGTATGTTTGTATTTCCAGCTAAAAGTAAAAAATACAAAAAAGAAACATCCACAAGGTTGGTATATTCTTGACCGGTGTCGCCTGCCCTGGATAATTAATATCTAAAATTAAAAAATAATTATTCATTCTTTAGAAATTAACTGGGCCACGTTTAGTTGGGAGGAGGTGGTGGCAGTTATTTAATAAAAAGATGAAGAACTTAAATAATTATTATTATTTGCAATACAAAAGAGGGGAATGGGCTGGGCGGGTAGTAAAAAAGGTGAGCGTTGACAGACGTGAAAAAACGGGAAATGGGGAAGAGAAAAGGACAGAGTGAAAGAGATAGTTTTAATATAAAGATGTTACACATGCTTTCTCGCCTGTTTATTATTATTATTGTTGTTATTATTATTATTATTATTATTATTATTATTATTATTATTATTATTATTATATCCACGAGAAACGCTGGGTAGCCCTGCCAGTACTAAATATGGATCATCGCACCCTGATGACTGCTTATAGTAAAATAAATGAAATACGACTAGCGCGTCACCCACACCTGTCCGGGTATTGATTGAATTATAATCTCACTGTCCATTGAAGTAAGGGAGCTAATTTTCTTCTTTAAATTATACACATATTTTTTTTTTTTGACAAATACTTAATTGTCCTTTGTTTAGTTATCTTTCGCCAAGAAGATATTATTACTGAAAATCTTAATAGTAATATACTTATAATTATAGTTTCGATTTTTGTTATTTTAGCAATCATTATATTCGGTATGATTAATCTCCCCTTGGGAGTGAGGAAGGGTTGTTTTCTTTCAAACTGATTAGTTTTCGAACGCATATAAATACATATGTACGTTATATATATATATATATATATATATATATATATATATATATATGTGTGTGTGTGTGTGTGTGTGTGTGTGTGTGTGTGTGTGTGTGTGTGTGTGTGTGTGTATATATGTATATATATGTGCGTGTGTGTGTGTATATATATATATATATATATATATATATATATATATATATATACTAGCAAACCTCCCGGCAGGGTCCGATCATAAAATACGCTTAAATATATTTTAATTAAAGCAGATTTCATATTTATTAATATAGTAATGACTTCAAAAAAAATTTTTTTTAATGACCACCACCGACAATCGAAACCAAAACGTTTAACTTACGACTTACTTTTTCTTTGACGGTAATGCCTAAGCTGTAAAGACATGTTTCCTGTAAGGCTAAAAATTAAAACATAATCTAATACCTACTACGTTACGCATGCATATTCGTAATGCCGTTGTTCGACCTTCACTTAACAAATTCCACTTTTTTAATTTTCACGCTTTTGCACCGATTTTCCCAGAGTAAAACCGAAATATAAAGTTTCGCATGGGTTCGAATACCCTACATATAAAGTTTCATGTCTATAGAACAAAAACCGATAGAGGAGTTTGGTAGGCAAAACTTTTTAAACAAATATATATACACATACATAAATATATATAGAAATTGATTTATGTCTATTATAACCTTTTTACGCAAATATTACATAAGTGTAAATCATATAGAATATTTGCATGAATATATTTACACGTAATTGTTAACTAAAGATGATCATCCCTTTAGAAAACCGAAAAATGCTCCCAGTTCTGGACCTGTATCTAGGCGGTGACTGGGGCTGAAGGAGGCTACATTGAAGAAATGCCAGTTCTACTACATAATCAAGTTACCTGAATTGATTTTTTCAATAAAAGTTTTAAAATAAAGCTGTAGTGTTGTTTTCTTTAGGGAACACTTTTATCAATACACCTTGTATGTTAAACAAAAAATAAATACAACAAACAAATAGTTGTGATTATACGTCAGTCCGACTGCCAAGTGCGCATGACTTGTGCACTACTTGTGTACTAACGTAAGGAGAAATATTCCTCCGGTCGTTATAGTGAACGGAAGATTTTATTATTATCCGTAGGGTAGACACAGCACAATATTTAAATCATTCTATTTTCCATTTCCTCATCAATTTCATAATTATTCTATTTTAAATATATTCTTATCATTAGCATTTATAACCCAAATCCTTATAATGCAGTGGTGTTTAGCCTTGATAACTTATGACATTAACAAAAATAAATATAATGATTGAAAACTTATGACATTAAACAAATAAATACAATGATTGATAAATTATGACATTAAAAAAATAAGTACAATGATTGATAACTTATGACATTAAAAAAATAAATACAATGATTGATAACTTATGACATTAAAAAATAAATACAATGATTGATAACTTATGACATTAAAAAAATACAATGATTGATAACTTATGATATTAATAAATAAATACAATGATTAATAACTTATGACATTAAAAAAGTACAATGATTGATAACTTATGACATTAATAAATAAATACAATGATTAATAACTTATGACATTAAACAAATAAATACAATGATTGATAACTTATGACATTAAAACATAAATACAATGAGTAATAAATTATGACATTAAACAAATAAATACAATGATTGATAACTTATGACATTAAAAAATAAATACAATGATTGATAACTTATGACATTAAAAAATAAATACAATGATTGATAACTTATGACATTAAAAAATAAATACAATGATTGATAACTTATGACATTAAAAAATAAATACAATGATTGATAACTCATGACATTAAAAAATAAATACAATGATTGATAACTTATGACATTAATAAATAAATACAATGATTGATAACTTATGACATTAAAAAAATAAGTACAATGATTGATAACTTATGACATTAAAAAAATAAATACAATGATTGATAACTTATGACATTAAAAAAATAAGTACAATGATTGATAACTTATGACATTAAAAAAATAAGTACAATGATTGATAACTTATGACATTAAAAAAATAAATACAATGATTAAAATGGCATTAAAAATAAATACAATAATTGATAATTATGACATTAAAAAAATACAATAATTGATTACTTATGACATTAAAAATAAATACAATAATTGATTACTTATGACATTAAAAAAATAAATACAATGATTGATAATTTATAACATTAAAAAATAAATACAATGATTGATAACTTTGAACATTAAAAAATAAATACAATGATAACTTATGACATTAATAAATAAATACGATGATTGATAACTTATGACATTAAAAAAATAAATACAATGATTGATAACTTATGACATTAATAAATAAATACAATGATTAATAACATATGACATTAAAAAAAAGTACAATGATTAATAACTTATGACATTAAAAAATAAATACAATGATTAATAACTTATGACATTAAAAAAATAGATACAATAATTGATAACTTATGACATTAAAAGAATAAGTACAATAATTGATAACTTATGACATTAAAAAATAAGTACAATGATTGATAACTTATGACATTAAAAAAATAAGTACAATGATTGATAAATTATGACAGTAAAAAAATAAATACAATGATTGATAACTTATGACATTAAAAAAATAAATACAATGATTTATAACTTATGACATTAAAAAATAAATACAATGATTAATAACTTATGACAGTAAAAAATAAATACAATGATTGATAACTTATAACATTAAAAAATAAATACAATGATTGATAAGGCCTTCATAAGCGGTGACTTTAAAGTATGCAAAACGTGAAATAAAATCATATGGACGAATACTAAAGATTCCTGTTATTTGAAAATAATCACGACACGGATATTTTATTTTTTGAAGGGATTTAATCGAATCAAATTTTTTATCTTCTATTTTTTATAGAAATTGCTCCAGACAAAGTATAAAGTCATTTGACGTAAGGAACTAAATAGTTCTATTTCAATTCTGTTTTAGTTTGCATGGAGAGTGCTTTTCTTTTTTATTATTATTATTATTTTTAACTGGAAATTGCTCCAGACAAGGCACGAAGCCCCTTGATGTAAGAAGCTATATAGAAATACTACTACAAAGTCAAAACTAACCAACGATAAATTTTATATGATAAATTCCAACTCATAAAACAGCAATTTTCCCCTCTCTGTCCAAAACTTTGCTCATGAAATGTGAGGCCTTTAAGACAAAATAAGGGAAACGAAAAATACGATTATGCCAAAAATAAACGGTTCATTTTTAAGCTTGTTTATCTAATGTATAAAATAAAATCAGTCTCGTCATTCTTTATTCCTACAACATTAATATGTGATCTTGGTTTGTCGGTATTTCTTGTGGATCGTTGGAGCATGTTATTAAGAATAATAAAATGTGATTCGATTAAATCCCTTCCAAAAATAACATATCCGTGTCGTGATTATTTTCAAATCGCAGGCATCTTTAGTATTCGTCCATATGATTTTATTTTACGTTTTGCATACTTTAGAGTCACCGCTTATGAAGGCCCGGAGGCCACTCAAGTATACGGGCTAATGATTGTCCGGTGAGACAACATTGTGATGATCATTGATGATGGAAATTAACTTTATTTAAGCTCGCCAATAACTTATTTATGTTGGACTTGAAAACTGCCATGTTATAATCAACTGGGAAGAAGCTTTGCGGTACTGTGTTCTACACACGAGCAGTGCTGGGGCTTTTCGTTTAGTTTTAGGCTCAGATAGAGATTAAGTGAAATTGCTAATCATAGTTTTACCAGGAGGATGTTTACCGCGAATGCCTTATAGGTTGAGTAGGTATCATAGCTTGAAGATCAGTCGAGCACCTGCTATGAAAATAACGATAGACTACAGATGAGAAAGAGGTAACAAGGGTGAGAAAAAAGGACATTGTCCACCAGATTTTGAGGTCTGTCCAGGCAAAAAATGGTGCTGTGAGCAGCTTTTTCCAAGGATGTAGTAAACGCACTCCATCTTTTGACGCACTTGGCTCTTATAAAGACATAATATTATTTTGCAAAAAACAAATGCATATTTTAAAAGAAAAAGGCAGAACAAATAAGTCAATAATCATTGGGCAACATACACAGCTGATATTATATAGTAAGGTTGTTTATAACTTGGAGGGTGTATTTTATGTACATCACAGGTGTGTTGCGAACGCGTGTATATATTCTGCATGCATATAATGGTTGTACCAAATTATACGGATGTTACGTTGTCGGTGGCAGGCCAAATATTATAGGCGTATTACTTGTGTTAAGATATTGACACAAAATAATGACTTGGACGTACAGTAGAACCCCGGGATATGGTGGCCCTAGGATACGTTTTTTTTCCTGTTATGATGTGGAATACGATGTTTTTCAGGCCCCTGGTTACGGTATTTTCCCCCGCCTTACAGTATTATTTATGATGTTATTTGGTTATATACATGTGTATTATGTACTGCACTGTATTTTGTTACTAATTTTTAAGCCGTATCCCGGGGTTCTACTGTATTGACATAATGTTTACAGGGGGGGAGAGAGATAATTACTTGTACAAACGAATGCTTATACATGACGGCGAGGAGACGAAGTTATAAATGTTAAATCATAGCATTTTATATAATAGACCGTCTGTATATTTAAGATGTCATGTAAAACAGTTAATTTTAAACAACTAATAAACACGCCCATGGGTGTTAAAATACAGCATGATACAATAGTTATATTTATATATAACAATATTTATTTTCTAGTTCCGGCCAGACATCTTTAGAGATTACAATGTTCTGTTCACATTTTGGCTATTTTGGAATACGCCGTTTCCTAGAGTCATAAGAAAGACTTTCTTTTCCTGACTTCTAATCCCGTCTGCCTGCATATATTAAAACTAATCTTTTGTGCTTACGTCATTCGATTACGCAAAGACCTAACAAGTGACTTATTAGTCCCGTTTTTTCTAGCCAAATTTATCGTTTTTATACCTAAGTTTGAAAATCTATTTTATTTATGTATTTGACATTCGTCTTCATTTGTTTATTGTTCCTAAGATCTCCACTGCATTCCAAAACCTATAAACATTATTTGTCCTTGTAACTCAATCTCATTTTCATAATAATTTCTTTAAATAAACATCTAATTTTTAATAATAATAGTCGATCTTACAATCGACTATTAACAAGGCACCCTGGCGTCTTCCGGAAGGCTAATATATAACACTTCGTTTTAATAATGAGAAACATACTTAAAGCAATCACTATTGTGTATTTTTCAGGTGGCTTAGTGTATGCAAAGAAAATCGCCGAAGCAGCCATCACTTTCAACGAAATAAACCAGCATAGGTTGACCGAGGTAAAACGAGACATTTTTATATATTGGAAATTCTGTTTAATATTTTTTTAAATAGAAAAGTTATCCTTCTAATATCCATGTAAGTGCGACGAAAAACCGAACTTTATATATAGACAAGTGGGGGTGCCCGGCGTTGCTTCTGTGTTTGGAAAAAAAAGTGGTAGTAGGCAGGCAGGCTCGAACCTGCGACGCGAAGGCGGAAAAGAAAGTGAAAGAAAAGTTGAGATCTTATCGCTACTCTAAGACGCGAGAGGAAGTGGAAAGCGTTGAAATTTATCGATGTCAATCAAAAAGTTGCCTTAAGTTAAGAATCATGCAGGCGCAGAAACAAGGGTTGGCTTCGGGTGAGTTAATGCTTTCCCACAATGTTGGGGAAAACCAGCTCCCCCAAGAAATGAATAGGAATTGTGTGATATGAAGGGCTTTCCCAACATTGATCAAAGCTAATTGCCTTTCTGGTGGTCCCGGCCGGAAAGACAGGCAGCCTACTTCGCTCCGATTAGTTCCGCTTTTATACAAAAAAGACGAACAAACTCACGAAAGGACGGAATAGAGGGAATTTTATAAAAGTCGATCAAAACAAATGTAGAGACGACGTCCGTTCGTAAATCGTAGATATTATAATCTAGGGAGTATGTAAAAAGATATTATAATCTAGGGAGTATATAAAAAGATATTATAATCTAGGGAGTATATAAAAAGTTTTTAAAAAATAGTAATCCTCTCGATTGTGGTGTTATGTTCTTAGTCGTCTGTTACACTATGATTTGTCAGTCCTTTCTCAAATACGTTAGCGATTAAAATTGAGAACAGTCGTCAAAAAATTAAAGAAAACGGGCAAGATTATAAAAACAAAACAAAAATGCAAAGAAAACAAGTGAAGCATGCATGGTCCCCCGTGAGCGCACAATGAACGAGGCATAAAAAAATGACTAAGTTCAGCATTGCCCCCCCCCCCCATTTATCTTCAAAAGTTCCCAGGGGACGTCAAATCCTGGTGAAAATGAACAAACGGTGTAGTTTTAGATCTTAACATAAGTAAATTTGAGTTCTGCACCATGCAAAACAAAAAAATTACTAAGTCCATCATTTGCACCCCGCCCCCATTTAGCCCCAAAAGTCCCCAAGGCCTTAGCATATTTATAGTTGAGTTTAATACCATTCAAAACTGCTAAATAGACATGCACAGAAAATTTTGGACAAATATGGTAAAATAGTCCCAAAAGTGGAGTGTTTTTATTAGCCCTAAAAGAGCCCCGGGGGAACACCCAAGAGTTATCGCAAAGTATAGACAAACAAAATTATATAGAAATCAGTTAGTTACATCTTTTCAGAAAGTTTTATAAAAATCCAAGCATGGATAGAAAAAGAGAGAAAGGAGTAAAGAAAGAGATAAAGGGGGAAAGAAATGATGAGATAAATAAAGTTGGAAGAGTTGAGAGAGAAATAAAGACAGAAAGAAAAAAATGAGAGGCAGAGAGAGAGAGAGAGAGAGAGAGAGAGAGAAAGGGGTGATGGTTACGTTTTAATGCTCTCCGAATAAATCCTTTGATCTTTTTTATTTTATTTATTTATTATTTATAGTTTTTATATTTTTTTGTTTCTTTTGTAAAGGGAGATATACGGGACATTTTTTGTTTTTGAGTAGTTTTTGTTTTGCTTTTGTTTTTCGATTTTTTTTTTGTTTTGTTATTTTTGTTATATTTATTCCTTTTGATTTTGTTGTTGTTGTTGTTGTTGTTGTTGTTTTCGTAGGGAAATCGCTCCAGATAAAGCGTGAAACCATTTGATATAAGGAGCTAACAAGACCGAAAACCTGATATGCTTATCGACATTAGTCTTGAAAGGGTCAAGGTTGTAAGTAGGAGGAAAACAATCTGCAAAAAGGGAGTTCCACAAGCGTGAGGTTCTTGTAAATAAGCAGCTGGAATGTAAAGCTGTATTACAAAGAGGCTTTAAACAGCGAAATGATTACAATCACTCGACCAACAAGTCTGGAACAAAGGAATCAAAGAATAGATTAGACAATTCCGAAGAACACATGTTACAATAATATTTATAAAAATACGACATAATCGCGTTGACACACTGGTTCTCGTCAGATCACAGAAGTTAAGCAACGTTAAGCCTGGTTAGTACCAGATGGATGACCATTTGGGAATTATAGACGCTGTATGTGCTCTCCGCTTATCTCGGCATTTGTTTCCAGTCGTTCTGAACATACACTCTCTTGCCACTGGGATTTAACAATGTCGACACAGGGGAAGTGTGGTTGGAGATTGCGCACCTTCTGCCACAAAAAAATTGCGCGCAGGCACCCCTTCGTGGGTATCCATAGTCTGAAGGAGCCTCTATCATCTGTTAGAAATACTGAGATTAACAATATCACGTATGTAAGAGAGAGGCTGCAGAGAAGAAGAAAGGATGAGGTCAGTCACATTGCAGATATGGTTCTGCACCCTATTAAGAACCCTCAAATGGGACAGAGATTCAACATCCCAAATATGACAACAATATTCCATTGATAGTGGATTTGTAGAGATAAATAACAGGCTCGGGTGTGTGAAAGTGTTTAGAGTAATAAAGAGAACCGATTTTACGAGAAGACGAAAGGGCAAGGGAACTAATATGTGAAATTCAAGAAAGATTTAATCAAAAAAAAAACAAGAAGTTTCAAAGTCGATTTCTCATCGAAAGCAGAGCCATCCATAAGAATCTCAGGGAGAAAAGGGACACGTCTACGACTGAAAAACACGGGTTAGGTCGTAACAAAATTAACTTTGCTCATGACATTTGCTAGCATTTGCTAATATTTATTATATTTTGTGTGTTTGTGTCTTTTCGTTGGAGTGCTTTTTGTTTGCTTGTTTGTTTGTTTTTTTTTTCTATAAGGAAAGAGAGAGAGAGTGTGTCTGTGATGAATTGGATACTTGACGACTATCGGTTCTATAGCACCACTTTCATTATTGATGTTGGCAACCTTCATGTTATGCCGCTCCCCATAAGTACCTGATTCTAAAGAGAGCTGTGAAAATAATTGCCAACCACAGAATCAAGCCGATCATGCTTATGCATACAGAGAGAGGAAGGGGGATAGAAAACTCCTAAAATTCTCAACCAAGACCAGGTAAAATTATCATTCATCTTGAAATGCACACTGGTTTGGCTAAGTAAAAGTGACGCTAACAAATTCATAGATACTAAATCTGGCAATCAGGTGGAAAAATTATATAGATACGCATAAAAATAAATTTTATTGCGTTTGGTAACAATAATTTGTTGTCTATTTGTTAAATTAAATATCGTATAATACTGATTCCTACAATAAAATAACTCAACCATTTTCCATGTGGATAATGCTTGATTCCCTTTAAGATTTATTTCGTTACTAGAATTATTAATTTAATTTATATATACGGCTCTGTCGGTGGGGCATTAGAATACGCCGACTGCTCCCCTGCAGAGGGTAAAAGTCCTTCAATGGGGGTCCTGGATATGACCTTAAACTATATTCAGTGGTGAGGCCCCAGCTTGTGGGCTTTGGGGAGTGTGGAGCTACCCTTTAATTACCATTGCTCCCAGATCCACTATGACCTGGAGTTGTAGTACCTGTTAGGGTCCAAACTATAGGTTAAATAGAAACCGACGTGAAAACAACAAATAGATTCTATTAAAAAAAATTTTCTTCAAAATCTTTGGATTCGGCATTAAATAACCCGAAAAGGGTTGATATGCCGTAAAACAAAAACAACCAACCACCAACCAATTTATATATACTAGAATATGTACCCGGCGTTGCCTGGTATTGAACATAACGTTAAATTCCTTTAAAAAATAAAGAAAACGTAAGGAAACTGAGACATGTGCATGCGAGTATTATGGGTTTTTTTTCTAAACAGTTTACTTCTTGTAAGTAAAAAGAAAATACTCTAATTAATATCGAAGCCAAAACCTAAATACAGTGAGTCAAGTACCATAAACTCTAGACCAGCTAGCCACGATCTTTAAAAAGTGTTTTCAAACCTCGTGAAATAGTTGACAAACAGATAAAAATCCGATGCGTCACAAGTATCGATTTTTCAATTTTAATCTCTAAGCAACCTTTTTTCCGGATGAAAACAGATTAAAAGTTTTCCGAATAGCCTATATACTAAATTTAGGTTGAGAAGTGTCCTCACACACACACACACACACACACACATACACACACACACACATACACATTCTCACTTTTATAGATATATATATTTAGTAATAAGTAATGATCTGTATTTATATATAGTAAGATTGTATATCTGAATACATAATAAGTCTTACAATTAGTAAAAACGCGAAAATTATACAGGTAAACAGAAAAGTAAGTTTTAATGCATTTGGTAGCAGTTATTCTTGTCCACTTGTTTTTGCAATAACTTTTCTTCTTAAATATACTGCACAATCGATTTTTCTTCTTTATGAATGACTAGCAAAAAGAGGGGGCGTTTGGCGTTGCCCGGTCGTAAAAAAGGGTTAAATATGATACTTTAATGTATGGAGATATTGTATATATTATATTAGAGTAAAATTTTTTTAAAAATTTAGAAAAAACGCGTCTTGGATGCCATCTTACCGTTTTATTAAAAGAAAAAAAAATTAATAAAATATAAATAGGAAAGAAATAAAAATCCGACTCAGTATTTTCTTTTATTTTAAGTGCGAGCAGGTCCTCCTACATACAGCGCTTTGTATTCCCAAATAGCAGCCCATTTGGTACTGACAAGGCTCAACGTTGTCTAACTTTGATGATCTAACGATAACCAATGTGTCAACGTGATTATGCCGTATATATATGTGTGTGTGTGTGTGTGTGTGTGTGTGTGTGTGTGTGTGTGTGTGTGTGTGTGTGTGTGTGTGAAGAAAAATAAATGCGAAAAAATATAAATGTTTATATCTTTTCTGCATTTATTTCCTGTGTGTTGACGTGTAGGAATACAAAAAGTCTTTTGAAAAAAAACAAGAATGTTTCCTTCAAAAGCACATCATTTTCGACCGATCCTTCGATCTTCCTCAGTGTGAATGACAGAAAACATGAGTGGGCGGGCAGAGTTAGCAGCGGGAGGAGAGGCACGCGTATAACCATTAAGGTAAAGATCTATTTGAATATGACCCTTCCAGCATTTTCGACTTGGAATGGTCAGCAACCTGTGTGGCCTCTATTCAAAACTAAGTATTTCATAAAACTTTGAATTGGACACCCACGCATCCCACGAACATACTCGTATATGTGAACATACATGTATATACATTCGCGCACTACCACACATGCTTCTTCACGTACCCATACATACGCAGGATACGCTCACCCACGTTTATGGACGTGTTTACATGTACCGCTGGAGATTGATGAGCAGATGTAGATGATAAACTAAGTGGGTGTGAAGTAGAATGTTTTTTACAAGAGCTTGGACTTATATATTTATTGTCGGTCTGATTGTCTGCACGTACGCAGCCACCTGCGCTCACTCACACACACACACACGCACACACACACACGCACATACATCGTTAATTGATATATACAAACATATAATGTTGGAAAAAATAAATAAAATGAAATAAAATAACTAAATTAACGGAGAATATTCTTTTCATCATTTACTTAATTTTTTCTATTCTTGTTCAAAATTATTAAAGTATTCGGATTGTTCTTTTTCTTTCTTCTCCCACCCCCATGTATACTCCTATATGCACATATATACTCATACATACATACATGATAATGATGATGATTGCAATGTCTTGTCAGACGAGTGCCACTCCCTCAGACATTTAAAATCCATGAGCCCAAATGTCTGAGGGAGTATCTATACAAATATGATATTACAGGGTCTTAGCTTTATACGACAGCTAAGTCTCTCTCTCTCGGTTCAAAATGTTGAGATCCAGCAACAAGCAAGAGCAAGATAGTCAGCAACAAATTAAACTGAAGACCAGCTTAATGCGGGTACAGGTCTTCCGCTTTATGGTTTTTTAAATCAGAGATTTGCTTCTCCTAGAAAGGTTGCCTTCACCACGGCTTACGGGAGCCATCTCCACCCCAATACACATATACACACACACAAATATACACGGTGCTAGTTTGCCGTTGACCCAGAAAAACATACATACATACATACAGTAAGTGCCAGGTATAGGGTGAAAGCATTATTTTTAAATCAGAAGCCATCACAAAAATTGGAAGCTCGATATGCCGGTTAGAGAAATCAGAGGTTAATAATAACATTTAATGTTGGAAATGAAACTGAAAGATTATTGCAATGCTTAAACGAGGAGTTGAATAATATAAAAACAACAAAAATAGCAATAATAATAATAATAATAATAATACATACATACATACATACATACATATATATATATATATACATTGGTGATAATAACAATAATAATAGTGATAATAATAATAGTCATAATAACGATAATAATAATAATAATAATACTAATATAATAATAATAGCGATAATAAGAATAATGATAATAATAATTATGATAGCGATAATGATAGTGATAATAATCATAGTAATAATAGTAGTAGTAATAATAATAATAACAATGACGATAATAGGAAGGAGAATAATAATAATAATAGTGATAACAATAATGATAATAATCATAGTAATGATAGTAGTAATGATAATAACAACAGTACTAATAATAATGATAATAATAATAATATTAATAACTATCATAGTAATAATAATAATGATAAAAATAATGATATTAATAATAATAATAATAATAATAATAATAATAATAATAATAAACAACTCAATCCTGTATATCTTCATAGAGGGGTACTATAGTATATAGGTTTTGTGAGGGTGAATGGGGGGTCGCACCCGTGTCTACACCTGTGCATTTGTGTGCGCACGTATACATGCTCAGAAAATGGACTTAAATATATGTCAGAAATAAAAATGTGTGGAATCTGAAAAAATAAAATAAAATGGAGAAAAAGGCCTTACGTAAACAAAAACTTCTAGTGGGGATGCTAAGCCGTCCTTCCACCGCGCATACTCACTCTGCCCTGTGTCCTATAGGGAAATGTCTTTCGTAGGTTTCTATTTTTATGAAAAGAGTACTCATTTAGCGGTCCCAAATCTTTATTTAGACCGAGGATGTGGGTGTTAAGTCTCAGAATTAGTTTCTTTTCATGTTGTCTTCTTTGTCTCTGTCTCCGAAAGTTGCATGTTGTCTATGCTGTGGTCTGGAAGGGTGTAGTACATTGCTATTGTGTGCTGTGTGGATGTGTCCCTAATTGTTTGTATATATATATATATATATATATATATATATATATATATATATATATATATATATATATATATATATGTCTGTTTCCATATTTTCAAACTCTATCTCTCCGAAACTAAAAGCCTCACATCGGCGCTTGGGACCTCAAATGATTGCATTTTTCATGAATATGGGTATTTAACCGGTTAAAATAGTTTATCTATATATATAAATCTCAAACGTCTGTGTGTATGTATGTATGTTTGTTTGTAACGCTAAAACTTTTTACAGACACAACCAAACTTGCCAAATTTGCTATCATATTGAAGCCCCATTATCCGGATGACAAATATCGAAATTTCACGTCAAACGGATCACTAGAAGTAGGTCAACTGATCAGTTTTCTTCAAGGGGGGCCCTCCAAAAACCTGTCATTATCTATATATATAAATCTCAAACGTCTGTATGTATGTATGTATGTTTGTTTATAACGCTAAAACTTTTGACAGACACAACCAGAGTTGACAAATTTGGTATCATATTGAAGCCCCATCACCCGGATGACAAATATCGAAATTTCACGTCAAAGTGACCACTAGAAGTGGGTCAACTGATCAGTTTTCTTCAAGGGGGGGCCCCCAAATCCCAAACATCTGTGTGTATGTATGTTTGTTTGTAACGCTAAAACTTTTGACAGACGGAACCAAAGTTGACAAATGTGGTATCATATTGAAGCTCCATCACCCGGATGACAAATAACGAAATTTCACGTCAAACGGACCACTAGAAGTTGGTCAACTGATCAGTTTTCTTCAAGGGGGGGGCCTCCAAAAACCTGTCATTATCTATATATATAAAAGCCAAACGTCAGTGTGTATGTATGTATGTTTGTTTGTACGGAACCAAACTTGACAAATTTGGTATCATATCGAAGCCCCATCACCCGAATGACAAATATCGAAATTTCACGTCAAACGGACCACTAGAAGCTGGTCAACTGATCTTCGAGGGGGGGCCCAAAAAAAACTGTCATTATCTATATATATATAAAAGACAAATGTTTGTTTGTAACGCTAAAACTTGAGATGAAAGATTCCTCTCCCCTAAGAATAAAACATATGTTCAATATCTGCTTTTGTTTTTTATTGTTTATACGGTCCCGAGCAACGCCGGGTAGCCCTGCTAGTATATATATAAGAACGATTCATATATATATATATATATATATATATATATATATATATATATATATATATATATATATATATGTATGTATGTATGTATATATATATGTATGTATATATATGCATGTATATATATGTATGTATATATATGTATGTATATATATGTAATATATATGTATGTATATATATGTATGTATATATATATGTATGTATATATATGTATATATATGTATGTATATATATGTATATATATATGTATGTATATATATATGTATATATATGTATATATATATGTATGTATATATATATGTATATATAAATGAATGTATATATATATATATATATAGAGAGAGAGAGAGAGAGTATGACCTGATTACTTCTTTTTTTTAACTGACAGATTATTTTTACGTTTTTTGTTTTTTTTTTTTGTTTTTGTTTTTTTCTTGTATTTCTCTTAAAGTTGATTGAGCTCAAGCACTCGAACATTGCGATGTTTGTTGGCGCTTGCGTGGGACCCGGTCCGGCATACATATTCTGGGAGTATTGCTTAAAAGGAAGCCTTTGGGTATGTAAACTCTTTCTTTTCATTCTTTTTTTCCTTCTTTTTTTCTTCTTATTCATATTCTTATTTGTTTCCTTTTTCTTCTTTTTTCTTTTTTCTTCATTTCCTATTTCTATTTCACCCTCTTCCTTTTCTTTTATCTTCATTTTTCTTCCTCCTTTTTTTACTTTTTTTTTTGTTTTTCTTCTTCTATTTCCTGATTCTTCTCCTCTTTTAACCATAAGCATTGTCCAACCATTAATAATTAACGATATGCACTTAAAATTGTCCAACCATTAATAATTAACGATATGCACTTAAAATTGTCCAACCATTAATAATTAACGATATGCACTTAAAATTGTCCAACCATTAATAATTAATGATATGCACTTAAAAGAACTAAGAAAAGAAAAAAAATAACGTTGCAGAAAAGAAAACGAATTTTTAAAAAAAGGTTAATTTTTGTAAAGTTTGACTTAGAACGAGAATTTAAAAAAAAAACGCATCGATTCATGTAGAGTAAATAAATTGCAGTCGTTCTTTTATTTACCTGTTTTGTTTTTAAGAGTGCAGACACGAGGACAAGGGTGGGCTTCATTAAAATGTTTTTGTGGAACGGACTGGATTCGAACGTGGCACACCCAGGTTTTCAATTCGAGACGATAACCACTTTGCATCTTTAGTTGCAAAGAATTTAAATACTGCTTTTTTTCAAAGAAAACTGTATAATTATATTTTTATTACAGAATTAAATTAAAATTTAGCTGATTAAAAAATGAACTAAATTGGGTAATGATTAGATGCCGTCTGAAAAAAATGTGATCAAATGATTTGACGTCACTTGTTTTCTTCTTGGCTGGTTCATCGGATCCGAGGATCAATGAGAAGGCTTCCTTGGTGGCGTGCCCTCTAGTGACTGTGCAGACCGATCCTTGACATGCACACTCTGCGACATCCAGGCCATGGGATTTCTTGGGATGAGGGTCCATAGGCAGATGATGCTTTCTTCTTTCTACGTTTGTCCTGTCTTGATGATACTCTGAGTAATAAAAGTTTGGAAGGAATTTATCTCTAATTTTTAAATGAGATTGTGTAGCCTGTAAGGTTTGTTCACGAACAAAAATGAAAACAAAATGGTGGCCGCGTAAATGTATGTAACCTCTTTCTTCTCATTCTACTTCTTCATTCTTTTTTTCTTTTTTTCTCTTCTTTTTTCTTCTTATTTTTCTTCTGTTCTTTTTCTTATTTTTTCTTCTTCTTCTAAATGTAAAACTTTCTTGTCTTCTTTTTCTTATTTTCTTTTTCTCATTTTTTCATTCTTCTTCTTCTTCTTCTAAATGTAAAATCTTCTTTTCTTCCTTTTCTTTTTCTTTTTTATTTTTCGTCATCCACGTCTTCTTTTTCTTTTTTTAATAACCATGTGTGCGCCACGAATTTCAGTGCTGACATGTTTACGATCCTTAGTAAGTCGCACTCTCCCTATCATTTGAAAATTTTAGAGACTCTTTTTATTGAGTCTTTGAGACCTTCTCTTTGCAAGCAAAAAGAAAATCTTCTAGGACTTAATTTAGTCTCTATGTAATTTTCCCACGTTTATTTCTTTTTTTTTCCTACCCCCGCCATATTCATGACTTTTTTTGTTTGTTTTAAATCGTATTTTCCTCGATTTAGTTTGGTAAGTGAGGAATGAAACCTGATTAGCTAACCTTTATTTTCATTTTTTATTTTTTTAATTCATTATGCTTTTTGGTCTGTATTTAGCCGTTATAAAATTCTTTATCCCCCGAAAAATTTTCAAATATATATATATATATATATATGTGTGTGTGTGTGTGTGTGTGTGTGTGTGTGTGTGTGTGTGTGTGTGTGTGTGTGTGTGTGTGTATATATATATATATATATATCTTACACGGAGTCTATTAAAGAGTTTCCAACTTAATAGGTCCTGCACTGTCAACTAAACTCCAACCTCTGTCCAACTGCTGAAGTGTTGTATCCCATTGCCTGATTTACAAATATTTCAATGGACTGAGCTCTGATGAACTCAAAACACTTGTTCCCCCTCGACGTAATTATCTCTGACTGCTCTGACAAGCAGCAAAATTCCACCTCCACGCCGTCTAAATCTCTAGATGCTGGAAAATCTTCTACTCTAATAGTTTCTTTCCTTGAACTGTTGACGTTTTGAATTCCATTCCGGTGCCCTACTTCTACTTCTCAGGCTGTACTGACGTGCAGAAGTTCAAGTGTTATGTGAACAGATATCTCACTGCTCCATCCTCTATATAACATCCTTGTAGATTTAGTTCTAAATAGCAGTCCCTTATGCTCAAGTGGTATTGAGCCTTGTTTTGGGTATGAAAAAAAGAACAGTAAAAAAAAAGAAATGAGGAAGAGGCTCGGACATAAACAGTGGTCTGCTGAGGGAGATATAAAGAGGAGAAAATATTTTAGAAGTGAGTTTGAAAAAAGAACATCATATGAGAAATAAAATAGTTCCTTTTTTTTTTTTAGCAGCCTGAATGCAATGTTAAAAAGGCTTAGAGGACGAGTCGACCTAAAGAACTAGATCTCTTTACTTGTTCATCTCCTTGGGCAGAGCAGTGTTATTGCCAAAAGTGAGGTCGAGTCAGAAGGAGAACCTACTGCAGTATGGCAGTATTTATCGACATTAAGCTCTAAGTCCCATTCAATGCACTAATACCAGGAACTTTGAAATTTGAGATTATTAATTTGGCTTCTACGAACTACTAATTTGATGTCATCTGCAAATAGGAGCAAGGGTCTCGTCGTTCTGTCACACTTAGATGTAAAATAGTATTCTCATCGATAGAATAAGGATGCGACTTAAGGATAGTAGCTATTTTTTTTTTTTTTGAAAAGAAAACATTTATATAGCTGTAAAGATATAAAGCAAAAAAAAGGAGAAGGAACTGATATACAAAAGTGAAAATTAAATCGCTTGAAGAAGACTCGAAACAGAGTCGAAAGCTTGCTTCATATCTTTAAAGGTAAATAATTTTTTTCTTTTAAAGAAAACTATCAGGGAGACCCGACGTTGTCCGGCATTGGATGAGGATCAACAAATGTTCCACTCTCCCATACTCTATCGTCATCGTTTTAATCAAATCGATTGATTCCTTGTTCTAGTTTCACATGCCTCCCAGCAGTGACTTAGTTCACAATACACTGTAGTTTACATTGCACTGTAGAGAATCTACTGTTGATTTTATAAACTTCTCTGTAAATATAGACTTCACTTAAAGTTTAAAATGCAAAAGTCAAGTATCATAGTTCAATTGTGCTCTAAGTATAAACATTCATTTCAAAGAAGCCCCTGTCATATCCAAGAACCAACTGTTGATTTTATGAAATTATTTTTACATAATCACTTCACTTAAAGTTAAACGTACCAAAAGTCAAGTATCATGGTTCAGTTGTGCTCTAAAAAGAAACATTCATTTCGAAAGCGCCCCTGTCTTGTAAAAGAATCTCTAGTTGAGATTATAGACTGGGCCTTTCTACTGGTGCGGTGATAAAACTTCTTCAGTGTGATGTTGGGTTGCATAAAAGTGTTAACTTTTGAGAAAATTGGACTTCTTTTTTATTATTAATTTTATTTATTGCGGACTATTATCCTCATCTTTTCTTAGTTGTTTCACGGCGTTTCGATCAACTATTCATCTGGCCTTCGTAACCGCAATGCGATAGGAACTCTGAATCTCCTAACTGCATCCACTGTCTTCCGTAGTGGTTGTCGTCTCACCACGTTTTTGGCCAAGTAAGCCTTTGGCCGGCTTTGGCTAGGATTGAAACCGCTATCTTCAGACAATTCTCATCTGGAACTGTAGAGCTTCAACGTCTCTATCAACTGCGCCACGGGCCGCGAAGGGCGATCAAGGTTGAATTTTTGGTCTTATAAATTCATGTTTATTTATTATCTGATTTTTCATGGTCGGGTCCGTACTGAATGGTATATCTATTATTTTAATTGGAATGCATTATTGAATTTATTTATTGCGGACTATTATTATCTTTCTTAGTTGTTTTCACAACGTTTCGGCCAACTGTTCCTCTGGCCTTCGTCAGGTGGTAACCTCGACGGGATAGGAACTCTGAATCTCCTAACTGCATCCACTGCAATTACTGCCTTCCGTAGTTATTGTCGTCTCAGCACGTAATAGTCCGCAATAAATAAAATTTATAAATAATACTCATCCCGATAATGAATTCCAATTAAGTACTCTATTCTTTTTTTTTTTAATTGAATTTTTACGATTATCGATTTTCGATACTTATCGGATGCATTCAGTTACAAAACCTACGTAAGAACACTCCCGGACACATCAAGTACCTTTGTGTAGATTTTTTTTTTAATCGGCTCAGCCGTTTCCGAGTCCATAAGGAATAAACTAACACACAAACGCACACAACGAAGTTCCTTTTATATAATAGTAGAGATAAAAAGCACATATTGTTTTTGGCGTTCTTAAATTTCAAATTTTGATATTCATTTCATAACGATATTTTTTTTAATGGCATCCTATTTTTTGTATTTATTATTGTTTTCTTATAAATTATTTAATTTTTTTATATTTAATTTTCAGGATATCATTAAAAATATTAATATCCGCCTCGATGACATGTTTAAGTTTGCTCTGTGTCAAGATATTGCCAAGGTGAGTTCGCAAGTGTTTCTCGTTCCCTATTAATAAAAGAAAGATTGTAGTGTCGCTCTTGGTCTGTACTGATTGAAAGATTGTAGTGTACGCTCTTGGTAAGTACTGTGTTAACATTTAATGTACATGTAGTTAAATTGGTGAATGAGAAAGATAAATAAAAACATGAATGGGTCACCAGTTAGCAAGTGCTAAGTGACAAATAGAAATTTTGGAATGAATACGAGAAAACATGAATACGAACAAAATATATTTATATCAACAATTTTACAGAGATGTAAAATAGACTTTGAAAGTTTGAGAAGTTTTAAAGTTCTTGAATAAGAAGTAGACAAAAGGCGTCAGAAAGTTTGTTTTAGAGTTCCGTTGTGTATATATGCGTGAGTTTACCTTTTGTGTGGCTCTGGTCACTGGAGATATAGCAGCTAGCTGAAAGGATTTTCAGCGTGAGGCATTCTAGTCTTCTATGATGGGCGTTGTTGATGCTGAGAGTCAAGGCGAGTGGTAGGTGTCATCCTCATTTTATTTGATGACGCCATTGTTTCTTTATAGGAGTTTCTTCGACCTGTTATTTTAACAAAAAAACTTATTACTTGTAAGATTAACTTTTTAACTAATTAACCGATCATTATGAACAATGAAATATAACGACTAAGCGCAAGAGTGTGTAATATGGGCTATATTTTGTTTAATTTAATTTTATAAAAAGAAGAAAACGGAGCTGAAAATTCACATAACTATTTCTGTATAGTAATAAGTATTAGACAAAAAATATTGAATATTAGAAATAAATTAATAAAATATATAAAATATACAACATTATGTAATATAAATATAAATATGAATATAAAATACTATACGATATAAATATAAATATTATATAATATATGAAATATAAAAATATTAGACATCAATGAATAAAACAATATATAAAATATTATATAAAATATAAAATATTATATAAAATAAATATAAATATTAAATCTTATATAATCTAATATATAAAAGCGAAAATGTATGTATGTATGTATGTGTGTTCGCTTTTTCTGTATGTCTACAAAAGGCTTTTTTTCAGAGAAGCGGTCGGTCGGTTCACAACTTTTTTAAAACTTTTTATATCACATATAAATCGTAATATCTCAGAGTTAACAACGAAGCTCGCCTGTCTATTTAATTTGCTCGATTTCGGGAAGATAAATATTCAACATTTGTCGCTCGCGGCATGTGGGTTAGTCTTTTTCCTATAACATCTTGGGAAAATAAAAATCCCGCAGTCAAACTTGACCTCATTAACTCATTAAAACGGGCACCTGCCAAATCCAAGTAATTAAATAAATTCAAACGTGTTTCCGTTAGCATCTCGCGGTGGGGCAATGGTTAATGTCGCACATTTTCTTTTTCACACTTTAATTTACAACTTTGCCTCAACAGTTCGGGTTCGATCCTCATACTTACTTTTTTAACCCCCACCCGCGGAGTTTCCACACACACCTCCAAACACCCGGGCAACGCCGGGTACCCCTCGCTAGTCTAATATATAAAAGGGAAAATGTGCGTTAGTTTGTGTGTGATGTGCGTTCGTGTGTACTTGTATGCCTGCCAAAAACTTTTGACAGACGCATCGAACTGCGACGAAATTGGTACCGTAAGAAAGATCAATCTCTCGGACGAAAGATATGTAAAAATTGGCCACAAAGATTTATTCTGTGCTGGTCAAATGTCATAAGTCGTCGTGGCCATGACAACCTGTGCATTAGCTTTTTTTTCACTTCCTTTTCTTTTTTCGTGTTACAGATTCGAGCCTGCCCACTGCGGCTACTTTTTTTTTGGGGGGGGGGGGGGTTGCACGGGCACTTGCTATTATTTTGATTGAAACATTTTTAGCAGGGGTGCTCAATATCCTTAGAATACAACCTCTCTCCACCCGGGTAACGCTGGGTATCTATGCTATTATAAATATAAATATAAAATATTATATAATATATAAAGAATAAAAATATTAGACACCAATTAATAAATATTCGCCAAGTTTCGGTTTCTTTTGGACATTTTAAATATTTTCCATTCCTATATAGTAATCTGCCGACACATCATTTAATTTCTGACTTTTTCAGGGTTTGGACTTTCTGCATAAAAGCGAAGTGCACGAACACGGAAACTTGAAAAGCTACAACTGTGTTGTCGACAGTCGATGGACGTGCAAACTGGTCGATTTTGGTCTTCGATTTCTCAAGCATAGCAAACCCATTGAAGAGCGGATCACCCAGGCGCCATCAGGTGAGTAGATTTACTTCCGGTCAGTTTTCTCCATGGCACTTCTGCATATATATTTTTTACTATTGAGTCACCTTATCAAGGCATAAATGCACTCGGGCATATGGGTTAATGGGTTTATCACGTGGACGGTGAAACATGATGGGTAACGATAGTTGAAATTGGGCAGAATTTGATTGTTTAAGAGGACGGCTTAACAAGAATTTGTTCACATTGAAAATGACTATGTTGTAGTCAGATGGGTAGCAACCCAGTGGTATCGTACTCTACTGACGATTAGTTCTAGGAAAGGAATTCTGCTCACGGAGTTTCCGCTTATTTTAAAATACATCGAAGAAGGAAGGAAATTCTTGAAAGTTGTTCTAGCTAGATGACAGCGGGGGGGGGGCAACCAAAGATTGAAGCGCATTTGAGGACCCATCATGAAAATATAGATAGAACAGAGAAAGATTGCCAGCATCTTTTCTGTAATAAACAGGCTATTGAGTGACCAGAAGGCATCGTCTACTAGAATTCGAAGTCGATTTGTCACTCTGTCAAGTCAAGAAAGGATGCATCAAATGTGACAACAGTATTCGATCTTGTGGCGTATTTCTTCGTTATTTGGATAGGGGATTACGCCAGACGTGTGAGATACTTTCTCGAACAGTAGAATGAATCAAATTATTATTTTTCATAATATAGATGCAGGCCCTTGCACAGACAAATGACGTAATAAAGCATGTTTACGCTTTTTACTGATAAAATAGAAGTTAATAATTTTTACATGAAAAATACGTTTTCATTTTAAGAACAACTCATAAAATTCTGCAAATATATAACCATTTGTATGTATATAGGTAATAGTTTCAAAATACAAACTCATAGCAAGTGAGCTACACAAACGTTTGTTTCTTTCTACTAGAAGAATTCGCCGGGCTAACTGTTAGTCTGGCGGGATTTTTCGATGGAATGAAACACTTGCGATAAGTGTACATTATGTTCTGCAAAGCTCTAGAGTATTGAGGAGTTATATATATAGTAGCGTCCAAAACTAAGGGACAACATTTTAAAACCTAATATTTGTTAGAAATAACAACCGTGAAAAGCTGAAATTTTGACAACTGGTAGTCGTTCTCACCCATAATAACATACTAAAATTTGAATCATTTGCAAAGGATAGAAAAAGAATTATAACAATTATTTATTTATTTTCAAAATAGTTGTTAATAAACATACATTATAAATAAACAGATCAAAGTGTTCTTTGATACACCAGAGACGCGTGAGAAAATTTTTGGTTTGAAAATAATTTATTTTTAATTTTGTTCACATCAAACAAGGCAAATAGCCCTTAAGGAAGTAATACAATTAAAAGAAAAAATAATTCACAATAATAATTCAAGAATAAACTCATTTAAAAGTTTATTTAAAAAATAAATGAATATTTATTTACTTTAAAAGATAAAAGAAAAAATAGCATATATTGTTCTAGTTTTCTTAACATTTAATGGTTAGACTAACTGATTTTTTTAAATATAAATATCTCTTACTTTTCTAACTGTATTTCCCCCGGAAGAAAATTCTCTCTTTTAATTGCACGTGTTCAAATGGAAAATAATTCCTTCTCTTTATAAGAAAGAAAATGCTGTCACGTTGGACAATTTTCGTAAATTTCTCTTCAGTTTGATACCACGGAAGAACTTCTGGTAGTATCTTCAAACTTTATTCCGTGACATCAGCACGTTAAGTGACTTTATTGCAAGGGTCATGTATTTATATAGGTCGTGATTTGAGTTTCAATATATGCACCAAATAATTACGCTGTGGCATCGGTTCCTATGAATGAACAAGAGTTTCTGCTTTATTTTTTTTTTTTTTTTACTTACGTTCACTCCAATCAAGACATATCGCTACTTGGACGTACCTGTACCTGGGAAAGATTAACAAGATGTTAGTTTGCGTTACATTTTAACGTTTGCATATATTTACAGTCAGGGAAGCAGGCAGCAGGAAGGGAATTGCAAAGTCTAGCGATTTGAAGGAAGAAACTATTAGAGTAGAAAGCTTTCTGCCATTTAAAGACTACAACAGTGAAGGGGTGAGACTTTGCTGCTAAGTGTGTTTGTCGGGGATATGTACGTCGAGAGGGCACAAGTTCAACGAAATGATCAGAGCACATTCTATTAAAATATTTGCAAAACAGGCACAGAAATTCAACAGTGAGGCGATGGGACAGGGGTTGGAGCTTAGTTGACAAAGTGGGACCTATTAGATTGACAACTCTTTTATGGACCCTATCCAAGAGAAAGAGGTTAGTCGTAGATGTACCAGTCCAGATGTGGCAACAATACTCCATGCATGGGCGAGTGGTGGTCTTGTAGTGTGTGTGTGTGTGTGTGTGTGTGTGTGTGTGTGTGTGTGTGTGTGTGTGTGTGCAGCACCAACCCTATTCAGTGTTTAATCGACTTCCTCCGAAGGAGGAAGTTTCATGGGAGTATAAAATTCACAAGAGGTCCCTAGTCGCATGTATATCCCCGTTAGGGGAGATGACGACGTTAGGTTTTTGCAACTTTTTGCAGGGAGGTGTCGACGTCCTCCTACATACAGTACCTGGACTTCCCAAATTGGTCACCCATTTTAGTAATGACCAGGCTCAACGTTGCTTAACTTCAGTGATCTGATGGGAACCGATGTGTCAACGTGATTATGCTGTATGGCGGTCTTGTAGAGGTACAGAATACTCTCAGGTGTGATTAGTCTTCTAGCTCGATAGAGGGAACCCACCTTCTTTGCAGCAGTCTTTGCAATGTTTTCAATGTATTTGTTCCAATTCATATTGCCGTGAATGTTAGGCCGAGGAGTTTGTAGAAAGAATTCTAAGGTAGGGTGTTATTTGTCATGGATATCGGTGGTTAGAGAGGCGTCCTGTAATTGTTCAAGGAGCTTAGTCTCACTATCATTAAATATTATCATTCACTTCTCACAGTTTATCGATTATATGAGGAGACAATTTTATGATCGGTTCATTAGTTTCATTAGTAAGAACACTATGCTGTCAAATCCTACAATTCCAAAGTTATGCACACTGCTGTCAAAGATTACTACTCGAAATTCGACACAATATTGTACAAAACTCATAATTCTAAACTTCGACACACTGCTGTCAAAGCTTACTTCTCCAAATTCGACACAATGATGTCAAAGCTTACAATTTTAATATTCGACACAATGCTGTTTAAGCTCACAATTCTAAAATTCGACACACTGCTGTCAAAGCCAACAATTCCAAAATTCGACTACTTTTAAAGCTTTCTACTCCAAATTCCAAAATTCGATGAACTCTTTTAAAAGCTCACAATTCCAAAATTCGAGACACTGCTAGCAAAGCCCACTAATCCAGACACACTTCTTTCAAAGCTCAATATTAATTCGACACACCGCGTTCAAAGCTCGCTACTCTAAATTTGGCATACTGCTATCAATACCAACGATTCCAAAATTCGACACACTGCTGTAAAATTCATGATTCGAATGTGTATCGGATTTGAAGTTGTTAGCTTTGACAGCAGTGTGTCGAATTTGCAGGCGTGAACTTTGATAGCAGGATATGGAATTTAGAGTCGTGAGTCGCTTCTGGCAAAGATTTGGATTTCTGAACCGTTTTTATATTTCTTCAATTAACAACTTTTTCAAAAAAAACTTATTTATTTAATTTTCTTGTCTTTCTGTGCATCTGAACTATTTTAATACGGACTGTAAATAAATAATAACGAAATGCGGTTGATAATTATTGATGTGGAATATTTGTTTTGTTTTTTTTTGTTTTTTTTTTTGTTTTGTTTTTTTTTTGTTTTGTTTGTTTTTTGTTTTGTTTTTTTGTTTTTTTGTTTTTTTTTTGTTTTTTGTTTTTTTTTTTGGGGGGGGGGGTTGTTTTGTTTTGTTTTTTTGTTTTGTTTTTTTGGTTTTGTTTGTTTTGGTTTTGTTTTTTTTTGTTTTGTTTTTTTGTTGTTTTTTTTTTATTGTAAACAGACTTGTACTGGACATCACCTGAGGTTCTACGGGGTCTGTCCACTGGTTACCTTGTGAAAGCCGACATGTACGCTTTGGGTGTTATCATAAAAGAGGTATTTACAAGAAAATCGCCTTATCAAGAATACGGCCTCACTGCTTCCGGTAAGTTAGTGAAAGATTATTTATAATTTACGTGACTAAAAGATTATTCATTACTCCAAGCACGGACTAGTTTAATTAGTAGTTGAGCTTACCTTTATACTTGCATGCGTGGGGTACTTTTAGTAGCAGTAGCAGTAGTAGTAGTAGTAGTAGTAGTAGTAGTAGTAGTAGTAGTCCCTAACTGTGTTACAGAGGAGATGGTGGGGTTACAGGTGGCAGAGGAGGTGGTTATGGAGAGGACGGTAGACTGTCTAGGCTTGCGATGATGACATCAATAGAGGCCGGATCCAGGGGAGTCGGTCAGGGCAACGATCCTAGATCGAGGTGCGCCGAAATAAGTTTAAAATCGGAGACATCGGAGAAATCGGAGAAAATCATAATAAATAAAGAAGTACATATCGGAGAAAATCGGAGAAAATCGGAGATGTGGAATTCCCAAGGATTTAGATCAGCAGGACTGACTGACATTTCAGACAATACACAAAAGATGCGTGGAGGAATGTTCTGACGTCATCCGTCCCAATAAAAGAGAGACCGCCATACAACAAGAAAAGAAGCGACCGCGGCAGAGAGAGTGGACATATCATATCTCTGCCATTTTGCACATACACACCACCTCCACCGTGTGACTCCTCTTTGCAGTCAGTAGTGTTATTGGAGAATAAACATTGTATTCTAATCATTCCTGTTACTTGTTATTAAAAGTACAAGAGACTTTTTTTTTGTTTACGTCTGATTATGGAGGTACGCATAATTGTACGGATTCAAACAACCCCCGACTAGCGATCTGGCTAGTCTTTTGAATAACACAACAACTGGAGTATTTTCTATTTCAGTCGCATAAATTATTTAGAGTTGAAAAGAAAACCCACACACGAGCCGAATTATTTTTTTTAATCTAGTAACAGCGTAGTTTTATTTTCATCTGCTTAAGGAGACATAAAAGTGATTTTTAAAAAATGTTCTTATATTCAAGGCTCCTAAAATTCATACTAGTATTATCCATGTCATAGTGCATATAGTAGTGGCCTTTTGGTCAAGATCAAAGTGTAGTATCTGTTCCGACAGATACTGCAAGCTATGACTAGCAAAGACCAGATGTGGGGGCAACCCCACATTCCTGACCATTAACCAGCTCCCATTTCCCACCTCTCGGGAGCTGGTCCCCTTTTTCCCTTCCCCCTCCCTTCACTCCTCACATTAAAAATCGGCCTTGTGCCTAATTTGCTCGGTGGGCGAGCAAATAAATACCATCTGTTCTTCAGATGCTGCACTTCTATTTCTTGTTCTCTTTCGGTGGAGGAGAAATCCTTCACGACTGAGACAATTTTTATTTTTGTACCTTTTCTCCACGTTAAAAAACGACCCTGGTGTCTAACTCTGTCCCGTGGGGAGGCATAGTAAATAGGTACACTATTCCGGAGGTTAAATGTTCAAGCCGACGACATTCCAAAAATACAATTGAGAATTACTTAGGACTTCAATCCAGTCTGAGCTGACGGGACGAGAACATGCTACTCGCGTGGATTAAATAAAGGTTTCCGTTCGAAACTCCGTGCAGATTCTCGAGTTCGACAGAACGATTCCCGAATTCGACAAAATATACATGAAGAAGGTCGGGAGTTATATCGACCGAAAGGTTTTGCGAATGACACTAAAAATGAGAGACGAAATCTGAATAATACAAATGTTATGAAAAACTGTTCAGTTTGGGGAATTAATTTTACCTGTCATGGGACGGGTATTTTTATAACAATCAAAATTGATCATAGAATAATGTATGTTAAAGGCTCTCCTCCAATATCAATAAACATAGTCGTTGGTAATTACAAGATAATGGTTTTCGTTAGGCGTAAATTAACTTCTAACTAAAAGTAATCTTAATTATATTTTTGTTTGGTAAGGTTTTTGTTTTTGTTTTGTTTGTTTTGTTTGTTTGATTTTTTTTTTTCGTCTATTTTAAATAACAGGTTTCATACAGTTGCTAAGCAACGGGAATCTTGGTCCAAAATAATTAAGCAAAACAAAAATAAAATAAACGCACAAAAAATAGATTAATTTTTTGACATATCCTGACAAATTGTTACAACCATTCATTTCAATGTTGCCTTAAGTTTGCCTCCTTGAGGACTAAAACGCAGTCATCTTCAAATTTAATGTCAATAAACGATTGAAATAGTTTTGATCGAAAACAATATATATATTTTGAAGTATATATATATATATATATATATATATATATATATATATATATATATATATAGTTAGTAATTTATAAAATATATATGGCGATTAAGCTACACTATATATTCTGCGTTTCGTCCACTTATAGGATTCGAAGGGGCGCGGTGGAGACTAAAAAGCTGATTGGCTAACCAGAAATCCTCAACATATATAAAAACAAGAAGCAACCACAGAATATCGCGCATAAGCCTGACGAATCCTATAAGTGGATGAAACGCAGAATATTCAGTGTAGCTTAATCGCCATATATACTTTATAAATTACTAACTAGCTCTACCTACGTATTGAGAACTTTTGAAGTAAATACTTAAAGTTTACGCACAAATCTATACTTTCGTATATTGAATTTATGTGAGTAAATGAAGTAGTTATATATATATATATATATATATATATATATATATATATATATATATATATATATATATATATATAGTTTTACAATTAAGTTAACTCTGTTTGTGTTTCCTTTCCGAATAATAAATGTTTTTTACAATTACTAAAGTGTTTATCAAAATATTTAATTAAGCCTCTGTACTTATATATATATATATATATATATATATATATATATATATATATATATATATACATATTCATATATATATATATACATATTCATATATATATATATATATATATAAGTGTGTGTGTGTGTGCGCGCGCGTGTGTGTTCATTGTAAAGAGTCTCCTTGCAGTATGCAATTTTATTTCATATATATATATATATATATATATATATATATTAGCTAGCAGCCCGGCGGCGTTGCCCGGTTGTACAATACGTTTAAACATGATATTTTAATGTATGCAGATTACTTATGTATCATTATAGAATCAATCCTCTATTGATTATTATATATTACGAGGAATAATTTAAAAAATAAGAAAATAATACTGATAATATCGTTCATCACATTCCATCTGTGTTTGTTTACAATATAACGTCAGCTGATATTTGGGCTTGACAATGAATGCCCTGGAAAAGTCACTTCTGATTAATGTTTAGTTTTAAAATATGTAAACGGAAAAAATTATTTGCAACGATTAAAAATGGCACCTCTCCTTTTATCGTAAATTGAACTCATTAACAAGAAAAAAATTTTAATAAAATGTTGAGGTACATTTGGGCTTGCACAGGTGATCATTCGCTCTGTAGTCGAATGTTCTATCACTAAGCTATATCCCTGTTTTTAAGAAGAAATGATTTGCTGAAATTTTATTATCTCCTTTGGCCGGTGTAACATAAAATATTCCTCTCTAAAAATGATTTTTTTTTTATATCTGTTTTTTATAGCTATTTTTAAGACAGGAATTTTTCGATTTTCGATACTTATCGGATAGATTTTTGTACAAACATTTCTAAGAACACTGTCAAACATATAGTTTAGTTTTGTTTGAAATGTGCAAAAGATAGACTCAGCCGTTTCAGAACTTATGAGGAAGGAACTCACACACATACACACACACAAAGTGACTTTTATATATTAGTAGAGATAGAGAGGTATATATATATCTACTTTTGTAATCTATTATATATGTATGTATGTATGTATGTATATATGTATATATATATATAATATATATGATAAATATATAGAAATAACTTACTACCTAGCTCTACCTACGTATTGAGCACTGTTGAAGTAAATACTAAAAGTTTACGCATAAATTTATACTTTCGTATATTAATTTTTGTGATTAAATTAAGTAATCATTATATATATATATATATATATATATATATATATATATATAATTAGAAATATAAATATTAATATTATATTTAAATTCTATCAAGAGAGTCAAAAATCAATATAGATAATATAGCGTTATTCAAGAAATAGGAAAAATAGATGATAAAATATAATTGTATAAAAAATAAAGAACAGCACGAACTAATTTGGACTTGAACTATTTTTATTGGGATTACATTTGATCTTGACACACATATAAAAAAAATCCCCTATTTCCGTGGGAGTAGAAGGAGCTATTCAAAAATGCATTCGTTCGGTTTCTTTCTATCTTTTTCTCTTTCTTCCTCTTTTTCTTTCTCTTTCTCTCACTCTCTCTCTCTCTCTCTTTCTTCCTATCTCTCTTCCTATCTCTCATTTTTACTCTTGTTCTCTCTCTCTCTCTCTCTCTCTCTCTCTCTCTCTCTCTCTCTCTCTCTCTCTCTCTCTGCGCTGATTCATTGTCCATTCGTCACGTCAGATTTCCGACTTCCTGTACCCGTAACGTTACTGCTCTGACACTCGACTTCTCATTTAAAACTTCCCTTTACTTTAATATGGAAATTTACATTCGAATGCTAATCTTACATACTCGAACTCAAGTACTTCTACATTATTCCGTTCCGTTCTTCACACTTTCTTTTCTACTTTTTTTCTTTAACGTTTCAGAGGTTATTAGTCGTGTTAAGATGGGTCCCAGAGGAGAGAGTGAACTGTTCCGACCATCGACAGACATTATTCACGGCTGTTATTCGGTAAACGAAGAGGCGATGAGCAACGATTTCTCGTCGTATCCGTCTTATTGCCCCGCCAAAAATGGTGTGGAAGCACCTGTCAGTCTTTACACAAATGTTTTTCATTTGGCTCGAGGATGTTGGTCAGAAGAACCTAACAGCCGTCCAGCTGCCGGGAGAGTGTACAAAGCTCTACTGAGACTAAATCCTAACAGGTAATTAATATGTCAATATATATATATATATATATATATATATATATATATATATATATATATATATATAATTATGATTAGTTTTTTTGGAAAAAGAATTCCAGCAGAGTGCTCAATTAAAAGGAAAATCCAAATTTTAAGAGCGTACTTATATTTTGTGTACAGAAAGTTGTTAGTTGAGACAGGTCATTGGTACCGTCGGTTTCAAGCCCGATAATAAGGCCCGTTTAAGGTATCCTTATCGAGCTCTCTTCAGCCAATATTCGTCTATCTTATAACCGGAAGTGTGAAGTATATATACCTCGCGAATCCACGTTCAAATCTCGTTTTGTTTAATCCCCCCCCTTTTTTTTTTTTTTTTTTTTATCTATCTATATATATATATATATATATATATATATATCGGGTAATGTAATACCTAATTTTCAACTTTGAATTATTTAAATTTAAGATCTAATTTCGAAAAAATGTTTTTTTTTATATGAATCGATTTTAATTTGAACCCCATTTAATTTTAAAATCTCTTTCCTTATGTATAAAAACTTTAAAATCTGTATTGGTATCGGTTAAAAACTTAAAAATTCGTTTAATTATATCGAACATTTAAAAATTTCCAAAAATACGTTTAAAATTTTAAAAAATATATTTTTAATTATATCGAATCACGTTTAAAAATTTCAAAATACGTTTAAAAATAATTTTTTAAAAACCCAAATCTTTCAAGGTTTGGGGAAGTGAGTATTTATCTATCCTAAGTGATTTCCCTAGTTTATTAACATTATTATATTTTTCTATAGTTTTAAATTCGAAATAGATTATAAATTACATTTATAAAATATAATATATATATATATATATATATATATATATATATATGACATTAATTAAAAATCTATAATATAATTGCGATTAAAATCCAAGTTTACCGACTAATTATTTATGTATTTACAATTTTTTTTCCTTATATATATATATATATATAAAAACAACATCTAAGTGTTGTTCTTTTCATTGATCCAATTTATTAGGAGACCCTTCCTTCTATGTATGCAACTTTTCAAAGCTTCACTCCTCACATTTAAACATTTTATTTTTGGGTCATGAATGGACCGGAGGATGTAGTATTTCTCTGCGTTACAGAGTGAGCATTGACTTAATTCCGGGACGTATGCTGGTCTATGCTCTATTTTTCTCCATTTTATGGAAAAGGGTGTATTTTTTTCTTTAAGCTCCCACACGCGGGTAGCTAATGCTGTATTCATCCTTGTTTTAGCTCTAAAGGAGCTCATATGTGCATAATATCTTTGTTTAAATTGGCCTTTTGTCATACCTATATATATTTCCGGTATATTTGTGGATTGTTCCGTTACTGTGGCCTCATAGACAAGGGATTCAGCTTTACAATTACCCTCCAATGGACAGCTATTTTTGGTCCTGCAAGAGCAGCCTGCGTTATCTATCTTTTTTGGTTCTTTGGATATTATCGACTTTATTGATGGAGCTGTCGAGTAACTAACTTTCACCGTGTTTCTATTAAAAAGTTTATGTAGTCTATGTGTTCTTGGAAAATGTTTGTCTAGAAGGCTAAGAAAACAATGCCCTACTCTAGTTTTAGTGTTCAATGAAAACGGAGGTAAGAACCAGATTATTTTCCGTTTCCTCTTTCGTTTTATATTTTCTTTATTCTGGGTTTGTTGAAATTTTATGTTTTCATTGAACCCACTTTGATGCAGTGCGTCATTATAATATGGTGCTGCTTTCTCGAACACTTCAGCGTTCGAAGAAAGCCGTGAAATCCTTTGGCTAATGTTCGCTACCATATTTTTAAACACTGTGGGTGGGTGGCATGAACCCTTATTTATATACATGAGTTTTTCATTTAGTTTGTGAAAGGGTTTGTGTATTTTCTTCTCGAGATCTAGAGTGGCATCCAAAAAATCTACTCTATCTAAATTTGTCTGTATTATTATTTTAAAGCCTAGTTCCTTAAAAAATTCAGTTAGGTCTTTTCTAAGCCTGTCTAGTGCACATCCATTGTAGTCACGCGATAGGCAAAGTCCATCATCTCTATATAATCCAAAAAAGTGATCTGGGAATTTATATTTCATGGTCTCCAGTAGAAAAAGTCCAACCAGATCGCAGATATCAGCACTGTCATACGCCCCCATCGCGACGTCAAAGGGGTCTTCGGGGTTTGATTTTTTGACCCACGTTTTATCGTCAAAAAATAAAAGGGTCTGTCGAGCTTGCATGATTGTTTCCTTATCGAGCTCACTTATCTTTCTATATTTTGATGCGAAGATCAACGATTTTTCTAGGATTTCCTTAGTGATTGAAGGATAAAAATCGACGATATCCAGTTGTGTAAACTTACATTTGTGTGGTTCAGTTATGTTTTTAAACCAGTTCAGTACCGCGCTAGTGTCTGCCCACAAATTAAGATTTGATTTTCTTTTTATCTCTTTTACTATTTCTCTAAGTATAGATTTGCTAGCTAGACCGATTTCGCTTTTAGCCGGGTTTATTAACCTGCAGGTTGGCCTATTATTAAAATTTTCCTTGTGGTCTTTTAAAGTTATATACACATTTTTCTTTGCTAACCTATTTACTCTGTATTCTATACCTAATTTTGTGGCAACTTCTGTAGCCTCTTGGTTAATAGATTTATAAGTATCTTTTCTTGCTACCTGGTATTTTTCTGTAATTGAGTTTAGTACAAGTTGTTTTTTCTGTTCCTTTTCCATTTTATATAAATTTTTCGTTTTATCTGAGAAAACAATCGTCTCATTTTCTCTTTTTATTTTTTTGATATCAGCTGTCATTGTTTTTTGAAATTGATTTGATCTATGTTTAAATTCAAGCTTAGCGATAATGTCTAGTAAATCTTTTTCAAAATTTTCTAATTCTTCCACTTTACTCGGGTATTTTATAGATTTTAATCCAAAATTGTTTTTCACATTCTCTTGGATGTTTGTTTCGTTTATAACCTTCCATCTCATCCTCTGAATTACATCTTCAATTTTCGATAGTAGGATTCTTGTATACAGCTGGTTACTTGGTGTTGGTATATTTGTAGTGGAGTAATTTAAGGTATATTGTTCCATCTCCGGTTGTTTTTAAAGAAGGTGGTCTTTACTTCCTGTTTTGTGGTGTTCTTTCCCGATAGTGCTCAACCACTAGGCTATTGGTATTTACCGTAAATTCCTGGTGGGGGCGAATATGATTAGTTTTTTTGGAAAAAGAATTCCAGCAGAGTGCTCAATTAAAAGGAAAATCCAAATTTTAAGAGCGTACTTATATTTTGTGTACAGAAAGTTGTTAGTTGAGACAGGTCATTGGTACCGTCGGTTTCAAGCCCGATAATAAGGCCCGTTTAAGGTATCCTTATCGAGCTCTCTTCAGCCAATATTCGTCTATCTTATAACCGGAAGTGTGAAGTATATATACCTCGCGAATCCACGTTCAAATCTCGTTTTGTTTAATCCCCCCCCCCTTTTTTTTTTTTTTTTTTTTATCTATCTATATATATATATATATATATATATATATATATATATATATATATCGGGTAATGTAATACCTAATTTTCAACTTTGAATTATTTAAATTTAAGATCTAATTTCGAAAAAATGTTTTTTTTATATGAATCGATTTTAATTTGAACCCCATTTAATTTTAAAATCTCTTTCCTTATGTATAAAAACTTTAAAATCTGTATTGGTATCGGTTAAAAACTTAAAAATTCATTTAATTATATCGAACATTTAAAAATTTCCAAAAATACGTTTAAAATTTTAAAAAATATATTTTTAATTATATCGAATCACGTTTAAAAATTTCAAAATACGTTTAAAAATAATTTTTTTTAAATCCAAATCTTTCAAGGTTTGGGGAAGTGAGTATTTATCTATCCTAAGTGATTTCCCTAGTTTATTAACATTATTATATTTTTCTATAGTTTTAAATTCGAAATAGATTATAAATTACATTTATAAAATATAATATATATATATATATATATATATATGACATTAATTAAAAATCTATAATATAATTGCGATTAAAATCCAAGTTTACCGACTAATTATTTATGTATTTACAATTTTTTTTCCTTATATATATATATATATATAAAAACAACATCTAAGTGTTGTTCTTTTCATTGATCCAATTTATTAGGAGACCCTTCCTTCTATGTATGCAACTTTTCAAAGCTTCACTCCTCACATTTAAACATTTTATTTTTGGGTCATGAATGGACCGGAGGATGTAGTATTTCTCTGCGTTACAGAGTGAGCATTGACTTAATTCCGGGACGTATGCTGGTCTATGCTCTATTTTTCCCCATTTTATGGAAAAGGGTGTATTTTTTTCTTTAAGCTCCCACACGCGGGTAGCTAATGCTGTATTCATCCTTGTTTTAGCTCTAAAGGAGCTCATATGTGCATAATATCTTTGTTTAAATTGGCCTTTTGTCATACACAAACCCTTTCACAAACTAAATGAAAAACTCATGTATATAAATAAGGGTTCATGCCACCCACCCACAGTGTTTAAAAATATGGTAGCGAACATTAGCCAAAGGATTTCACGGCTTTCTTCGAACGCTGAAGTGTTCGAGAAAGCAGCACCATATTATAATGACGCACTGCATCAAAGTGGGTTCAATGAAAACATAAAATTTCAACAAACCCAGAATAAAGAAAATATAAAACGAAAGAGGAAACGGAAAATAATCTGGTTCTTACCTCCGTTTTCATTGAACACTAAAACTAGAGTAGGGCATTGTTTTCTTAGCCTTCTAGACAAACATTTTCCAAGAACACATAGACTACATAAACTTTTTAATAGAAACACGGTGAAAGTTAGTTACTCGACAGCTCCATCAATAAAGTCGATAATATCCAAAGAACCAAAAAAGATAGATAACGCAGGCTGCTCTTGCAGGACCAAAAATAGCTGTCCATTGGAGGGTAATTGTAAAGCTGAATCCCTTGTCTATGAGGCCACAGTAACGGAACAATCCACAAATATACCGGAAATATATATAGGTATGACAAAAGGCCAATTTAAACAAAGATATTATGCACATATGAGCTCCTTTAGAGCTAAAACAAGGATGAATACAGCATTAGCTACCCGCGTGTGGGAGCTTAAAGAAAAAAATACACCCTTTTCCATAAAATGGAGAAAAATAGAGCATAGACCAGCATACGTCCCGGAATTAAGTCAATGCTCACTCTGTAACGCAGAGAAATACTACATCCTCCGGTCCATTCATGACCCAAAAATAAAATGTTTAAATGTGAGGAGTGAAGCTTTGAAAAGTTGCATACATAGAAGGAAGGGTCTCCTAATAAATTGGATCAATGAAAAGAACAACACTTAGATGTTGTTTTTATATATATATATATATATATATATATATAAGGAAAAAAAATTGTAAATACATAAATAATTAGTCGGTAAACTTGGATTTTAATCGCAATTATATTATAGATTTTTAATTAATGTCATATATATATATATATATATATATATATATATATATATATATATTATATTATATTTTATAAATGTAATTTATAATCTATTTCGAATTTAAAACTATAGAAAAATATAATAATGTTAATAAACTAGGGAAATCACTTAGGATAGATAAATACTCACTTCCCCAAACCTTGAAAGATTTGGATTTTTAAAAAATTATTTTTAAACGTATTTTGAAATTTTTAAACGTGATTCGATATAATTAAAAATATATTTTTTAAAATTTTAAACGTATTTTTGGAAATTTTTAAATGTTCGATATAATTAAACGAATTTTTAAGTTTTTAACCGATACCAATACAGATTTTAAAGTTTTTATACATAAGGAAAGAGATTTTAAAATTAAATGGGGTTCAAATTAAAATCGATTCATATAAAAAAAACATTTTTTCGAAATTAGATCTTAAATTTAAATAATTCAAAGTTGAAAATTAGGTATTACATTACCCGATATATATATATATATATATATATATATATATATATATATATATATATAGATAGATAAAAAAAAAAAGGGGGGGATTAAACAAAACGAGATTTGAACGTGGATTCGCGAGGTATATATACTTCACACTTCCGGTTATAAGATAGACGAATATTGGCTGAAGAGAGCTCGATAAGGATACCTTAAACGGGCCTTATTATCGGGCTTGAAACCGACGGTACCAATGACCTGTCTCAACTAACAACTTTCTGTACACAAAATATATATATATATATATATATGATGAAAATAATGGAAATAATATTCCGACAAAATAGAGAAAATAAAAAGGAACAAACCGTAATATGTGTTCATCAACGTTTCGTCTTTATTTCGAGACTTCCTCTGGATGACGCAAGTTTATATTCTTATTGGGAAAAATTTCAACAGATATATCTTTTTCCCAATAAGAATATAAACTTGCGTTCATAGTTTTAAAATTACATTAACGACTATATGACGTCACTAAAATGTCCTTCTCTTTAACAGCGCCAGCCCCCCCTCCTTTTTGAATTTCCAACATCAATTTTCCGTTTCTCTGAAACAGAACTGCGTCACACTGTGCACGTGAAACATTTTCAAATATTTTGTACTGGTATATTTTTTGGTTTCTTAATTTCATTCATCCAGAGGAAGTCTCGAAATAAAGACGAAACGTTGATGAACACATAATACGGTTTGTTCCTTTTTATTTTCTCTCTCTCTCTCTCTCTCTCTCTCTCTCTATATATATATATATATATATATATATATATATATATATATATATATATATATATATATATAGAAATAGTCAACCACCGCAGCAGGAATAACCTTTTTAGTGACACACAATATGGTTTCCGCTCTGTAAGATCTACCGCAGATGTGCTGACGGTTATATCCCACAGGATTAGTGAATCTCTTGACAAAGGCTTCCTTTCTAGGGCAATTGCTCATGACATATCAGAGGCCTTTGACAAGGTATGGCATAAGGGTCTACTTCACAAGATTTCCAGCTACGGTATAACTGGAAATGTTTTCTCAATCATTAAATCATTTCTCTCCGATAGGCTTATAAGAGTAGTGGTAGATGGACAAAAATCGGAGGCCTGCAATATAAATGCTGGGGTCCCTTAGGGGTCAATCCTGGGCCCAACTCTCTTCCTGATCTACATCAATGACCTCCCTAAACACATACTTAAATCATTCGTTGACATCTATGCTGATGACACGACCATCTACAGCAACACATCAAAGGCTGTAAATGACAAAGTTCTCTCTGATTCTCTCTCCTCTGATCTCGAGCGCGTGGTTCAGTGGGGGAAGATGTGGCTAGTTACCTTTAATGCATCCAAAACCAAACTCCTATCCTTACATCATCAACGCTCTGATCCCCAGCTGGCATCAATTGTGATGGATGGCTCTCGTCTGGGTGAGGCCCCGTGTTTTGACAAGCTTCTGGGTTTGACCTTTACTCCTGATCTGAAATGGAACACGTACATCAAGTCTGTTGCCAAGGTCGCTGGAAAGATGGTGGGATCCTTCTTACCGCTCCAGAAGATATCTCACTACTGATGCAATTCTCTATCTATATAAAAGCCAAGTACGTCCAAGGATGGAATACTCTTGCCATATCTAGGCAGGAGCTGCCAAAAACAGCCTATCATGCCTTGACAGAGTACAAAATAGACTTCGTGGCTTAGTGGAGGATTCCCTTTTCTCTACCCTGCAACCCCTCTCTCACAGAAGAGACGTTGCGAGCCTATCCTTGTTTTATCGTTATTTTCATGGCAGGTGCTCGTCTGAACTCCAATCCCTGGTCCCCCCTCGCCAATCTTTCACGAAAAACACCCGTCTAGCTGAATCCACTGTGAAAAATTTCCCCCACTCTATATCTGTGCCTAAATCAAAACGCGGATTCCATGAACAAAGCTTCTTTCTTAGAACTGCACGCCTGTGGAACTCTGTTCCGTCTGCCTGCTTCCCTCCGGACTACAACTTGGATGTCTTCAAGTCTAATGTTAACAAATTCCTAATGAACCGCCCCCTTAAGTAAACACTCCATCAAATCTCCACACTAACGTAATGTACTTGCAATAACCCTTATCCCTGAGTGGCTTCCGGGCCTTGATAAGTGGTGATCACTGTGTAAAAAAAAAAAAAATATATATATATATACACATACATACATACATACATACATACATATATATATATATATATATATATATATATATATATATTCTTCATTTTGTTGTTATAGAAGAAGTAAGTCCTGGAGAAGAAATTTAAAAGTTGGTTGGTTTGTTGGTTGTTTTTGATTTTACGGCATATCAACCTTTTTCAGGTTATTTAATGCCAAATCTAGTTATTTTGAGGAACGATTTTTAATGGAGTATTTTCTTTTTTTAAAGTCAGATTCTATTTAACCTATAGTTGGGACCCTAACAGGTACTACCACTCCGGGTCAGAGTGGACCTGGGAGCAATGGCAATTAAAGGGTGGCTCCACACTCCCCAAGGCCCGCAAGGTGGGGCCTCACCATCGGATATAGTTTTAGGTCATATCCAGGACCGAAATTTAAAAGTACGCTCCAGTTTCGAGCAGGAATATGAAATAAGAAAATAGTTGCACACTATTTGAAGACACTTATTTTGAATAGAAATTTGAATATTTTGAAAACTTACTTCCTCTATAACAACAAAATGATTTTAAAGTTTTCAAAATATTCAAATTTCTATTCAAAATAAGTGCCTTCAAATAGTGTGCAACTATTATTTTATTTAATATTCCTGCTTGAAACTGGGCGCGAACGCACGCGTCAAAAATGTACAGCTCGTACTTTTAAATTTCTTCTCCAGGACTTTCCTCCTCCATAACAACAAAATGAAGAAGAAGAAGAAGAAAAACTACAAACTGACTAACTACCTTGATGAAGCTATTTTTAACGAAATATTGGACTTTACAACACCAACAAAAGGACATAAAAATGACTTTATCATATTCATGACACTTAAAAGTTTTCAAAATATTCAAATATATATATATATATATATATATATACATATAGATAGATAATATATATATATATATATATATATATATATATATAGAGAGAGAGAGAGAGAGATAGATAGATAGATAGATAGATAGATAGATAGATAGATAGATAGATAGATAGATTGGAATACTGTTGCCATATCTGGACTGGAGCTGCTAAAAACAGCCTATCCTGCCTTGACAGAGTACAAAATAGACTTCGTGGCTTAGTGGGGGATGCCATTTTCTCTACCCTGCAACCTCTCTCCCACAGAAGAGACGTTGCGAGCCTATCCTTGTTTTATCGTTATTTCCATGGCAGATGCTCGTATGAACTCCAATCTCTGGTCCCCCCTCGCTAATCTTTCACGAAAAACACACGTCTAGCTGAATCCACTGTGAAAAATTTCCCCCACTCTTTATCTGTGCCTTAATCAAAACGTGGATTCCATGAACAAAGCTTCATTCTTAGAACTGCACGCCTGTGGAACTCTGTTCCATCTGCCTGCTTCCCACCGGACTACAACTTGGATGTCTTCAAGTCCAATGTTAACAAATTCCTAATGAACCGCCCCCTTAAGTAAACACTTCATCAAATCTCCACAATAACATAATGTACTTACAATAACCCTTATCCCTGAGTGGCTTCCGGGCCTTGATAAGTGGTGATCACTGTGTAAAAAAAAAGAAAAAAAAAAAAGATTGGTGTTGATTAATTGGGAATCGGGAATCGAAAAAATCGAAAATTTTGAGAGTATCGGAATCGGTATTGGAATCGAAAAAATGTGTGCCTATTTTCCGATGCCAACAATGATTCTTTTAAATGTTTTTTCATGTGATTTTCTTTAGAGAAATACATTCTACCGCTGTTAGTAATACTAAATTAGTGAACATGTGTTGATTTTAACCTATTCGTGAAACTAAAATCCCTCGCAATAGTATCCTTACGTTTAAGAAAATATCTGCACATTTAACATGTTTTGTTACGATAATCGTCAAAAATAACAACTTTATAGTTAAATATGTAGAGATTTAGAAAGAATCGGAATCGGGAATTTAATACGCATCGGTAATTGTATAGGAATCAGTAAAAATACTGGACTCGTCCCATCTCTAATATATATATATATATATATATATATATATATATATATATATATATATATATATATATATATATATAATATAAAGCTGGGCGTCTCTGTGTGTGTGGCTGGTCACGAATAGGCTCCTATATGGTTGACTATTATAGAAAACTGATTACATATAATGATAGATGTATCGAGACATAGGAATGGGTATGTTTTATCTTGCATAATGATGATTCATTAAAATTGTGAGGTCTGCGTACGCGCCTGGTCCACAACGTATGGAAATAAAAAATTTAAAAATTGAAAAAAACGTTTACAAGTGTTTTTGTTATAGATGTACATAATAATATTTTGATAAGTGTGTTTTAACTTAAATAGGGATGGTATAATAAAATTGTGGGACCTGCGTTCGCGCCTGGCCTCCATAGAATGGAAATAGGCACAAACTTTAATAAAGATTTTTCATATCTATTTGCGTAGGTATACTTTGATAATTATGTTTCAGTTTGAAGAAATATGGTATGATAAAATTATGAGGTGTTCGTTCGCGCTTGACTTCCATAGAATGGAAATATGTCACAAAGTTTAACAAGGGTTTTTAATATAGATCCACAGAATATTGTGATAAGTGTTTCAGTGTGAACAGGTATGGTATAATAAATTATGGGGTTTATCTATTTTATTTTTACTTTCATCATATTTTGCTTTGGTTTTGATATCCCCAAATTCGAAACTATTACTTTACAACCCTTCCTTTTCATTACCTATCATACTTTCATAAATCAGGATCCATTTTCTGTAGGCTGTTTTTGAACCCAGTCAACGACGGGTAATTTTGCTAGTAAACATATATATATATATATATATATATATATATATATATATATATTAATTTTATTTATACAAACATTAATGGCTACATATGTGCATACATGTTTCTGTAATCACCCACGTTGGGGGATTACGTCTTCAGGCCAAGAATTACCGTCGAAAGTGATATTTCCACCAAATACATTTTCTTATTTCGTTTATCAAGTTAGAATGCAACCTGGGTGGGAGTCATAAAAAACGGTAAGAGGATAAGTGAGGTCTTTGAAGATAATAAACACCTTTTTCATTCCCTATCCCCCATCCAACCTAACTTTTGTTTTTATGGCATAAGGTACTTGAGAATTTAGTTTTTTTGTCCAGGAGTCTGTAAATTAAGAACATTAGCTATGGTCAACTAAGTACTGACCGGTGCCTTTCAATCTACATCCATCCACACATACATGCAACACACACACAACACACACATACACAGACACCGCCACACACACACACTCACGTTAATACATATATTCAAAAGCAAATCTATGCTGTACGCTTTTATTTTACTCACAACATACGTACTGAAACTAGGCAATAACTCTAAACTACGCAGGAATAAAGTTAAAATTATAATAAGGTAAATAAAACTAAATAAAAAATAAATAAGAATAAATAAAAATAAAATAAAAATAAAAACAAATAAACAAACAAAATGTGAATAAACATAAAACACGAAAGTTATCTAAACCCCACATGTACCTATATATATTAATATATCAATATACTTATAAATGCCTACACTTTGCTACACCCGGGCATATATACACACACACACATACAAACATACGGAGACAAATACTGGCATTTTTCTTTACTTCTCTGTGTGTGTTTTATTCACGTAATTAGTATTCTCCTCCAAATTATTTATTTTATTGTTTTATTTTCTAAATACTACACTACACGCTCAAATTCAAGTTTATATTTATATGTCCCAACTATATCCTCTTCAATCTATGATAGCTTCGTATAAGTTTTGTATACATTTACGACCTCATCATTGACTTTGCTTAATGTTTTATTGCTTAAGAAGGAATTGTAATTAAAAGGTTAATTGAAAAATTATTAATCAAAATTTATCTTCACAACCGTAACGAGAAGTCACGTGATCGTTTCCTCTAACCTACTCGTCAGTCTGTGCGCACGTTCTTTTTACAATCTTTTCTTTTTCCTTGCCGTGATATCACTTCGTAGACGACTTGGTATCTGCATACAGCCGCCATACTCTGTTACGTACATGTGTGCTGGCTGCTAAAACTCTGTGGATTGTATTCTTTGTTTTTTTGTATGTTTTTGTTTTTTGTTTTATTCGTCCTCGACACACTTGCTGACTGTATACAACTACTAATAGATAATAAAGTTTTTATCCGCGTATTATCTTCTCTCTTTCAGGAATCTTAGTATGATTGACAATATGGTCGGCCTCCTCGAAACCTACGCAAATCACCTGGAAGATCTTGTGGTAGAAAGGACGAAAGAACTGAACGTGGAGAAGTCAAAAGTAGAGACGCTCCTGTTTAAACTCTTACCAAAGTAAGTGAACAATATTCTGAACAATAAGGGCGGGTATTTCTTCAGATGTATCCATTCAAATTACGCTTTTATCGATTAAAATGCTATTTCAAACTTAGGTATGACGAATCAACCGACCGACAGACTAAGTCTTATATTAGGTTGTTGCATAAGTTCACGCCGTTTCATAAAAACAAAATTGTTCTAAAACATGTTTGGATATTTGGTAAAGTGTTATGTATCATTAAAACGCACGTATTCTGTTCTACAAAATAATATTCATCGTTTTCTGCTCATATAATTTTTCTCGTTTTTCAGAACTGTCAAATCGATTGTCAAGTAGATTAAAAAATCACATTTTCGACACCTCCTTCTTTTCGCCTTTAATCGAGGTCAAAAAGCAAGCGAAGGATATTTATGCCGCATATGGAAAAAAACGCTATAGCTGAGAGAAATGTTCGAGATTGGTTTATCAGATTCAAACAGTAGTTTTGACCTCAGTAACCCTTCTCCTTCCGGAAGGCCAATCAAGACCAACTCAGGGGTCTTTTGAAGGAAGATGGCCATCAGACATGTAGAAAATTGAGTGAAAAGATGAAATGTGATTTTACCACAATTTCATGCCATCTTCAGGCGATGGGATTCACACAAAAACTTGGAGCTTGGGTCCTACACGAACTTATTTTTGATTTTCTTTTTTATAAAAACGGCAGGAACTTATGCAACAACCTAATAGATATGCTTGTATACGTCTAGAATAAGATGCGTCCGTTCAATCTGTGGAGTTATCAATGAAAATTGTATTTCGAACAGACCCACGACTTACAAACAGACAAACTATTTTAAACTTAAGTGACATGTGTAACGTAACGTGGCGTTACACTTTACTTTAGTCATTCATAAAAAAACTAAAACTGGAATACATAAAATTCCTGTTTCGACACCGCTTAAAAGTCTCTCCTCATCGTCCATCTCGCCCGATCAACATTTTTCTTCTCTGACCTCACGCCCCGAGCACATGGTACATTTTTCTCTCCTATTTTCCTTTTTCTTTTCTCGCACACTTCCTAATTTGCATATGCGCGTTTTTTCGGCTGCTGCTAATCTCTTTGCAAGCCAGCGCTCCTTTGCTGATGCTGATATTTTCCCACATTCTCATATGCACGATGTTACACATGGACTATTGTTATCACATCTAGTCTACGCTCAACATAATATTATACCTTATATATTATTTAATTTGAATTATTGAGATGAGTATTATTTATTAATTTTATTTATTGCGGACTATTATCCTCATCCTTTCTTGGTTGTTTCACGACGTTTCAGCCAACTATTACCACCTGACGAAGGCCAGAGGAATAGTTGGCTGAAACGTCGTGTATCAACTAAGAAAAGATGATGGTAATAGTCCGCAATAAATAAAATTAATAACAGTATACCGCCTAACAAAGTTCCAGTGACGAGCACATTGTTTCCATCAACAGAGACCATCTTTCCCTGATATTATGCTTTTTTTATTACTATTTCTTCAAGCTCAATCATTGAATACACCATACAAGCACGAAATCCAGCTAGGGATCGCGCAACATCAATCGACACGTTTAGGTCGAGTGAGATACTGTTGAAGATAAAAAGCTGTATAAGTAAATATTTATAATGTTACCTGAAGGTGTTTAATAACTCGAACGGTTAACATACAAAAATGGTTTTGTATGTGATTGAATGATGCAATGGGTGGTTACAAGTTGGGTAACTTGTTTGTAATGTATATGGGGAACGATCGAGCTGGACTCGTACTGCCATAATACTTCTTTATGCTATCATAACCGTCCTTTGTATACTAATCGAAGGTTTTGTATAAGGAAGGAGTTTAAATACTTTCTCTACAATAAAAATTATACATTGTGTTGAACTGATTTTTAAAAGAGTTTGTTTTTATTGCTTTAAAGAGAAGTCGCACAGACATTGAAATCCGGAAAAGATGTGAAAGCTGAATATTTCGAAGAGGCGTCCATTTATTTTTCTGATATTGTCGGCTTCACAAAAATCTGCGCTCAGAGTTCTCCGATTGAGGTCAGTATTTTGCATCACGGTTTCAATCCTAATTTACCTATACAATATCCAAAATGAAGACTAAAGCCTAATAACACTGGCCAACACATTTTTGGTGCCCAAGGTTTGTAAGCTGATTTAGACTAATTGGGGGAGGGAGTGATTCCGAAAATCATATTATTTTTTTCATCGAGTCGAATTGTTAAGAGATTTGCTATTTTATACCTTTTTTACCTTAAAATTAGGTGTTCTGCTTTCCTTTTTTAACCCAATATATCTCTTTATATTACTCTTAACTAAAAAGTTACTTTCTTCCTAATTTCCTCTTCCTGTTGGTCTTTACGTCCTTTTAGCAACCACTGGCGACATAGCCGCCTCTTCTTTATCCACTTCCAGCCTCAGCATCAACGGTATGTTTTACTCATTTCTTCTTCTGGACAATGTGTTCCATGTCTCATTTCTTTACGAAATTATTCAGTCTTTCGATTTCTTTAACTCCTTCATTTTCCTACCCTCGTTTATTGTTATTGATTTTACTTTCTCATACACGTCATTTTTTCTCCTTCAATTTTTACTTTTTCTCTTAAAATAAATATACCTGTAGATTATGTACTAGTCTTCACAGTCGTTATCTTTTTTAGAATTATTTATCCGACTGTGAAGCGTAGGTGCGTGCGACGACAGTACATTACGCGTTTTTCTATATATATTTTAGTTTCATAATTACAAGTATAGGTTGTTATTATAATGTATTCTAATTGAATATGACGTCACAAACCTTAAAATAAAAGTCAAATTTGCTATACAATGAAGTGTGTAGTTTGGAAGAAGTGGATACTGAGTAGTAAATAGGCCTACCGATTGTAGCATGTTTTTGTTGATTTCTGGGTCAAAGTAAAGTGTATTCTCTTAATGTTAGGAATTCATTTATAAGTCAGACAAGAAATAATAAAGCTGCTTTATTTTACTGTCGTTGCTGATTTTTGGAGCAAAAATTAACCATGGCTGCATCATCTCCTAGACGACGTTGTTTAAACAATCTAAATGTGTTTTGCTATATTTGCGTGGCAATATATTCTGTTTCCAATAGGAAAGGGATCAGTGAATTTGTAAAAAGTGCTTATCTTGCTTACTTCAAAGTAATGCTGAGTGATCAGGATAAGGGATAGGTATCCGATAATGCATTGCAATGATCAATATGCTGAGTATCTTTTTTTTTTTTTTACATTTCCACCCCAAACAAGCCACATTGCCACTTTGGTGTAGGGGGCTACTATCAGGGGCAGCAACTACTGGGGCACTATGTTGGGATTTGGGCAGCAAGATGTCGGTTAACGTTACACTTGAACTTTTGCATGTCAGTACAGTTAGGGAAGCAGGGACCTGGAATGGAATTCCAGAGTCTAGCGGTTCTGGGGAAGAAACTACTGGAGTAGAAAGATCTTTTACATCTAGGGATCTCTACTGTGTGGGGGTGGGATTTAGCAGCCTGTCGGGTTTGTCGAGGGTGTCTACGTCGTGGGGGCACAAGTGTCTGCAGTTCGTCAGAGCATTCACCATTAAAATACTTGTAGAACAGGCAGAGGGACGCAACATTTCGTCGATGGGACAGAGGCTGAAGCTTAGATGCCAGTTCAGGGCCTATCAGATTGGCGACTAATGGACAAAAAAGGATGGCAAGTCGCTCCGCTTTGGTATTCCAATGGTCTGGGATGAACCGAAAAACCATTTCGGTGACTGCTATTTTTGTGCAATCAAAACGAAAGGGAATCAATAGGAAGAACAGGAATTCCTTGGTTTATCCGATCCTCAAGTCTGCAATTAGGCCAATTCCACACTGCAGTGATATTACTGCTCCGGTGTTTAAAGGCTTGCCCGAGTTGGAATTGCCTGATTCCGAAGAAGACCAACCCTCTATTTTGTTCACTGACAATAGTGAAGCCACTGTTTCAGATGTCGGTTTTCCTCCTTCTTCACTGCCACAGCTTTTTTCTCAATGAGAACTTAATGAGCTGACTAGAGATCTACACATTTCCAAAGAAACTTCTGAACTTTTAGCTTCAAGATTTAAAGAAAAAAATCTACTTCAGCCTGGAACTCTCATAACCTTCAACAGAAAACGACATATTGAAGCATTGCTCTATTTCACTCAGTAAAACAACATAGTATATTGCAACATCGTTGCTGGCCTGCTGCTGTAGCTTGGTGTCGAACAGTATTATTCTCAAGATTGGCACCGTTTTATAGACAGTTTTAAAAGAACTTTAAAATGTGTTCTTCTTCACAATGGAACTTATATGGATCAGTTCCTCTAGGCCATTAAACGCCATCAAAGAAAAATATGATGAAAGCAAATATGTTCTGGAAAAGAGTTTATACAGACAACACTAATGGATCATATGTGTCGATTTGAAAATGCTTGGATTTCTCCTTGGGCTACAAGGTGGGTTCACAAAATTTCCTTACTTTTTGTGTTTGTCGGATAGCAGGGCAAGAACAGAGCACTGGATAAAAAAAATTTAGCCGGTGTGCAGTGAACTGATTCCTGGCTCTCTCAATGTTTTGGCTTCTCCTTTGGTGGAGCGTTCCAAAATTGTGTTTCATCCTCTTTACATAATGCTTTGCATCATGAAACAGTTGGTGAAGTCTCTTGAGAAAGACAGCGACTGTTTCAAATATATTTGCATGAAATTTGCAAGCCAAACCATAGAGAAATTAAAAGCTATAATTTTTTATGGACCTCAGATTCGAAATTTAATGACTAACGTAAATTTCTGTAATTTTATGAATCCTGCAGAATTGGGTGCCTGGACGGAGTTTACGAATGTAGTAAAATTCTTTTTGGAAAAATAAAGGCGGCAAACTACAAAGAGCTTGCTGAAACATTGCTTATAACTCTCCATAAACTGGATGCAAATATGAGCATCAAGTTACATTTTTTTCACAGCCATCTTGCCCGTTTTCAAGAAACCATCAAGACATCAGCGACATGGAAGTTCGCTGTCAAGGTCGTTGGGATGCCACCATGCTTGCAGACTACTGTTGGTCTGTCAACCCCGATGATGTCGGAGCCCCACATTCTAGAAAATCAGTAAAACCTCAATTTATGGATGATTATGTCTACGCTTAGCATTTTGTTTTTTTACAACTTAAGCTTTAATTTTGAATATTTTGCTGTGATTCCATGAGTGTATGTCTTAAAGTTACATAAGAATATTGTTCTTTGATTTCCCTGTTTTTATTATAACTATCGGCTTCCTACATAGCAGTAAAACAAGACCTAATAGAAAAAAGTGACAGCATTTATGAAATCAGCGCCCTTAAATTAGGTAAAAACAGTTGAAACATCTTAGGCACCATGACAGTTCTTTTGTTGGTCAGTGTCGATCGATGCCTCCGTTCGGTCTCGAAAGACAAAGGATACCCCCTGCAGAGGCAGCTGTGCGTGTAATTATGAGGTAAGGGTTGCACATTTCCCAACCACACCTCTCCTGAATCGGCACTGTTTGAGTCCAGTGGCAAGGAGAAGACCAGGACTACTGGAAACAATGCCGAGATAAGCAGAGAGCACATACAGCACCTGGTATTCCCAAATGGTCACCCATTTTAGTACTGACCAGGTTCAACGTTGCTTTGGTCAGTGTAATCTTTATTAACAAAAATATAATCACTTTAATTTATATTTCTCTTCTGCGTGTCTGTCCATTCCACTTTTTCCTCAGAAATTACTGGGAAGATCTGACAGAAATTTTGTATGGACCTTAGTTATGATAAGGTACAGCGACTTAAGTATTATGGTGTCCGTTTGATGTGCAGTAGATGATTACTAAGAATTAATAGGGGTTAATCAGGATTAGTATTTACTGCAAAAATTGAACACAAATTTAACCATATTAAACAATCAATTTGACATAAAGCACTCATTTAGAATGAATGCTTTATGCCGAATAAAAAATGAAACGTACGAGTATCCGGAAACCCTGGCTCGCTTCTGTAATCATATATGAAAAGTTATTTTATGGGTAAAGAAAACGGACTTAATCTCATTCTTAATAATAACTATCATAATAAAATAAATGTATGCTAATGACCAAATAAAATTGTGTTTAAGCTTAATAACTTTATAAAAAAATAAAGCAAATATTTTTGCATTATTTGAATTCGTCTGATTACTGTTCTCATCTTATGTGTTATTTTCACAACGTTTCGGTCAATGTAACCTTCAGGTGTAACTTGTTGAACTCGGGAGTCTTTCTGTCGAACTTGGGAATCTGCACAGAATTTCGAATGGAAACATGTTCCGTCAGCCATTAGTGGGTAGAAGTCCTAAATAATTCGCAAAATTATTTTGAGGCCGCCCACACTGGAAATTGAACCTTCAACCTCCAGAAGAGTATAACTTACAACTGAATAATCAGTCTGTGCCCTTAACTACTTAGCAACTGTCAAGGAAGGGGACAGCTTGAAAATTGATTATACCTGTCTTGGAACTGGTAATTTTTATTTTTACTTAAAATGTATAGAAAAAAATCTTAGAGGAACAAACGTTGATTAATTCATAGTAATTGTCTGTATTTTTGAGATGAGGTGTTTTCATTGATCGAGATTGTCGGACTGACTTCCTCATCTTGGTTGTTATTGTCACAACGTTTCGGCCGTTTTGCCCTCCGGCCTTCGTCAAGTGTTTTGTATCGAACTGGGGAACCGTTTGTTAGGAGTCTCGAACCCAACCCTTTATTATTATTACGGGGGTACCGTGTTCGGACTCCAGCTAGGCTTTGGGACATAGTTGCTGATTCTCTGTTTTGAATGTTACTTTTTCACTGCCTTCGTTCAGGATTGAACTCAGCACCTTTGGGTAACTGTAAACTTTGATACAACGTCTAGGACCACTCGGCCATATGTCACTAGGACATATTTAGTATAGTAATAGATAGTATTTATTTATTTATTTATTTATTTATTTATTTATTTATTTATTTATTTATTCATGCATGCATGCTGAAAAATACTTTTCAGTTTGATTTCTCTGGTTGGATATTAGAACAGAGGTTAGAGTATGCCCTGGGATCTGAAGACTTTTATTATTTTTTACAGGTGGTCAACTTACTGAATCATTTATACCAGACATTTGATAATCTCATTGAAAACTTTGACGTCTACAAAGTAAGTCACAGTTGATATTTATCTCGATTTTTATTTATTTATTTATTTATTAGCATCCATGTAGAATAAGGATCGTGCCATCGTCGAAATATTCAGGGCAGTTTACACCGGAAGGTGCCGAATGAAATTTCGTGTTTTGGAAGGTATTTTTGTTGATTTTTTTGAGGGGGTGCAAATGCTGGACAATTTTTTTTTTTTATTAAGAAATGTATTATTTTTATTATTACGAAGATAATTCAATAAAAAAAATTAATTAAATAATGGAAACAATATTCTTTTGTTGTGGTGGTGGCAGCGGTGAAAAAAAATACAATGAATAGTTATTAGACAATTTGTACGAAACATAAAAAAATGAAAATTCAAATAAAGAAAATTCACTCATTGTAAAATGAAAATTCAAATAAAGAAAATACACTCATTGTAAAATGAAGATTCAAATAAAGAAAATACACTCATTGTTAAATAAGTTTCATGAATATTTTTAGATTGATATAAAATAAGTTATTTGAAATTTTTATGACTTCTTTCTTTTTTATATATTTTTTTTAATCAAGATAAATTTTTAGTGTTTTTAAAAGAAACCAATGACATTAAACATGTTTTCTTAATTAACGTTAACTGTTGTAATTTCATTGGCGCAACGTTTTTGCATATTTAGGCGTTTTACGTAAACTGCCCGTAAAATTCCGACGACAGCACAGCCCTTATTCTGCGTAAGTACCTAATTATTTATTTTTGTACAGCAGCCGTTTCCCCATTAAGGACCTCTTGATATTTACTTCCCTGTTTAGATGTAGAATAACGCTAAAAAGTAGGGGGAGATATATGTTGATCAAGAGACTTGGAGATCGTGCACACACACAAATTCCCGGTTAGCAGATAACAAAGAAAACACTACGTCGGACTTATGCACATATATTGACCTCTGATGGAACAAAGAAATAATTTGTCAGTAAAAGCAAGATGTTCGATGGGCAAAGAAATAGAAACCGACAGAGGCGCACGATCGTTACATCGTTAGTCGGTCAGCTTCAACCTCACCTTTCACCGCCCTTGCACGATATATCTAATAACCACTGCAGGCAAAATAATAATTAAATAAAAAAAAAACGGTTTTGTTATAAAACTGTCGCTATATTTGATTGTCAAACGACTGGAACAAGCTTGAGTGTATATATTTATTTAGCAGCACACATCTTCGTAGAAGTGCAGCAAACATGATTATACATACGTGAGCAATAAAGAAGTCGTTACAGAGAGACAGACACACAATACAACAGCATTAACCCAGTCTTTTGTATTAATGTAGTTCTTCCGGCTATCCATTCTGATGTGTCTATTTTGTGGATACATCTCAGGTTTTGCGCTTTTAATATTTTTTAAACCAATATGCATGCATTCCTTGCTTTCTGTTGCTTTCCAGTTTATCATCTTTCTAGAGTTTCTTCGATAATTTCGATTTCTGTCCTTTCTGCAATTTCTTTAATCTCTTCTTTTATGTTATTCAGTCATTCTAGCATTGTTGTTGTGGTCTTGTCAGTTTCCCTCTGCCGTGCGAGAAAATTACTCACATCTGAGAGTATCCTATATTTTTACAAAGCCACAATTCGCTCATGCATAGAGTATTGTTGCCAGATCTTGGCAGGTGCATGTACCCAGTCTTTCTCTCCTAGAAAGATAGCGAAAGATTATGGGTAGATGTACCTGCCTAGATATGGCAACGATAGGAAAGACTAGGTTCCTAGATGCCAGAAAGCCTTCTATTCTAATAGTTTCTTCGCAAAGACTGCTAAGCTTTGGAATTCCCTTCCGGTTTCATGCTTCTAAGATGCAGAAGTTTAAATGTAGCACAGACATCAGCTCTCCACTTTATCCCCTGTAAACGTGATTCCAATTAGTAGCGCTCAATTCCAGCTGGCAATACATCCTGATTGGGTGAAAAAGTGTATTAAAAACTGTTGCCTCGAAGTGTCTTGTTTCTACCTGGTCTGGTGTACAGTTCGATGTAATAATCAAAGAAGAAAGCATCCGCGTGTGTGTGTATTGTGCGACTATACAACTTACCTTTGGATAGGATGTGAGAGGGAGAGAAATTAAAGATGGCATCTATGGATTTATAAGGTGTAGTCTTGTAGAATCTCACGAGATCTCATCTTCCACTGCACACGTATGCAAATGGAATGGGGTCAGTTTTCTAATAAAATGCCTGTTGGCAGAGGTGATGGGGAGAAAGCGTGCTGGAAGTTGAGAGAGAAAGTTGGCCGTGACGAATTCTAGCTGAACTTTTGCTGATTTTATTTTGTTTTGCTATTTACCAGCCCATTTAACTGCAAGCTATTTCGGCGTAATGGGGGACAAGTTCGACCGTAAATTAATACCAGAATTCGACGGCTCCACCGCGGTACTTGGCTGGGTGGAGAAGGTGGAACTGCATTGCCTGTTGTCTACTGTGAAGAGCATTGAACACGTGGTTCCTCTAATTCTGTCGCGGTATATCATCCTGTTACTCTGTTTTCATTCTTCCTCTGTTTATATGTTGAAAAAGATTGTCTTTCATTGTTTACAAATTTGTCCGATTTGAGTCTGTCTTATCTCAGTAATCCTTTTATTTATTTTTGTTTCAGTTCTTCTTGTTTCTTATTTAGTCTTTCTTCTTTCTGAATTGTATTTCCCTTTGCCGCCGCTTTTTTTTCACTTCTCTCCTATTTATAACTTTAGCTGCTTTTTGAAGATTATTAATCTAAATTTCAGGTCTGATTTCCCATCCAGTAGTTTCTAAAAGTTTTCTTGTTCTTCTTAGATATTCTTTTTGAATATTTTCTTACATTTCTGTAAATATTATGATGTCCGTTTCTAGAATTCACACTTATTAATATTTATTACATTTTTCAAGCGTCCTCGTGGCTTCTTGATTGGCCAGTTTGATGCCCTCATGTTTTTCCTTTCATCCTATTTATAGCTTTACCTTGTTTTTGTTTGTTTGTTTTGTTTTTGTTGTTGTTTTTTGTGGTTAAATAGCCAAAAGTTAACTATTCTACAATTTCTAAGCAACAATTTCCAGAGTTAAATTTGACGCACTGCTGTCAAAACTCACTACTTCAAATCTGCGACATTGTTGTCAAACCTTGCTACATCAAAACTCAACATTCTACTGTCAAAACTCGCTAATCCAAATCCGAAACTCTACTGTCAAAACTTGCTACTCCAATATCCGAATACAAATTTCCTCAGACTCTGAAAAATCAGCCTTTTTTATTCAAAACCGAAAGCATTTCATTTGCATATTAGATCACAAGATCACAAACATAAAGAGAAACAGCAGTTATTTTTTTCTTCTTTACTCTTCGTTTTGCCTGCTAACGAACACTACAGGCTGCACAAACGCAGGTTTGTACCAATTTTCTTTCAAAGCATTTAATCATATTTTTTAAGCTTGTTAATCTGAGTTTAAAGTCTAAATTTCGATTCAGGGTTTGTTTTGTGGGGTGGTCCTTTGCTTTGGTAGGTACCATCTTGGAGGACGACGATAGTGTCTTTGGATATTTCCAAGAATAATGTTGAAATTTAATATTAGTTGCGGTATAAAAGTTATGTTTTAACGAAGGAAGAAAATCCTTCAATCAATTCCGCCTCCCTTAGTCCAAACGATGGGTTGAGCAGTCGTTCTTGTGTTCTTCCGTGCAGATTCGACTGGTAACGTCTGAAAAAAGCTGATTGTGTTGATCAGCTCGTATATGATTTTCTAAGTTAGCACCTGCTTATTACTTTCACATGCATGTGTTACTTTTTGGGGGGGTTGGAACGATTTTCATTGGTTGGAAATAATTTAACTTCGCACGTTCCTGTGAAAACTTCCTTGCGTTTGGAAGTGACAAAGAAAGAGAATTCCAATAAAGAAAAGAAGACCCATTGACTTTGTAGCATTTCGTAGGAATCACTTTGCGATTAAGTCGCCATAGTTTCATGGCAGCAAAAAGTAATTCAAGACTATTTTTACCACACAAATTAAGTTCTAGCTATTTTTTTTGTTTCTGAATTTTTTTTAGATGAGGATTGATCATTCGTGCTATTTGTATTCTTCATACTACTGTTCTCATCTTGAATATTATTTTCGCAACGTTTCAGTCGATGTAACCTCCGGCCTTCTTTACATGTGTCTTGTCGAACTCCAGAATTTCTGTCAGATTCTGGAATTTGCACGGAGTTTCCAACAGAACCCCTTATCTCAGCCATGCTCTCGTTCCCTCAGCTATGACTTGATAGAAGTCCTAAGTAATTCGCATTTGTATTTGGAGTATCGCCTCCACGGAAGATTGAACCTTCAACCTCAAGAAGAGTGTAACTTCACAACTGAATTTCACCAAATACTTTATCCACTATGCCACAGGTCCTTCAAAGATAAGAACAGTAATCCAAAGAATCCGAATAAGATTTTGATATTTTTTATTTCCCTAATGATTTTTTATTGTTGTTGTTGTTGTTGTCTTCCCTTTGTTTCTTGTTTCTTTTAGGTTGAGACGATTGGCGATGCTTATATGATTGCCAGCGGCGTTCCAAAGAGAAATGGTAAACGTCACATCAAAGAAATCGTCGATTGTTCTGTCGATCTCCTCAATTCAATCAGTCGTGTCAAGATTCCTCACATGCCGGCTAAACATTTAAAGATTAGAATCGGTAAATATTCATTTCTAAATTATATACTACTAGCAGGCCGCCCGGCGTTTCCCGGTCACAAAATATGCATAAATATTATATTTTAATTCTTACATAAACTGAGACATGTGCATGCGAGTATTATGTTTTTTCTAAACAGTTCACTTCTTGGAAGTAAAAAAAAAGATATTCGAGCTAGAATCAAAACCAAAATCTAAAGACAGTGAGTCAAGTACGATAACCATTAGGCTGGCTTGACACGTTCTTTAAAAAGTGCTTCCAAACCTACTTATTTTTAACATAATAAATATGTCATGTGAACCATTAATGCATGCGCAATCGTGGAACAGTTAGCAAACAGATAAAAATCCGACGACTCCAACGTACCAATTTTTAAATTTTTACCCCTTAGCAACCGGTTTTTCCATATGGAAATCGATTAAAAAGTTTTCCACGTGTCCGAATATACAAGATATCAAATTTCCACTTGAGTGTGATTTTCGAAACGTTTTGGTCGATGTAATCTCTCCGAAGAAGGTCAGAGGTTACATCGACCAAAACGTTTCGAAAACCACACTCGATGAGAGCAATAGTCTGAAGAATCCAAATAATACAAATAACTAATCCTCATCTCAAAATTTCAGGAATGTCATATCAAATTTCAAGTCTGTAGATAAAAAATATCCGTTGAGTATATAGGTTGAGAGTTGTCACACACACACACACACACACACACACACACACACACGCACTCTCACTTTTATATATATACTAGAAAATGTACCTGGCGTTGCCCAGTATTAAACTTAACGCTAAATTCCTTTAAAAAAAATAAAATAAAATAATGGAAAGAAACAGAGACATGTGTATGCGAGAATTTTTTTTCAAACAGTTCATTTCTTGTAAATAAAAAAAAATACTCTATCTAAGATCAAAATCAAAACGTAAAGACTGAGTCAAGTACGATAACTATTAGGCCAGCCTGACACGACTTTAAAAATTATTTTCCATACCTACTTATTCTTAACAAAGAATCTGTCATGTTTTCCGGCCGCACATGCGCATTCGTGAAGCAGTTGACAAATAGATCAAAATTCAATGACCCCCCTCCCCCTCCCCCAAGAACAATTTTTTCAATTTTCATTCTGTAGCAGAACTTTTCCAACTGAAAACCGATTAAAAATGTCTAAATTCTAAATCCCCTTTATACCAAATTTCAAGTTTGTAGATCAAAAATTCGTTGAGTTTATAAGTTGAGAAGTGTCCTCACACACACACACACATTTTATAGATACACATAACCCGTAGAGATATAAATCATTACACATGCAAAATTTCAGCTAGATCAAACAACTGGAAGTGGGTCAGGGGCATTACTTATTGCACGCCCCTCGTATATACATTACTGCTACCATTCACCTTGTTTTTGAAGTTTGTTAATCTGAGTTTAATGTCTACATTTCCATCTCAGCTTTGTTGTTTTGTGGTGTGGTCCTTTGCTTTGGTAGAGGCCATATTTAATTAATTGTGGTATAAAAGTTATGTTTTAACTAAGAAAGAAAATCCTTCAGGCCATTCCGACTCGTTTAACTGAAACAGCGGGTTTAGCAGCCATTTTGGGGGTCTTCCTTGCTGAGGCGACTGGTGAAGTCTGAAGAAAGCTGATTCTGTTGAACAGCTCGCATAGGATTTTCTAAGTTAGCTCCTACATATTACTTTCCCATGTACGTGTTACTTTTATGTACATTGGCTGAAAATACTTTGAATTCATACGTTCCTGTGAAAACTTCCTTACCTTTGAAAGTGACAAAGAAAGCAGATTTCAAAGACAAAGTCATTGCTAATACTACCACTAATACTACCACCACTAATACCATTACCACCACCACTACTACTACTACAAGTTATACCGTGCCATAAAAATGACAGTATAGGCTTCTCCTTAATTTTGCTTTGGCCAAATTCACTAACATGAAGGTTTTTTTATGTACTAATCTGTAAACGCTTACCTAGGCCCAAAAGCCACTCGAGAATAAGGAGTAATGAGTAGAATTTGATTATTTAAAATGACAGATTAGCAAGAATCGGTAAATATTAATTTCTAATTTATATATATTGGAATTTCCACTCACCCTGCAAATAGATTAGAAATGAACAGTTGCTGATATTACTGTAACATAGTACACGTTTACACACATAGACCCAACACGTTGTAGACTAGTTCACAAAGGAGACAAAGAATAGAAACAAATTTCAACTCGCCGTTTCAGAGTTTAAGGAAAGACCTTTATTCCTCATTCTCCACCATGCATGACTTCTCATTATGGCCGTGACGTCACCGATGTCTCTAACGTGATTATCTTCTCTGACGTCTCATCGGTCTGTGCACACATTTTTTTATAGTCTTTTTCTTTTTCCTTACCGTGACGTTACTTTGCACACGCCACAGCATTAGCATACAGCCAATGTATGCACATCTGCGTTCTGTTACATTAAGTGTTTGAGGTTCATTGCTAAAATATAACCTTATAAAAAATATAACCCTTATAAAAAAATATAACCCTTATAAAAAAATATAACCCTTATAAAAAATATAACCCTTATAAAAAAATGAAAATAAGAAAAAGCATAGCACGAGGGTTTATTTCAAATTCAATATAGACACAAGCACTCGCTATACCTTTTTCAAACCGCCTGGGAATTCATTTAATTTCCATATAGAAGATAAAATATCAATAGACATCTACAGATATGAAAGTTTGATTAATTCCCAGGCGGCTTGATAATCTAGTAGCGAATACGGACGCCAAATATTGAATTCTGGCAATTTTGTCGGAATATGTTCTGTTTTTACGCTTGTAAAACGAATGCACGGATACTCACAAAAAAGAAGGCTAAATTTTTTACTTTAACTGCAACTTAGCACTTACCTTTAAATTGAGGGCTTTTGTACGCTTTCAGGTATGCTGAAAATGAATATCACATTCAAATTTAGGGCAGACAAGTAGTTTTATGGATATCTGGACACTTTTTCCAATGTATTACTTAATGGATTTCAGTGGCCGTCACCATTCTTAACTTGGGGAGGGTGCCTTTTGTAACACGCATACGCATTAATACTTGTTCGGTTGGGAAAAAACATGGTAGACAGTGAAAACAAAGGATTACGTTGGATAATAAAGGTCTTAATATCCAGAAAACTACTTCTGTGCTCCAAATTTAAGTGTGATAATCATTTTCAGCATACCAGAAAACCTATCAAAGTCATCAATTTAATGGTGAATATTTGCATTTAAAAAGGACAATACCAAAAGAAGAAAGTACCCCAACTCAGTTTCTAGAAAAGGATTCGAGTACAGTTTCTAGAGAGGGAATCAAGTACAGTTTCTAGAAAGGGATTCGAGTACAGTTTCTAGAGAGGGAGTCAAGTACAGTTTCTAGAAAAGGATTCGGATACAGTTTCTAGAAAAGGATTCGGATACAGTTTCTAGAAAAGGATTCGGATACAGTTTCTAGAAAAGGATTCAGGTATTGTAAGCATTGCATACAAAAGAAGTGAAGTGGAAGTGCTGGTTGCGAGAGGATGATCTATTTGGATCAACTGCAAGACAATGGAGATGAATGAGAACTCGGATATGGACAAAATATATCAAGATGGCGAAGCTACTGAAGTTGTCAAAAATTACCATTTACATTTTTGTATTATGATATGGACAAAGTATATCAAGATGGCGAAGCTACTGAAGTTGTCAAAAATTACCATTTACATTTTTGTATTATGATATGGACAAAGTATATCAAGATGGAGAAGCTACTGAAGTTGTCAAAAATTACCATTTACATTTCTGTATTATGATATGGACAAAGTATATCAAGATGGCGAAGCTACTGAAGTTGTCAAAAATTACCATTTACATTTTTGTATTATGATATGGACAAAGTATATCAAGATGGAGAAGCTACTGAAGTTGTCAAAAATTACCATTTACATTTTTGTATTATGATATGGACAAAGTATATCAAGATGGCGAAGCTACTGAAGTTGTCAAAAATTACCATTTACATTTTTGTATTATGATATGGACAAAGTATATCAAGATGGAGAAGCTACTGAAGTTGTCAAAAATTACCATTTACATTTTTGTATTATGATATGGACAAAGTATATCAAGATGGCGAAGCTACTGAAGTTGTCAAAAATTACCATTTACATTTTTGTATTATGATATGGACAAAGTATATCAAGATGGCGAAGCTACTGAAGTTGTCAAAAATTACCATTTACATTTTTGTATTATGATATGGACAAAGTATATCAAGATGGAGAAGCTACTGAAGTTGTCAAAAATTACCATTTACATTTTTGTATTATGATATGGACAAAGTATATCAAGATGGAGAAGCTACTGAAGTTGTCAAAAATTACCATTTACATTTTTGTATTATGATATGGACAAAGTATATCAAGATGGAGAAGCTACTGAAGTTGTCAAAAATTACCATTTACATTTCTGTATTATGATATGGACAAAGTATATCAAGATGGCGAAGCTACTGAAGTTGTCAAAAATTACCATTTACATTTTTGTATTATGATATGGACGAAGTATATCAAGATGGAGAAGCTACTGAAGTTGTCAAAAATTACCATTTACATTTTTGTATTATGATATGGACAAAGTATATCAACATGGAGAAGCTACTGAGGTTGTCAAAAATTACCATTTACATTTTTGTATTATGATATAGTCCAGGAAACAAGAAATAGGGAGGTAATTCCAAAGGCAAGCTGTTCAAGAAGAGTTAGAATGCTTTTCGGCATCTGCAAATGAAAAGGTGTGATCTTGTTGCTTGTCAGGTTTGTCGGGGGGGGGGGTATTTGTGTTGAGAAGGAATACAATTCCAGTAAGTTCGTCAAAGCAAATAATGTAGTGACGCAGGGTGTCTAAAAGGTCACTGAAGGGTTGAAAATCTTTGTCATTTTACCATTAATTATTATTTTTCTCTATTTCAAATGGTCCAGGATATGACCTTAAACTATATCCGATGGTGAGGCCCCAGCTTGCGGGCTTTGGGGAGTGTGGAGCCACCTTTTAATTGCCATTGCTCCCTAGTCCACTCTGACCCGGAGTGGTAGTACCTGTTAGGGTCCCAACTATGGGTCAAATAGAAACCGACTTTAAAAAAAAAAAAATATATATATATATATATATACACTCTATTAAAAAATTGTTCTTCAAAATCACTGGATTCGGCATTAAATAACCTGAAAAGAGTTGATATGCCGTAAAATAAAAACAAACAAACAATCTATTTCAGATATTTTACAAATAATATTTTGGAAATTAATTATGGATAAGTATAACATTGCACAATGTAAGCAAGTTGTAAAAGTGTTTTTACCAAAATCAGGGGTCAATTGTTTTGACACAAAAACTTAACATTTTCATGTAAGAGAAAGCCCAAGTCACAACACAATTCAAAACATTGTGCGCCGATATGAAGACCAAGGAGCTACACTTTATCTTCTGTGAGCTGGCAGACCTCCAAACGTGATCACAAATGAAAATAGGGAAAGAGTTTGAGAGAACATGGAGCAGCATCCTGAAACATTGATTTGGCGACGTTCCGCACAACTTGGGATATGTCGAAGCTCACTACACAACATTCTGCACAGTTTAAAACTGTTTCCTTATAAAGTGAGCTTGTTCAAGAGTTGAAGTCTGAAGACTTTTAAAGAAGGGTTCAATATGCAGTTCAAATGCAAGAACTTCTTCGAAATGATCCCAATTTTCTGCAAAAGTTGATTATGTTAGATGAAGCCCATTTTCATTTGAATGGATTCGTTAAGAAACAAAATTACAGATTTTGGGACTCTGAAAATCTGAGGGCAATTCACATAAAAAGCAGTTGCATCCCATAAAGTGCACTGTATGGTGTGCAGTAACGGAGAAGATTATTGGACCTCATTTTTTTGAAGATCAAAACGAAAATGCTGTCACTGTTACTGGGGAGAGATACCGGACTATGATTAGAGACTTCCTGTGCATACAAATTCAAAATAGGCCCGGATTATGGTTCCAACAAGATGGAGCAATGGCACATATGGTGAGAGACACCATAGAGCTTCTCAGGCAATGCTTTGGCGACAACATTATCTTTCGCCATGGCAATGTCAAATGGTCACCGTGTTTCCGAACTTTTTTTGTGGGGATATTTTAAAGAAAGAGTCTATGTTAACAAATCCGAAAACTTGCAAGAATCGAAGGAAGACATCAGGAATGAAATAAGAGTTAAATCGCAATCCAGAGATTCTGCAATCTGTCATGAATAATGTTTTGGAAAGGGCACAAATATGTGAAGCTGAAAATGGGCAACATTTAAAAGACATTTTTTATAAATAAAGATTGAATTTTGTATTTTAATTTCTCTGTGTCTTAGTCAGATTGTGTTAAAATCACAGAACGCTATCATGAAAAATAAAGAATCTAAGTTCAAAATCTTTCAATGACTTTTTGGACAGTATTTGTAAAACAAGCACAGGGATGTAACATTGGGATATGTCGCAACTCGCGGAACAGAGGAATCAATAAAGCCATCCATTGCATGTAATGTTATACCGATGATGATGATGATGATGATGATGCAATTTACTGCAGTTTCACAATTATTCCCGATCATCAGAATACAGGGAGGTAATGATGGTTAAGTGGTTAACGACATGGTCTGAGGACCTCGGTGTTCCAAGTTCGAATCCAGTTCATTCTACAAAAATTACTTTCTAGAAAGAATTCTGACTGGAAAATTAGAGAAACCAATGCCAACAATAGATTCTTGTGATGATGATCATCATCATCATGATCGGAAGTGTAATGTTGATTTTTATTTTATTCCTAAGGCATTCACTCTGGAGCCGTGGTTGGTGGAGTCGTAGGCAACAAGATGCCTCGTTACTGTTTGTTCGGAGACACTGTTAATGTCGCGTCCCGTATGGAATCCATGGGTATCCGTAAGTTTTCCTCTTGCGTTTTTTGTTTTTTTTTGTCTGTTTTTTTCTTTTATACTACGGGTTTGTAGCAGTAACAACTACACGCATCAATAGCAGCAGCAGGGAGGTGATAGTGGCTCAGTGGTTAAAAATGCAGGCTATCAACCTTTTTTTTTTACTTGCGTGTCACCTCTTATCAAGGCCCGAAGGCCACTCGAGGATAAGGGTTAATGAATGTAAAATGGTAGTGTAGTAACCGTTAATCGTGTAGAATTTAATTATTTATGGAGACGGCTCAACAAGAACTTGTTTACATTGGATATGAAGGCTACCATGAAGCAGGGCAGTGGAGCAGTGTTCTCCAGGCAGGCAGTGTGTGTCAAGTTCGAACTCAATTTGTTCCATCAAAACACTTTCACTTAAGGACGTTGTCAACCTTCATGTGGTGTCTGCTATAAGTACCCTATGTCTTTCCAAAAAGAATTCCTAGTAGAAAGATATTGTGGAATCGTATGCTAACAAAAAATCATCATCATCATCATCATGTATGATGATCAACAAACAAACAATCAAACAAACAATCAAATAAACAAACAGCAGCAGCAACAAACCATAGTTAGCAATATTTTTAATATGTGCTTGATTTATGAGCTGGATTTGGGTTGGTGCAAGCATTTAACTCCATATCTGGTTTGCCTAATCAGAGGTCATCGCTCATGCAAGCTGAATACTATACTGGAATTGATAAAAGGGAGCGCCCACTATGATTTTCTCTCAGCCTCGAGACAGCATCACTATCTCATTCATTCATAGGGCTCCATTCGAACATGATTTATTTGTTTCAACACAACCAAAAATCCCACTAAAGTCTCTCTCTGGTCTACCATTATTTTCACGGCAGATGCTCGACTGAGCTTTAATCTATGTCACCACCCCAATAAAACATTCATGGCAAACTCTCACCTGTCAATGGTTTTCCTTATTCTCCGTGTCTAAAACTAAACGAAAATTACATAAGCAGAGTTTTTTCCTCTGAAGAACATGATATGACAAATCTGCTTCCCAGCTGACTGTAATATTTTTTTTTATTGAGGAGTCACCACTTATCAAGGCCTGAAGGCTGCTCGAGAATAATAGTTACTGAGTATAAAGTGGTCGATGTGACAACAGCTCATTAATAAGTTTTGGTGGGAGTTGGCAGGGGACAGAACAGCAAGAACTTGTTCACATTAGACTTGAAGACGACAATGTTATAGTCAGCTGAGAAGCAGGCCAGTGGAACAGAGTTCCACATGTAGGCAATTATAGGAAAGAAGCTTTGTTCATGGAATTTGAATTTAGATTTGGGCACTGATAGAGAGTAGGTCGTATGGTCGTTTTCAAGTCCAATAGAAACAAATTCTTGTTGAGTCATCTGATTGAATAATCAAATTTTACCCAATTTCAATCTTCATGGTGTTTTTGCACCTAATACTCCTTAAACGTTAATCACAAGTGGCCTCTGGGCTTTGATAAGCAGTGACTCCCAAATCAAACAATCTCCACTTGACGAGGAGTATCAATGAGATTGTCAGCTGTATGTGGATCTGTACGATGAGTAAGCTGAAAACGATCAAAGTTGAACACTTACCATGAAAATAACGATAGAGCAGAGATGAACTCACAACATATCTTTTGTGCGAAAGTAGGAGTAGGGTGATGAAGAGGTTCTTGCCCACTAAGTTTCGAAGACGATTTTGTACCCTGTCAAAGCAGATAAGGGTACTCCTGGGAACTCCTCCCCTGATGTGACAACAGTACTTCATTTTAGACCGTATTTGACTCTTCTACATGTAGAGGATTGCATCACAAGTGAGATACTTTCTGGAGTATTAGAACGATGCTCACATCTTCAGTGATTTTGCCAACGGATCTGATGTACATCTTCCATTTAAAGTCAGGGATAAAGGTCAATACTAAAAGTTTGTCGAAGCCGAGTGCTTCATTAAGGTGAGAGGCATTCATTTCAACTGAAGACAAAGAAGTCATCTCAGCGTTGGTGTTAATCATGGTGTTGCCTCACCTGATACTCATTAATCCTTCCCCACCTCGACCAATGTACGGCACAATCACGTTGACACATCTGTTCTCGCCAAATCACCGAAGTAAAGCAACGTTGAGCCTGGCCAGTACCAGGTGGGTGACCATTTGGGAAGGCTAGGTGCTGTATGTACCTTCTCACACTCATAAAACGAATCCAGTTGCTACAAAAGCATCTACAAAGTTGTAGATGGCCTATGCCCCTAAGGGGTTGAAGGCTATGGCATCCCCACCAATGAAAATGGCCTGCTGGATTTTGATAACTCCATTTTGGCCTTTTGGCCAGAAAACAGTGAGCATTCTACCACCTAGAGAGGGTTGGGAGGGTCTTAATAACATTTTGATTCATTTTTTTAACTTTTTCTCCGCACCCTAAAGCGAATGAAATAAAATGAAAGATTTTTATATAGTTCTATGCTTATAAATTTAATTTGTTGTTTGTTGTATAAAAACGTAAAAACAGTACAAAAAAAAAAAGACAAATAAGATTCATGGGTCATGTCTACAGAAAAAAAGAGGAATAAGATTCATGGGTCATGTCTACAGAAAAAAAGAGGAATAAAACAGATTAGCTTGACAGGAAAGATAATGGGTAGAAGAAGCAGAGGACAACAGCGAGAAACATATGTTGATAGTCTGAATTCCTGGGCAACATTAAAATTGATGAGCAACAATGAATTCATGAATGCCTCAAGAGAGAGAGAGAGAGCCATAGTTGAAAATGCCTGGCAGAACACCACTTGATGATGATGATGATAATGATGATGATGATGATAAACACACACACACAGGATATGATTTGAGAATTTTAAGTAGGACGACCCCGGTGTGCTTGAGGTATTTTGGTAAATGAGAACTTTAGCTAGGATCAGCATAAACTAGCAAAGGTACAGGGACGAGGATGACCCAATTTTTGAGTGGCCTTGTGCCTACATTTTTAGTTTATTACTGTTTTGTTCTTGTTTGCAACTTTTCAGAGTAAAAATAAAAATAACGAAAGTGTAGCATCTGTTCTCATGCTGCATTTCACCTTTTCTGACTTCGATCAGTGGAGGAAAAATCCTTCTAGATTGAGGCAATTTTTATTTTTGTTCCTATCTAGAGTGCCCCTTTCGTGGGAACTGGATCCCCCCCCCACATTAAAAACCGACCGTATGTCTAACTCTGCTCTCGTGGGGAGGCAAGTAAATAGGAACGCCATAATAAAATAAACTGTACGTGGCGATGAGGCTTAATGTGGCTGTCAGTTGTACGTGGATTTGTATGATGACTGGTATGGAAACGATGGAAGGAAGTGACAAAATTTGAATGCTTAAGAGGACATCTTGACAAATGTCTGTTGACATAGAAGATAGGTCATGAGCTGTCATCTAGGCTTCAGCCTCGTTCCCATTGACGAAATGTTGCATCTCTCTGTCTGTTCTACAAGTATCAGAAGAACTACAAACACTTGTACCCCCTCAATGTGAATGAACACCCGCGACAAACCTGACAAGTAGCTAAATCCCACCCCTTCACAGTAGAGATGCCCAAGTGTAAGAAAGCCTTCTATTCCAATAGTTTCTTCCCCAGAACTGCTAGATTTTGGAACTCCCTTCCGGAATTCTGCTTTCCCAACTGCACTGACATGCAGAAGCTCAAGTGTAATGTGAACAGACCTCTTGCTACTCATCTTTTTTCATAATACCTCTGCAACTTATGTCCCCGGTAGTAGCCCCCTACATCAAAGTGGCACTGTGCCTTGTTTGGGGTGAAAGTGTATTTTTAAAAAAATAAAATAAAATTGACGGCAACAATTTTTTAACTTACATGGAAGCATTCACACATCATTGTGTACAAAAGATGTAAGATTATAACAAATAAACTCTGAAATTAAACTTAACCCATAGTTATACGCTTCGATTAAGCAAGATTCCTTGAATTACATCTACTTTAGCTCCCTTTAATTCTGGTCATTTCTAGCATCAGAATCAGGCAATGGATTTTGATAAAAATTTAGATAAGAGTTCTACACATAAAAAGATATTAAATTTGGATTTTAATCTTCATAAGTAGACATAAGTTTTTTTTGTTTTGTTTTTTGAGCATGTGGTAAATGAGGAAAAAGGTGGCTGGTTACTTTTAATGCATCCAAAACCGAGATTCTATTTTTACATCACCAACGCTCTGATGCCCATCTGGAATCAATTGAAATGAATGGTTCTCATTTTGGGGAGACTCCATGTTTTGACAAGCTTCTGAACTTGACGTTTACTCCTGAACTGAAATGAAACATATACATCAAATGGTGGGATCCTTCTATCAATCCAGTAGATATCTCACTGCTGATACAATTTTCTACCTATGTAAGAGCAAGGTACGTCCAAGGATGGAGTACTGTTGCCACATCTGGGAAGGAGCTGCTGGAAAGAACTTATCCTGCCTTGACAGAGTTTAAAATAGACTATGTAGCCTAGTAGAGGATGCCCTTTTCTCTTCCCTGCAACCTCTTTCTCACAGAAGAGATGTTGCAGAGCCTGTCTCCGCTTTATAGTTATTTTCATGGCAAATGCTCATTTGAGCTCCAATTTATGGCTCCTCCTCGCCAAACTTTCATGAGAAACACTCAATTTTCCCCCCTCTTTATTCGTACCTAAACCTAAATTCCATGAACAAGGTTTCTTTCTCAGAACTGCATATCTGGAACTGTCTTCCGTTTGCCTGCTTTCCAGCTAATTACAATATGGTCGTCTTCAAGTCCAATGTAAACAAGTTCTTGATAAGCCATTCCACTTAATTCAATTTATCAAATTTTCACTAATGATTACTATGCTATGGTCCCATTGACTACTGTACACTCTTTAACAATTATCCTCGAGTGGCATTTGATAAGTGGTGACTCCTATGTATAAAAAAAAGAAGAAAAAAAAAAGGAGTCATGCCTTATCAATGCCCGGAGACCACTCGAGGAAAAGGGTTAAAGAGTGTACAGTAGTCAATGGGACAATATCAGTAATCGTTAGTAGTGTAAATTTGATAAATTGGATTATTTAAGGGGATGGTTTATCAAGATCTTGTTTACATTGGACTTGAAGACATGTTGTAGTCAGTTGGAAAGTAGAAGAGAGTTCCACAGGCGCACAGTTCTCAAAAAGAAGCTTTGTTCATGGAATATTTATGTCCAAGTGAGAATACGCCATGACTGGATTGAAAAAGATTTAAAGAAACTAGACTTTGGAATTCCGTCCCTGTTGCCATCTTTTTTAACTTTCTTTTCTTTATTTGCAGCCATGCGTATTCATATGAGTTCTTTTGCCAAAACGGCCTTGGATGCTTTTCCCGGATATGTCACCGCATGCCGAGGGGAAATAGAGGTCAAAGGTAAAGGTTTGATGACAACTTATTTCCTGATAAGAAGCCAAGAATACAATGCAGTTCTCTTTGACGAGGATATACAAAAGGAAACAAGCGATACGATACCCAAAATGGCCGCTTTAAAAATGAACACAAAATTAATGCAGTTATTTTCTCTGAAAGAAGACAGTTGTGAGTCGGATGAAGACTCTTTGAGCAACGATGCTCAGTTGATTTCATCGACTTTACCAAAGAGCCGGCAGAAACTTCTAGAAGAGTCTAATACTGCGAAACATGGCAATTTCGTCACCTTTGGTGGCTGTTCACTGATCACAGATGAACAATGACAAACATGGCAAGAAACAAAAATCTCTGAGGCACCAATATGATCAATCCTTAAAAGAAAGAAAAAAAAGATGGAATTAACAATCGGAGTTGCTACAGTATTTGTCGAAACATCGACTCCTCATATCACTGACTGAGAATATTAAGAAAACAGTTATTAAAACTGTTAATTAGAAATTTAAATAATTAAAGTGTGAAAAAAAAAAAAAAAAAAAACTTATAAGTTGAGTCTCAGAAATTTCCAGGTTGATATCGGGGGGTGGGGTGTATTAATTCACTGGAAGAGATACACTCCCAGTCTTCATAAAGATATGCATCTAGAAGGAAGTAACTGATGGGAAAAAAAAAAAAAAAACCTGTCTACTATACATTCTGTCCTGTGCCAGTCATCTGCACTGACAAAGGTTAGCAATCATACCAAAAAGAATGATTGGTTCTACACAACGCCTTCACCACTATAAACAAATCATCTGTGGATTTCCGAGTAACTTAGTTGTTTTGGTCGAAATTGATGAGAAAGTCCATTATCATATATATATATATATACATACACACACACACGTGATGTTACGGATTCTGATACAATTACTGATTCTTCGTACATCTAAGTATTTAACTATAAATTTGTATTCCCCCACCCCCACCCCTCGTAAATCATAAAGAGAAAAAAAAATGTGCAGATGTTTTTTCATATGTAAAGATATACTCGTGAAGGATATAATCTATAGATTTTAGCTTTACTGGGGGTTTAAATTTTTTATTACAACCAGCAATGTTATATTTTACTTTCAAACAAAATCATGAAAATGACAAAACAATTGGTTTTGGCAGCGGAAAATAATCAAAGATTTTCCGATTCCAATACCCCTCAAAAATTTTAAACTATGATTAATCGTCCCAACACTAATAAATATCAGACAATTCCCACTTACATAGGTTATTGAAATAACAGCAATAACATCCTTAAATGCTTGTGAAATGAATAATTTAATATTAAGTGATAAAGAAAAAAAAAACTTCTATAAATATTCTAAAATAAGTTTGGGTGTTAATTATCCTGGATGATGGATCGAGATACTTTGCTTAAAAGTGACTATGACAGCTTCATCAACCAGTTCTTGTCTGGAGCAAGAAAATAAAATTGGAAAGGATCCAAACCTGAATATGTAGACAGAAATTGTGTTATTTAATGATAACTAGCAGGGAAACCTGGTGTTGTCCAGAATTGAAGATCAACAAATGTTCCACCCTCCCAAGCTTTTATTGTCATCAAAATCGGTGAAATAGCTATTTTTCAATCAAATCAATTGATTGCCTGCTCTAGTTAGATACCCCGCAGTGTACCAGGATGACGCTCACCTCACAGTGACTTGATCCACCATACATTGTAGTCTATATTGCACTGTAAAGAAACTTCTGTTGATTTTATAAAATTATTTGGAAATAAACGCTTCACTTAAAGTTTAAAATGCAAAAGTCAGGCAGCATGGTTCAAGTGTGCTATAAACAAACATTCATTTCGAACATGCTCCAGTCTTATCAACTGTTCATTTTATGAAATTATTTTTTTATATAAATTTTTTTTGATATTTCACCCAAAATAAGGCACAGTGCCACTTGATGTGAGAGGCTACTATTGGGACACAATTTGCAGGGATACTATGTAAGGAGTTGAGCAGCAAGATGTCTGTTCACATTACACTTGAACTTCTGCATGTCAGTACAGTCAGGGAAGCAGGAACCCGGAAGGGAATTCCAAAGTCTAGCAGTTTGAGGGAAGAAACTATTAGAGTAGAAAGCTTGCCAGCATCTAGGGATTTCTGTGTGGGGGTGGGATTTTGCGGAGGGGGGGGGATATTTGCGTTAAGGGTATACAAGGTCTTAGAATTCGTCAAAACATTTTCCATGAAAATATTTATAAAATTGACACAGATGATACATTTCGATGGGAGAAGGGGCTGGAGTTCGGTTGATAGTGTGAGACCTATCATGTTGATTTTTTTTTTTTTTTTTTTAACCCCATCTAGAAGAGAAAGGCTAGTACCAGATGCACCAGCCCAAAATGCGACAACAATACTCCATACATGGGTGGATGGTAGCCTTGTAAAGGTACAAGATACTCTCATGCATAACTAACCCTCTAGCACAGTAGAGAGAGAGAGAGCCAACCTTCTCCCCCGCGGGGGCACCTTTGTGGCAAAATCAAAGTCTAGTATCTGTTCCAGCAGATGCTGCAATCAAAGACCATTGCCCTTGTGGCAATCTTCTGGTTCATGTAGGGGCAACCCTACATACCAGCTGGCTTTTACTATCCAGCTCCCATTTCTCGGGAACTGGTCCCTTTTTCCTTCCCCACCCCCTCTCTTCACATTAAAAAACGGCCTTGCGCCTAATTTGCTCAGTGGGGGAAGCAAATAAATACAACCCACCTTCACAGAAGCGTTGTCGATGGCCTGAATGAATTTTTCCAATTCCTGTTCCTTGTGAACATTAAGCTGAGGAGTTTGAACGAGGAGCTTTCAGGTAATCTATCATTAGCCATGGCTATCAGTGATTGAGAAGGTTTCTTGTAATTATTAAAAGGAAAAAAGTTTAGTCTTGGCAGCATTGGATGTTACCATCCATTTATGCCCTCATTCCACTACAGACTAAAGGTCTTTCTGAAATGCGTTACGTGGGCAATGTTTTGGTATAGTTATTTGGTAGTATTTATATCTTATGGTAAAGAGTTGCTTTTTTTTTTTTTTTTTTTTTTTTAAGGAAATTTAGAATGGTTTTAAGATTCTCCTTTCAATCTTGTGGCCTTGTAGTAGGGTTTACGAATTTAAGTGAGTTCATAGCAGTCAACTAAAAAGCGTTTCACTGTACAATGATTTTGACATGGTATACATTTGGGGGAGGGAGGGGGATTCTTCACGTTCTATTATGTAGGAGTGAGTTATGTATGCGTGTCCTATCCGGATATATGATAAGACTACTTTTCTTTACATGATTTCATGGATTTAGCAAATTTATTTATATATTGGGATGTATTAAGTATAGGCATAATTTGGAAGAGTTTGGTTTTGGCAAGTGTTCCAGCTTTGACATTTCTTTGTAATAAAATTGTTTATTGAAGGTTTGTAGTTTGTATATGGGACCTTTATGTCTCAGGGAATTTTTGGCTGCCATGGCAGCTTTTTCATTTCTACAGAAATGATAGTGACTAGGAATCTAACAGAAGAAAATTTTGTGTTGTGATAGAATGGATCCTTTGTAACAGTTTGATTAGTAAGGGACAGTTTAGGTTTTGACTTTAGTGATTCTAGTACTGATGAGTCTACAAATATAAATTTGGAGTTTCGGTTGGTGATAATATCTAGAGCCAAATTTATAGCTGTAATTTCTGTACTATAGATTGGTTGGTTGTTTTACGGCATATCAACCCTTTTCAGGTTATTTAATGCCGAATCTAAAGATTTAAGAAAATTTTTAGTAGAATATATTTGTTGTTTTCAAGTCGGTTTCTATTTAACCCATAGTTGGGACCTTAACAGGTACTACCACTCCGAATCAGAGTGGACCTGGGAGCAATGGTAATTAAAGAGTGGCTCCACACTCCCCAAAGCCCACAAGCTGGGGCCTCACCGCTGGATATAGTTTAAGGTCATATGCAGGACCAGTACTATAGATTGAGGAGTTATTTTGTAACCTTTTCTGCCGAATAGTGTTTTATGAAATAGCGGCACATCCAACTGTTTGGATCTTTAGAACCATCCATGTAAATGTGTGTCCAATGTTTAGTTTTACTCAAGTCTGACGGGTGGGTATTGGATTTAGAATATATTGTCAGGTCTAGTATGACTTTAGGTTGATTTAACAGCCAGGGTGGAGTTGTGTGAGATTTCCCTCAGGGATGGTGGTTTGATCTATTGAGTTGTTTGTAAGTGGTTTTATCGTTTCTTCCATGTAGAGATCAAAGGGTTTAATTGCATTTTCTTTTTGAATAGATGTGTGTAGTTGGGATTGAAAGTGCAAGAGATAAGTATACCTGGTGAACCAAGTGCAAGAGAGATACAAACAATTGCATTTAAAGAGAGGCTTAGAATCTTAAGATCTCGATTGGAAGATTTTTTTTAAGTCTGAAATCACTATATATCAAGTACAGTTTAATATTCAATAGAGATTTGGCTCTAATAATACGAAATCTGCATGGGTGAGTAGGTGAATGTTTGGCATCCGATAGGATGCCCCATCTCCGGCTTGAACAAGATAAGAAATTTTAAAAAAGAAAAGACAAAAATATCTTCGATCAGGAAATTTATTTTTAAAAAAATTCCAAAAATTTTTTAAAAATGGAAACCAATAAAAGATCTATTAGATCAGATAATTTGGAAGAATTCTTTTTTACTGATTCTTTGAGGGGAGACAACTCCAGACGGATTCGAAATCAGCAGCAGCGATGAAACTGGTTATTTTTCCTCATGACAGGAAAATATTTACGGCTGAAATATAAAAAAAGATCTTTGAAAAATTGGGACTATTGTGAATTTGAGAAAGCAAAATTTGGCGATAGTATGAACTTGATTTACTGACAATTTCCAACGAAGGAATAAAATTTAGATTTAAAAAAAAAAAAAAAAAAAAAAAGATTAAAAAAAAAAAAAGGTTAAAAAAGCTTCCAATATTTTGATATCTATAATTAATGAATTACTTTAAAATATACTCATTTCAATTACACATCCACATTTGAATTATAACGGCCATATTTATTCCAAAATAAATATGGATTACATCATATCTTTAAATAAATTAACAGCTATATGATGTAAAAAATCTTCTATAACTTGAATTTCAACAACTTCGTTCTGAAATAGAACTGGTATTTTATTTTCTTCAGTTTAATCATCCAGAAGAAGTCTTGAAATAAAGATGAAACATTGAACTTGGTTTGGTTTAATATATAACATACACACAAGTGTGAGAACAATAGTAAAAATCGTTTTAACCGGGCAAAGTATCAAGTTGTTTAAAGTGTCAGATTATGCCAGGGCAACCACGGGTTACTTTGGTAATAGTCAATTTAGGAAAATTTATTATAAGTTAAAATGTCAGATAAAAGAATATTTACCAGTATGCAGAATTAGTTGTGTACAAGGTAAAAATGTAGGTTTCAGAATTTGGAACGAGTTATTAGAACAGAACCAAAGAATGCAACCTTGACGAATTGAATGTTAAAAAATACTCAAACAAATAGGTTTTAAAAATAACAGATGAAAAACGTGATTCAAAGTCACATTAAAAGATGGGAGTTAAATTACATAGCAGCGAATAGTAGAGATAGATACGGAGTTAGTCAGCGGCGAACTAGACTGACGGAGAGAGTTGGTGCATTTGGAGAGCGGGCTAGATGGCTCTGACCAAGGGAAAGATGCATGCAATCTTCCAATGACAATACATTTGAAAGAAAAGTAGTCTGAAAATACAACCCTGAGATGGATGTTCATTTCAGCAGGTTTGTCATTCAAGACTTTAGATGAATGAAGGTAATGCTATCCTATTTGGCAAGATAGGAATCTCCAGGAAAGATGTTCCGTCCCTTTGTTGTAAGGAACTGTTCATTTATAAAGTGTTATATGTCCTGTGAACAATCGATCAACATAGGAATACCCCTCAACCTCCAGAGGAAGTCAACCCAGTGGAAATTGCTCAATTTGTACGACACATCTGCTTCAAGATGTGCAAATCTGTGGCGGGAGTGCAAGGTCATCTGGGATGGCATAGATGATGAGATTGGGAGAACTCAATGTGACGGCGATCATCTGGAAAGATGCAGCAATCAAGCATGTTGACACTGTAATGTATAACTATGTAAACAGTTATGTATATGTCTACAAGGAACATTATGAAATACTGGATGATACAAAGAAATTCATATATATCTACATAATTATAAAACTCAAATGACCTTGTAACAAGTGGTGTAACCTACTTTCCGGTTTACGACATCCGGTTGCGCATGCACACATAAACATTAACCCATAACAAACAAATAAACACAAATCGCTTCTTATGCAGATTTTGACCTGCGCACTGAAATATTAACATTTCGAAATTATTATTTAACATGGAAAGAGTAGGGGTGTTTTGCAACTATTCTTTATTACAACTATACTATCGCTATTTTCTTACAACTTTAACCCGTTGTCAAACATAACAATTGTAGTAAAGCCAAGACTACTACTACTACTATTATTCTCTATTCGTCCTTGTCCTTGTTTACATTTCTAGATACAATATAGTTGTGAGAACGGTGAATTTGTTGACACATTTACTAATCTGTTTCAATATTAGTTTTATTTTATTTAGGTTTTATTTTTGCTTCAGGTTTTATTAATTTTTTAGATTTTAAGTTTCTATAACTTGGTTGAAGGATTCCAATATGGGTTTTTCATTCTTATTTCTCATCAGAAGGTGCATGTTGCAGCTAAATGACTTTCGGCGGCGTTCGATTCATAGAAAAATGTTTAATTTTCGATTTTTGAGCGATTATTCGGAAAAATAGGTAACTACACGAATAGGGAGGATTTTTTTCATGTTTGAGTGATCCGTCCGTTATTTTTGTTTTAATATACTTTCATAGAAATGTTTATGTCAAAATAAAAATCTATTTTGTTTACGTCACAAGTGTCACGCTCATACATGAATTCCATAGCTAACATACTGGCCCAAAGGGTCACGGGTAGTCTAGTATATATCATATAACACGCAGAGCAGATATGCCTGTCATATTATATAACACACGGCGTTATAATATATATATATATATATATATATATATATATGAGAGAGATAGAGGAATCAAATGATGTATCTGCTTCTGATGCACAACGGGGGTTTCTTAAAGTATCACACCGTTAATATTTGCAATAAAAGGTTAAACTTTCAGGTCATGAATACATAAGTTCAGTCATAAGAATGCAATCTACAATCCTATCTGATCCATTAAGGCGGAATAAAATAGGAAGCATTCTATTATTTCAGTTGTCATATATTGTATCCGACATTTTTTTTATTGCCGAATTTTATGCTAATGAACAGATCAGTACTTTTTACAAGATTCTGGCAGTTCCCAGCAAAGCAGTCTTCTGAAGCACTCCAACATTGCAATGGATCCCAATTTTCTCAATGCATCTGTCAAGTCCTTTTGTCACACTCACTCGAGCTCCCTTCACCTCAGGTACAACTGCTTTCTTCAACTTCCACACACTTATCTCCCTTTTCAAGTTGCATTGTTCTACAGAATTAGTATTTATTTTTTGTACTCACTAGGAGTTCTCACACAGGTCATCATCAAGGATTACTCATTGATAAAAACCAGTTGTGTTCCCTAAAGTCTGAGTGACAACCAGTCTCCCTAGATTTCTAATACTCTTCACCTGTTTCCATAATCTTTGCAAATAAATTTGCGTTATTTCAACAGGCGTTTACCATTGACTTCTCGCTGGCAATGACCGGTGGTCTTCACTGGAATTCGAGTGTCAATAAACCTCCCAAGGTCCCAGTCCTCTTCAAACTCATCCAGTGGAGGTCTAGTTAATGCTTTCTCTCCTTGATCTTTCCATCCTCCTTGACCCTTCTAGACTATTTGGTGTGCTGCCAGTTGATGCCGATTCTACAATTTTTTAATTTTATTTTATTGGGAGAGGGAAGTTTACTTAAGTTAGTTTCGTTTTGTTTTTTTTGTTCCCTGTGGTAGTATTGTTTTTGTTTTTTTTTCTATTGCAGTATTCAAGTTTGTGATTAGTATTCATAGTTCCTGTGGATGGGTTTCCACATTCTAGGGTTTTACGGTTTCAGACGTTTTCATTGTTTTATCTTCTGCGCCCCCCCCCCCCCGATTCCAATTTCTGATTTTTTTGTTCAAAATTCTTCAAAATTGTTTCTACGATTATTGGCGTTATCTTGACTGTTAATATTATTAATATTAATTCACTCACAAGAAATTCTAACACAGGTCAGAGATTGCATACTGTTAAAAACCTGTGGTGTTCTCGGAGTCTGGATGGCAGTAATCTTCCCTCTTGACAACCTTTGCAAATAAATTTGCATTATCCCGACAGTCGTTTACCATTGGTTTAAAAAAGTTCCTATTACACTCATATGTATCTTTTCTATCCCCATTTTTCTTTCCTTTCTCTGCTGTGAGGTCCCTTAACACCAGCTTGGTCATTTGCATACTTTTCAAGATGCCCAACGATTTTGTTAAATTAGCATTTAGGTTGACCTTTAAAATAAGAGGAAAAAAAAAAAAAAAAAAAAAAAAAAAATTCCTTACCCTGCTGAAATTGAGAGTAACTTTCAGGCAACCAGCAAACACATCACGATGATAAAACATGATAACCGCAGTAAATTGGCCAGAAGGGATGTGCTGTTTTCTGATTATCAATTGAACTGGTGGAACTGTGATAACTCCCTGAAGAACAGAACAGAACGGTTCAGATTAACACCATTGCAGCCAGCTCACCCCACCCTGTAAAAGTAATGTCTGTATGAACACCTTTAAATTCAGCACCTCTTAACCATTCATATGTAGGGAGTCGAGTAGCAAGATGTAACCATTAAAAAAAAAAAAAAAAAAAAAAAAAAAAAAAAAAAAAAAAAAAAAAGGTAAATTCTTAGGTTATTAGATGTAGATAAATTTGTTTTTTTTTTTTTTGCTTTTTCACCCCAATTAAGGCACGGTGCCATCTTGGATGTAAGGGGCTACTACTTGGAACTATATCTGTACAGGCACTGTAGGGTTGGTTGTTTTTGTTTTACGGCATATCAACCCTTTTCGGGTTATTTAATGCCGAATCCAAAGATTTAAGAAAAATTTTTTTTTTAAATATAATATATTTGTTGTTTTCACGCCGGTTTCTATTTAACCCATAGTTGGGACCCTAACAGGTACTACCACTCCGGGTCAGAGTGGACCTGGGAGCAATGGTAATTAATGGGTGGCTCCACACTCCCCAAAGCCCACAAGCTGGGGCCCTCACCACTGGATATAGTTTAAGGTCATATCCAGGACCCCCATTGAGGGACTTTTACCCTCTGCAGGGGGGGGGGAAGTCGACGTATTCTAATGTCCCACCGACAGGGCCGCACTATGTAGGGAGTTGAGCAGCAAGATGTCTGCTCACATTACACTTAAATGTCTGCATGTCAGTACAGTCAGGGAATCAGGAACTCAAGAGGAAATTCCAAAGTCTAGTAGTTCGAGGAGGAAAAAATTGAATACAGGGTGGAACAATAAAAGACGATAGGATTCCATTTCCGTTTGATGAAAACCCGGTTTTCTTTCTTTGTTGCAGACCATCTACTATTTGGCCAGTTGTGTACAAATCCTAAGAGTGATAGGAGCTTTCTATCATAACTGAATGTGACAATGGTGAACAAGCGAGACCAGAGATGCGCCACTGTACAACTCTTGCTCTACCAATCTCAGTTATGACAACAGAACTATTGCCAGCACCCTTACAATGCAAATCCGAATGGTTCAACACGTGAATTCGAGTGGCAAACAAAGTTTCCGGCCACGATTATTGCATTTAGTGTGGTTTCAAGTGAGGGTCACATCATGCCACCTCACATTCCCAAAGTCAGCTTGAAAGTCAACACTAAAGTGTACCTAGATATTCTGAAGAGTGTGGTGATCCCCTGGAGTAATCAGGAGTGTGGCAGCAGGACTCGGCACTGTTCCACAAGTCCAAGGAGACCCAGGCTTGGCTTGAGAAGGAGTGCTACAGCTTTGTATCCTTCTCTTACTGCCCCCCCTCCTTCCCGACCTGAACCTGCTGGACTTAAAAAAAAATCATGCGGATGCAGCCAAGATTGAACTCATGACACGAGTTTGTAGCATAATTCAAATCTTAGCCCTAGCGAACATGAAGTATTCAGCTATGGACATCAAGGGTACGTTTTATGATGTCATCACTAGATGGGCTGCCTACCACGGCTTAAGAGAGGCTCATCTACCCTCAAGAGAAGGATAGACCGTGCCAGTTTCCCCAATGTATTTCACCTCGCAGTACATGCAGTGCCTTACTTTCCCATCTGGTACTGGCCAAGCTTCATGTTGCTTAACTTTGGTGATCAGGCAGGAATCGGTGTATCAACATGATTGTACCGTATATACTGATGGACTACTTTATTTGGTCATAAAAACATCAACATAACATCCCACAACAAAGCCAACCTGTAGCAAAGGCATGCTTCCAGTTCCACTATTGTATCGAGGCAGTGATTGAGGCTGAAGGTGGCTACATTGAATAGATGTCAGCTCTATTACATAATCAAGTTACCTGAAATGATTTTTCAATAAAAGTTTTAAAATAAAGCTGTAATGTCGTTTTCTTTAGTGCAACAAATTTATCGTTCAACCCTGTAGAAAGCTGCCTGGCACCTAGGGATATCTATAATGTAAGGGTAGGATTTTGCTGTTTGTCAGCTTAGTTAGGGGTATTTACATTGAGGGAGTGCAAGGGCTTGAAGATCGTTGGAGCACCTATTAAAATACTTGTAAAATAGACAAGGAAGTAACATTTTGTCGATAGGACAGTTTGTTGGTTGTTTTACGGCATATCAACCCTTTTCAGGTTATTTAATGCCGAATCCGGTGATTCGGAAAATTTTTTTAATAGAATATATTTGTTTTTTGTAAGTCGTATTCTATTTAACCCATAGTTGGGACCCTAACAGGTACTACCACTCCGGGTCAGAATGGACCTGGGAGCAATGGCAATTAAAGGGTGGCTCCAAACTCCCCAAAGTCCGCATCGGATATAGTTTAAGGTCATATCCAGGACTCTCATTGAGGGACTTTTACCCTCTGCAGGGGGGCAGTCGGCGTATTCTAATGCCCCACCGACAGGGCCAGGACAGTTGGAGTTTGGTTGAGAGTGCGAGACTTATTAGGTTGGTAACTTTTTTTTTTTTTTTTTTTTTTTTTTTTTATAAAGGTCTAGGAGTGAAGAACTGTTTTCAGAAAAAAACAGGGGAGACAATTCAAATCAATAATAGGGTACGAAACAATTTAAGTATCCAACAACAATAAAAACAAAACATTATCTGAACATTTATTGAATCAAAATAAGATTCAGAAAATTTTAACACAAAAATTATTTTTTAAATATAAATTTTCATAAGTTACAATTCTGAAATGAAATAAAGTTGTCATTATATGCAAATTTACGACTTAAGACGTATATTTTTTTTACCAGTCATTAGAATACATGCTTTTTGGGGGGCAAAAAAAAAAAAAAAAAAAAAGAAAAAAAAGTGTATTATTGTCATGGAACAATTTCTGAAATTGAATTATCTCACCGTTTTGAAATCAATATAAAACAAAAAAATGCACAGTATTCTTGTGAATGACTTGTTGCTAATCAGTCGTCAAAAGTATTTTCTAGGGACATACATCGCATGTGATTAAAGACAGTTGCATGATTATTTGATCCCAGACCACGAGATGATGTCTGGTAATTGCAGAGTAAAATGTGTAATATAGACATACATATCTATATAAGTGAAATTCTGTGTGCATTTCCCTGCCAAACTGTCAGTTTCCAGTCAACTGACTCGAGATTTGACGTAAGGGTTATTGAGATTTGGGAAAAAAAAATTTTTTTTACATGGAGGTCACCACTTATCAAGGCCCAATGGCCACTCAGGGATAAGGGTTATTGTGTGTACAGTAATCAAAGGGATAGTGTAGCAAGAGTAGGGGGGCAGTTCATCAGGAATTTGTTTGTGTTGGACTTGAAGACATCCAGGTTGAAGTCGGGAGGGAAACAGGCAAGCAGAACAGAGTTCCACAGGCATGCAGTTCTAAGAAAGAAGCTTTGTTCATGGTATCTACGTTTTGATTTAGGCACAGATAGGGAGTGGGGAAAATTATTGATGGTGGTTTCAGCTAGTCGGGTGTTTTTTGAGAAAGATTGGCGAGGGGGGGGACCAGAGAATGGAGCTCAGACGAGCACATGCCATGGAAATAATGACAGGCTCGCTACATCTCTTCTGTGGGAAAGAGGTTGCAGGGTAGAGAAAAGGGCATATCCCACCAAGCCACGGAGTCTATTTTGTACTCTGTCAAGGCAGGATAGGCTGTTTTTAGCAGCCCCCGCCCAGATGTGGCAGCAGTACTCCATCTTTGGACATACTTGGCTCTTATATAGATAGAGAATTGCATCAGTAGTGAGATCTTCTGGAGCGGTAGAAGGATCCCACCATTTTCCCAGCGACCTTGGCCACAGACTTGATGTATGTGTTCCATTTAAGATCAGGTGTAAAGGTCAAACCCAGGAGCTTATCAAAGCCTGGGGCCTCCCTTAGACGAGAGCCATCCATTTCAATTGATGCCAGATGGGGATCAGAGCGTTTATGATGTAGAGATAGGAGCTTGGTGTTAGATGCATTAAAGGTAACCAGTCACCTCTTCCACCACTGTACCACGCGCTCAAGATCAGAGGAGAGAGAACAATCATTTACAGCGTTTGATGTGTTGCCATAGATGGTCGTGTCATCAGCATAGATGTCAACGAAAGATTTTAGTATGTGTTTTGGGAGATCATTGATGTAGATCAGGAAGAGAGTTGGGCCCAGGATGGACCCCTGAGGGACTCCAGCATTAATACTGTGCGCCTCCGATTTCTGCCCATCAACTACTCTTATGAACCTATCTGAGAGAAATGACTTAATGATAGAGAAAACATTTCCAGTTATACCGTAGCTGGAAATCTTGTGTAGTAGGCCTTTAATCGGTTTTTAGATGAAAATTTGGTTGTCAAGGGATCAAAGTTAAAGATTTGACCTTTGAAAACTCTACCAAACTCCATCAATTTTGAAATTTTAGATGTAGGTTACTTGGACATGGATCAAAGTTTTTAAATCGATTCGAGCTCAAAACAATAAATGTTAAGGGATCAAAATTGGGGTCAAAGTTGAAAATTTTTAACTCTGAGGTCTTTACTAAATTACACTACCAATTATTGGTCTTAACATTTGAAATTTTACATAAAGTGTATTCAGAAATAGGGCATTTTTTTTTTTATTCCGTTTTTGGACGAAAATTTGGCTGCCAAGGGGTCAAAGTTCAAAAGAGTTGACCTTTGCCGTCTCTAGAAAATGATTCAGCCAATTTTGGGTCTAAACATTTGAAATTTTACATAAAGGGTATTCAGACAAGCAGCAAGCTTTTTAATCAGTTTTGGGCGAAAATTTGGCTGCCAAGAGGTCAAAGTTGAAAGAGTTGACCTCTGCAGACTACCAAACTCTTCCACTAATTTTGGGGCTAAACACTTGAAATTTTAGATGTAGGTTGGACACGAGTCAATCATATGCACATAAAGTTATGAACAGTACATAGGGCCCAAGCGAAGTCGGGCTGAACTGCTAGTACATATATAGATATACATACATATATTCACGAATAGACATAAATACATGGTTACCGGACTATAATACAGTCTGGGGGTTCAATTTCTGAAGAGACAGTTGAGCTACGCTGATGAGAGGTAGCAACTGCAAAACATAGATTACCGTTTTAAAAATAATATAAAGTGATGCAACGATTCCAATATTTTGCTGATTTTTATATAATTACCAATTCCATAGTAAATCCTATATTCTCATACAATTATAATGCCACTCCAGTTCCAATTTTTCATAAATCTCTTAATATTTTACTAGAATCTTTTTTTCCCCTGATTACTGTACAGACAAATGTTAAATGTGCGGATATTTTCATAAACGTAAAATACATTTGTGAGCCGTGACCTATCGATTTTTGTTTTACTGCTAGTTTTCATTCAATAAATGCTCACAATGTTATCAATATCGGCTGTTTAACATTTTGCTTTTAACAAAATCAAATAAATATGACAATTTATGGAATCATGTTGGCATCGAGAGACACACACAATAAGGAAAAGTAAAAGAGGAAAATAAACCTCTCTAGTCCATAGCATTTCGAAGTAAAATGCTTCTCATCAGATGAATTGTAGTGCCTAATCCCTATTAACCCCTAACTGTCCATAGAACAGATGCTATAATATTTAGTTCACTGCAGCTTATTACATAGAAAATTTTTTTTATCTAGATCAACCCAGTAATTTTCGGTTATAGTTTCAGAGCAAACTGAAACTACTAGGGAACACTGATCAGGCAACCTGGTTGGTTGGTTGGTTGTTTTACGGCATATCAACCCTTTTTGGGTTATTTAATGCCGGATCCAAAGATTTAAGAAAAACTTTTTTAATAGAATATATTTGTTGTTTACACGGCGGTTTCTATTTAACCCATAGTTGGAACCCTAACAGGTACTACCACTCCGGGTCAGAGTGGACCTGGGAGCAATGGTAATTAAAGGGTGGCTCCACACTCCCCAAAGCCCACAAGCTGGGGCCTCACCACTGGATATAGTTTAAGGTCATATCCAGGACCCCCATTGAGGGACTTTCACCCTCTGCAGTCGGCGTATTCTAATGTCCCACAGACAGGGCCGATCAGGCAACCTGGTTATATGTTTGTGTGTATGGACTAATCCCTATCAATAACTGCATCAAACGGATACCATAATAGGTAGTTCACTGTACTTTATAATTACAAAGGTTCATACAAAATTTTAGCCAGATCAGTTCAGTAGTTTCTGAGAAAAGTGGAATGGACAGATAGACTAAGATTATCCCCATTTATGTCTCATTCTAATTTTAGTATATGTACTGCTAAAGGGAGTATACTTACGTATAAAAAAAGATTTAATTTACCTGATCGCTCACCAATGAGAACAAATCTAGTCATGCCATGTGATATTAGAATTCAGAGACTTACTTTTTTAAATGGACATTTGCAGCTGAAGCCATGTTCCGTAAAAAATGTTGGACATCTGATTTTTTTCAGTCTCTCACATACGTGATCGTACGTGCAAGAACCGATGGAGGAAATGCATGGAATTGTAATTGAACCAGGACCAATCTTCCTTGACAGTTTTATGGCAATCTGGCAAACAAAAGTAAAAAATCTTTACAAAATAGAGAAATTGTTTTTTTTAAATAATGCTATCAAAAAAGATTTTTTTTTTAATTGATATTTCAAGAAATAGAAAAATATTTTAATTTAATGAAAAATTTTTCATGAAAAATTATTTTTGATTAAAATAAATAAAAAAAAGTAATAATGAATATTCGAGAAAAGTAGAAATTAAATGAAAAATATTTTCAAAATGAAAATCTTATTTTTAATACAATAAATAAATATTTTTAACAAGAGATTAATTTTTAATTCTAATAAAAATCATTTAAGTTAAGAACCAAAAACTATGCTACTATTCACACCAAGTCCTCATGTGTATTTTCAGAAAATACAGTTTTAAAATTACTTACATTTTGGGGGGGGGGGGAATAAGCTACAAGGTGCCTTCAATCAGTTTGCAGACTTTTTGTAGGAGCACTTTTATTGATAGTACACACATGAAACTAGTTTCCTTCAAAGTAATCTCCTCCAGCTGCAATGCCCTGTTCCAACAACTTCTGGAAGTACCCACGGAAGATTTCTTGTGGGCGTATCAATGCCTCATCACAGCCTCTTTCATCTCTTCAATTCATAACGACAGCCTCAAAGGTTTTCCTTGAGCTTAGGAAATAAGCTAAAGTCACAGGGAGTAAGATATGTATTATAGTGAGAGTGAAAAACTCTTCATGTCCATCTTGGTCAAAAAGTCTGTGACAAGGATAGAGTTGTGGAATGGTGCATTTGCGCAAGTCTTCCACATCTTTAGTTCCTCATGAATAATTGAGTGTATAGTTCCCACAGACATCAAACTGCAATTATTCTCTATAGACACATGATCCTTATCCATGAAATTCTTTATTTGGCCAATCAAATCTGGTGTTCTTACTTCCTTACTCCTCCCACACCTATCATTATCCCTCTCAGGATCCCTACCTTCCTTGAATCTCTTATGCCACTCAAAATCTGATGCTCGATTTATGCAAAGTGGTCCAAAAGCATTGTGAAGTATTTTATTCGTTTCCGAGGCATTTTTTTCAAAGTTGAGAACAGAATTTTATTGTATATCTTCCAAAATATCCTCACGTCCAGATTGCATTTTTGAAATTCACCAGCTGTGACAATCACGCTTTAGTAAGGTGTATTCCAATTCCTGCTGTAGCTGTTCTTTCGAACCTGAAATCAAAAATTGATCAGTCATTTCAATAAGATACTAAATTTTCAAGAGTCAATTTTAAATAACTGTACAAAAACAGTGAAAACACCTTGTAAGACTTTCAAAGAGAAAGTTGCAGATATATACACATGAAAATATCTATTCCCATTGCTATCAATATCACTGGAGACCACAGGTTCATGACGGTGCCATGATCGCATAGCTTCATTTCAGTATCACTATGGAGCAATTTTTCATAGCATCATGATGCCAAGAACACCGTTTTTGTTTTATTAATATATATTCGGTCAAAATAATTACTTTCTCCCGATTTCAGTTTCATGAAATATATGACTAGAGGTTTGATAATATGAACGTACTCATTTCATTGTAAATACTTGTGCAACTAACTTTTCTTTTTATATTAATTTCGTACTCTTACCATCATGCAATTTGCTTAACAAAATAACATTTACTGGAGAATGTTTTCCTGTTCGTATTTTACTAGCAAGGAGACTAGACGTTGCCTGGGATTGAATGAGGATCAACAAATGTTTTTACCCTACCATTATCATCGAAATCGGTTATATCGCCCATTTTCTAATCCTCCCTGCAGTTATTTATTCCACAATACATTGTAGTCTACATTGCACTGTAGAGAACCTACTATTGATTTTATAAAATTGTTGCATAATGGCTTGAATTCAACTTTAAAATGCAAAAGTCAAGCATCAGTTAAATTGTGCTCTATACAGAAACATTCATTTCGAATGTGCTCTAGTCATATCAAAAAGTCTGCTATTGATTTTATATGCCAGGCCTTTCTGCTTGTGCATTAATAAAACTTAAATGCACTTGTGATGTTAGGCTGTATAAGGCGTTAACTTTAGTCAAAATCGTCTGTTCCTTATTTCATTGTATTTTTTCAATTAATGATATGTATCAAAGACATTCCAATACAAAATCTAAAAAAAAAAAAAACACTAAGTATATTTGTGTGAAATAAAAAAAAAACAACCTCGACTTTGAATCTGAGGAACTCTCACATACTGAAAATATTTTGAATTCACACACACACACACACACACACACGCACACGTCAGTGTGTTATATATTTGCTGCATATTTTGGCACTTGATTTAAATAGTAATTAGATGACTCAAAAACAATAGAACTACAGCATAATTTAACAGGCCTATTGCTTTACGGCTCAATACTTCAAGGGCTAATGCTATACCAATTGCTGCTTGTTCAAATTAAATACTTACCTTTAATTTGTCCTTAATGTCCTCTTTCAACTCCATTTTAAAAGAGATGGTAATTCGGCCCGGGGTCATGATAGGATCAGGTGCAATAGTTAAATTTAAAAATTTGATGGTGGAAAAATCATTTCCACAATCTTTGAAATCGAATTTAAGACTCTTGCGGTTCACGTTCTGGAAAAAAAAAAAAAAAATTAACAGTAACACAAGACAATCAAAAGACTGCAGATAGCCACCTGACAACATAAGGATGGGCCAAAGTCTTATCTAAAACTTACATTTTCGTATTCTATGGAGAGTTGTATAACGAAAGCCATTAGTTGACTGGAGGAGTGATTGACAGATGGGAGGTGAGAATTTAACCGCAAGTTAAAGTTGATGAAACGATAACTCCTTGAAAAGGAGAGATCTACCTATTTTCGGAAGAGAACTAGTGGGCAGAAAGTCGCACACAATGTTAGGTGCAAAAAAAAAAAAAAAAAAAAAAATGCTTTCACTAAAGGGCAACCAACACTTAAGGTCCAGAGATCCCTCATACTGTTTGAACATTTTAATTAGAATTACGGTCAGCTACAAACGCAAATCAAAGTAATTATCAAACATTTCGAACGAATTCAAAGAATACAGAAGTGTTCAAGTCCGTTTTTTCTAGTGGACTCGTCTGAAAACCACCCAGAGCCAACTTTACCATCTTGGATTTAATTTTTTTTTTTTTTTCTCTCCATATACAAAAAATTGTTGGTTCAGTGATTTTAGCGTTGTAAATTAGGATATGCAAACAGAAACGATTCTCTTAATAGTCGCATAAAGATTACATTTTATATTAAAATATCAACTTTACTTTAAAAACATTAAAAAGCTGCGAATTTTTTTTTCTTTTTTAAATAAAAGTTTCATCGAGCGTCCTAAATTAAGAGATGAAAAAAAAAATGAATCTTAGTAAATATGAGTTTTCTCCTTCTGCATAATGACAAATTGTAAAACAGCGCCAAAATATTTGATGCCAAATCTTTCAGAACAAAGTAGAATTGATAATTGTAGCCCAATTTTCAAACAAAAAAGCCAAACTGAACATTTAAATTGTTACAGCATTGCACACGTTACTTTGCTTATGGCGACGATAGATACACATTACGTACTTACGTGTCATGGCGAAATTCCAAAAATTAAAAAAATGGTTCAGAAAAATTATTAAGGGAATTTACAAAAATTTAAACATGTTTTTTGCAGAATTAATTTAATAGAACAATTTGGCACTTTTACACTATTGAGACGAAATTTCGGAAATCGTAATACTGAATTTCACATTTTTATGATTATATAAAAAAATACGAAAATCGATAGGGTAGAAAATTTAAAATAGAATTTAATGAAAACAATCGTAAACCACAAGAGAATTCAAAAGGTAATTTTCCGTTTTGATTTAAACAAAGTGGCGGAAAATTTTCACCTGCTAACAGTTAAAGTTTTATTGAATAATTCAGTAATATTCGGGTATTTTCGACTGCATGATTTGGAAGCTACCATTGTAACTTAGAATTGACAAAAATCAGTTGAAACCATTGATTTTTTTTTTTTTTTTACAGCGAAAAATTTATGATACCGGGCCGAGCAAAAGGTTCGATTTGTCGGAAGAAAAGCTAGAATTAAAGATGGGAAGGGAGTGTCGGCACTTTACATTGAGTTATCTCCCTTTGGCATGTTCAGCTTCAGCAAATTTCACAATGGCTGACTTCAACGCGCTCTCATGAGAACGGGTTTTTCCGCTGTAAAAAATAAAACTATCAAATTAAATGATTTTTTTTTCGGAGATCTTCAGTCCAAAACGGATACGTACAATATAACTTTTTTTCGATATTTTCATTTTTTTAATGTCTTGACTAAACTGTACAAGTGCCGTTGTTTCAAGTTAAATTCAAGTTTCACGATATCTTTTATTAAATTGTTAGGTGGAAGCACAGAATACCGACAAAACACCCTCCCTTTCCTATGTTAAGAAGTTTTAGAAATAACGTTATTTCAACGTAGTCAGTACCAAACTACCTTTTTTTTTAATACTTACCAAGAGTTTATGTAGAAACTCATTCCACAGAAGCTGGCGATGATTTAATTCCGGAAAGAGTAAAAGTTCTCGTTGGCTGTGAGATGCGGTTTGAAATTTGAAACCGTTTCTTCATTTTGCGACAACGTTAGGGCTTGAACCGAAACCCAGATTGGGACAGCAACCACATTTAAAATAAAAACCGAAAAAAAAAAAAAAAATGAGGAATTCATTTTTTTCCGCCTTTCAAGCAAACTGGGCAAATAATGGTTGGCCGTTTCTTGCTGATAAAAACAACGAGGACGAAAATAAACACTCACAATCCGGATTTAAGTTCTCAAAAACAAGGGATGTAAAAATTTACGGACATGTTTATATGGTGCCCGGAAAACTCGTCCCGTTTTGCTAGGTAGGAAAACTGGTCCCTTGTTGAATAAATATCGATTGAGAACACATTTTATGACCGTTCTTGGAGTTTTTAAAAAGCGACTACGCACCTCCATAATATTTTTTAAATCATTTTTAACATTTGTTTTTATAAACAAAACTTCATCACGGAGTCAAGACAAGAAAAACGAAACCATATATTTAGTTTTAAAAATACGGTACTTGTACAGTTTAATCAAGACATTAAAAAATGAAAATTTAAAAAAATGTTATGATACCGAGCAAAAGGTTTCGATTTTTAGGAGAAAAAAACTAGTATTAAATATGGGGAGGAAATGTCGGCGCTTTAAACGGAGTCATATCCCCGTGGCGTATTCAAACACTTCAAAGATGGCTACCTTCAACGCACTATCATAAAAACATGTTTTTCCGCTGTAAAAACACTATCAAATTAAGTGAATTTTTTTTTCGGATATCTTCCGCTCAAAACGGATACGTATGATATAATAGTAATTAAAGGGTGGCTCCACACTCCCCAAAGCCCGCAAGCTGGGGCCTCACCACTGGATATAGTTTAAAGTCATACCCAGGACCTTGAATTTTCTATTTTTGAGCGATGATCCAGATCAAGGCATTATCCTCTCGTGTCGAACATTTGTTCGAAAGTAACACTCGACATTTTTTTTTTTTTTTAACTAATAAACTCTTAATAAGTTGAACCACTAAAAACTTACAGAGCTAGGTAGAAAACGAACAATTAGAAAAATCAATTTAATTTTTTTTTTAACAGTAAACATGTAAAAATATTTTTTTAAATATTATGGGGGGGGATATAGTCTCTTAAAGAATTTTCTTCTGTAGGGTGGGGCTCTTTAAAACGATCTCCCTCAGTATCTTTAATTTTCTATTTTAAAGCGATTATCAAGATGTGATCCACTCATGTCGGATATTTCTCCTGTAACACGAGACGCTACTTGTTTTTACTGAATAAACGCTCCTAAATAAATTAAACCACTAGCAACTTACCCGGCTAGGTAGAAAAATCGAGTTTGCCCTTTTAAAAACAGCAAAGTATATTTTAAAAAATATTACGCTATGTGTAGTCTCGTTTTTGAACAGAATAAACGCTTTAAAATAAGTGAACCGGTTGGTAAAAAACGGACATTTCGATTTTTTTTTTTTTTTTTTTTTTTACAAATAGTAAAATTTTTTTTTTTAATATTGTGGTGAGGGTACAGTCTTAAAATAATATCTCCTTCGAAAACGGTCATAAAATGTTTTCAATCGATACGAGGGGCGTGCAATAAGTAATGCCCTGACCCACTTCCCATAGCAGTAGAGCAACGAAACTTGGCACAGTTATTAGGGTTTCTCTACATAGGAACAACCCAGAATTATGCATTTCTCAAATAAAGCATAATAGGCTCCTATAATGGTGGTACCATTTGCCAGGAAATTTGTCATCACTATTCCGTCCTGGTCCTAGAAGATTGAGTATTACCTTACCAGCGGAGGGCTGCACCCTTGCCTTCTTTGGGGGTGGTGAGTCCAAGTGCTTCCACTGCATTGACTGGGCTTTTGTCTCTGGATCATAGTGATGGACCCAGATTTCATCCTGCGTAATCAGTCTTTTGAAAAACTTTGACTCCTCTTCTTGGCACATCTCCAAATTCATCCTCCAGTACTCAACGCATTCTCGCTTCTGGAATGGTGTCAGCAACCTGGGAATCCATCTGGCAGACACCTTATGCATGTGCAAATGGTCATGAATAGTAGTTTCCACAGACCCTGTACTAATTTTGACATCTTGGGCTATTTGGCGAATAGTAATGCACCGATCTTTCAAAATGGCAGCCTCAACTTGACGGACAGATGCCTCATTAATGGCAGTAGGTGTCTGCCAGATGGATTCCCAGGTTGCTCACACCATTCCAGAAGCGAGAATGCGTTGAGTACTGGAGGATGAATTTGGAGATGTGCCAAGAAGAGTCAAAGTTTTTTCAAAATTGGAAATTCTGAACGGTATTCAACTCTAAATGTCGGCGCGTTACTTACGGAAAAAAGGTTAATTAAACTGCAGAAGCACCTGTTAATCTACATAAGTTTAATAATTGAGTACCCCCCCCCCAAAAAAAAAAACAATGTTTGCTTATGTTTTGTAAACCACCCATGAAAACTTTAGATTAATTAAAACGCATAAAAACTTAAATTTAAAAATGGCCGCTTACAGATTCCTACACGATGTGATAAGACACTTCACTATACCCGTTCACACGAACGTATCATGCAAGAAAAACATGACCGAAGGGGGTGAAATGGCACAAAATAGTCCCAAGGTCCAGGGGTTCATACCATGAAAACGGTAACTTTGCGACTGGTTTGATTAGATTCGTTGTCAGTGACCTCGGATACCCTAAAAACAAATTTGAGTGGTCAGTGTTCTGTTATAGCGTAAGGTAACATTTACCTATTTTATTTAGAAAAGCCGTTCTTAACATTGAGGTTACGGGGATGTTTATTCCGAAAGCCGTTCTTACCATGGGGAGATTGGGGTGTTTATAATTAGAGTTGGATCAAATGCAATTGTATTTCAATACAATTTTAATGTAATTGTATTTGTATTTTAACATCACAAGAAAAAGTATTTTGTATTAGAGAGAGAGAGAGAGAGAGAGAGAGAGAGAGAGAGAGAGAGAGGGGGGATGGAAACTTTCAGAGCTCTAATGATAAAACACAATAAGGACATGATATAGAATGTAATGTAGATGTCAAATTTGGAAGAAATTTTTTTTTCTTTTGCATATTTTCAGATTTCTTTATTGAAAAAAAAAAAAAAAAAAAAAAAAAAAAAGTACTTATATTTGTTTAAATCAGTTATTGTATTTTTATTTTGAGATTGAGGAATAAAAGTATTTGTATTTCTGGTAACCTAAACGAAAGTATTTGTATTTCAATTGTTAAAAGTATTTGATCCATCCCTATTTATAATACGCTGAGGCACGTCATAAATTGACCAAATTAGTTTTAACACTGTTCACGAAACAAAAAGCACTTTCATTAAACTGTCGCCAGGTGACACTTCTCAGTCAAAAAACAGGTACTAGTGCAGAGAGTGATCCGGACGTAAATAATATTTAAAAAGCCATTCTTAACATGGGGAGGGGAGAGTGTTTTGTACCTATTCTATACTTCAACCTTACAATTGAATAAAAATATCAAAACTTTAAACTTGGAAATACGATTTAAAAATTTTTTTAAATAGCGCAGATCACTCTGCACTAGCACAAAAAAAACGGGTTTATATTACTGTACACAGATTCGAAAAAGTTGTCGAAAAAAAAAAAAAAAAAATTATATGTATAATAAATAAATCTTATCAAAGGCAAAATGAGTTACTTATCTACCTAACTGGATATATTTTTCGTGTTTTTATTCAATGTAACATGTTTATTCAGCTCGAAAAGCATACAGTGTTTACCGAAATAAGTATTGGAAAATTCAAAATGGCGCCCGCCCGACACTCTTTAACACGGTAAGTTCAGGAAAAGATGTTATAAATAATAAACTAGACAAAATACTGTTAGAAATTCGCTCATTATGTTACCGTGACATAAGTTGACATATATTCGGTGTTTTTTTAATAGTATTTTGTCTAATTTATTATTTATAACACCTTTTCCCAAACTTACCATGTTAAAGAGTGTCGGGCGCCATTTTGAATTTTCCAATACATCCGTAAACACTGCATGTTTTTCGAGCTGAATAAACATGCTACAATATTGAATAAAAAAAATGTATCCAGTTTGGTAGAAAAGTAACTTATCTTGCCTTTGATAATATTGGTTATATATTTGTTTTTTTTACAACTTTTTCAAATCTACGTGTACAGTAATACAACCCCTAAAAAAAAAAAAAAAAAAAAAAAAAAAAAAAAAAAAAAAATTTAAATTAATTTGTTGATCCTTGAAAGTTGCTTTAATTCAAAAACATGTTTAATTTTAAATGTTCGCAAATAAAAAAATAACATTTAGTTACATTTGTTTTGACAACTTTTTCGAAACTGTGTATAGTAATACAAACCCAAATATATATATATATATATATATATTTACGCAGACTTAAGTAAATGTTTTTACAATTATATATTGTGATGCATTTGTTGTAAACGTTAGGGGTTTCATAGTTAAAAATCACTGAAACTTGAATGCTTACAAATTAACGCAGACAATTCACGAGTACATAAATACACATTTTATTACCAATTGACAAACGTGAAAGTCATGTAATGTCACAATACAGAACAATAATTTGGTTTAAAATCCTACTTTGTCTCAGTGGGACAATGTTCTCATCGGAGTAAAACCTTACTTTTTCTGTTAAGGCCGAAACATGTCTTTCTCCCGTGGCCCAAGAGGGGGGGGGGTGAACGCGGCTGTTCTCGAAGTTCAAACTCGTTCTAAGTGTCAAGGGAAATGACCACCCCCACCCGCTAGTGTCGGTATAAACTGGTGTTCTTTGCCTAAATTCCCCTACACATTTTATAAAATAAATGTTTTGGGTTTTTTTCGAATATTTTTCTGTCCGGGGGGGGGGGAAACTTGTTACATATTTGCAGAGTTATTTGCCCAAGAAGAAATTGGAGTTATCGCCCCCTAACAATAGTCGCAGTCTGCATACTCAGGTACTTGCTATTATAAAAAACCTAGACACCTCTAAAGCATGTGGACCAGATCTCATCCCGGCTGTGCTATTAAAAAAATGCTCTGCCGAGGTTGCTCCAGTTCTGTCCAAACTTTACAATAAATGCCTTAACGAATCTTGTTTTCCCGACTGCTGGAAAACCGCCTCTGTGGTACCAGTCTTCAAAAATTCTGGTCAAAGAACTGACCCACTAAATTATCGCCCCATTAGCCTCCTCCCGCTTTTCGCCAAAATATTTGAGTCCTTAGTTAATCAAGTCCTAGTCCAGCACCTAACAGCTGCTAAACTCCTGACTGACAAACAATATGGATTCAGGCAAGCCCGTTCAACAGCAGATATCTTAACTGTAGTTTCTGAACGTATATACCGTTCATTGGATAAAACAGGGGAGGGTAGAGCGGTGGCCCTTGATATATCTAAGGCTTTTGACAGGGTATGGCACGATGGTCTTCTAAGGAAAATTAGATCATATGGAATCACTGGAAGAATTCATAACGTAATTAAATCCTTCTTAAGTAATAGAAAAATCAAAGTTGTCCTCGACGGACGTACATCCAAACAATATGACATAAATGCGGGAGTGCCTCAGGGGTCTATCCTTGGACCTCTATTGTTCCTGATATTCATAAACGACCTCCCTGATAATATTGTTTCGGAGATAGGTATATTTGCCGATGACACCACTCTCTATAACAGATATGAGGGGAAAACAAATGAACACATATCCAAGAAAATGGCAGAAACACTAGAGGATGACCTCCAATCCGTAGTGGAATGGGGACAAAAATGGTTGGTCTCATTCAATGCTACTAAGACTAAGCTTGTTTCCTTCAATAACTACAAGAAACCTTCTCTACCACCAATAGCAATGGCCAAGAACACATTGCCTGAAAGTACTTCTTTTAAACTCCTCGGCCTAACGTTTACAGGGAATATGAACTGGAATAGATACATTGAGAGCATTGCCAAGACTTCTGCAAGGAAGGTTGGCTCCCTCTACCGTGCTATAAAACTTACGCCTGACAGTATCCTATACCTCTATAAGGCAACCATTCGCCCATGTATGGAGTACTGTTGTCACATCTGGGCTGGTGCATCTGCTTCTTGTCTCTCGCTCCTGGACAGGGTTCAAAAGAGAGTCGCCAACCTGATAGATCCTGAACTGTCATCTAGGCTCCAGCCTCTGTCCCATCGACGAGATGTTGCATCCCTCTGCCTGTTCTACAAATACTTTAATGGTGAATGCTCTGACGAACTGCAGGCACTTGTACCTCCCCGACGTAACTACCCCCGACAAGCTACTAAGTCTCATCCCTTTACAGTGGAGATCCCTAGGTGCAAGAAAGCCTTTTACTCCAATAGTTTCTTCCCCAGAACTGCGGGTCTTTGGAACTCCCTTCCGGGATTCTGCTTTCCCAACTGCAATGATATGCAGAAGTTCAAGTGTAATGTTAACAAACATCTTTCTACTCTTCTCCCTTCATAATGACCCCGCTAATTACGTCCCTAATAGTAGCCTCCTGCTTCAAAGTGGCACTGTGCCTTGTTTGGGGTGAAAATTGAAAAAAAAAAAAAAAAAAAAAAAAAAAAAAAATGCCCCCAATGACAAAAAAAAAAAAAATACATACAAGGTGTTTTCGGTGCTTATTTTTAGTACCGCGCTATTTTTAAGTAGATTTTTCAGGTTAAATTCGTTTCACGATCTTATTAAATTGTTAAGTAAAAGCACGATAGTTACAAAACACCCTCCCCATATTAAAAATGGCTTTCGAAATAACGTTATTTCAGCGCGGTATCAAAAATACCGAAGTACCGTGTTTTTTGTTTTGTAACAACGCAAGAATTGTTTCAATTTATTCCTAAATAAAATATTTGTTTTCTTTGATAAAACACAAGTTCTTTGTGTTAAAAAAAAAAAAACTTTTAAAAAATTTTCTTCAAATATGGTTTCGTGCCTCGATTCCGTAATCAAGTTCGTTTTTTTTTTTTTTTTTTTTTTTTTTTTTCAACAGGAGTAAAGTAAAAATAATTTAAAATATGGGGGTGCGTAGTCGCCTTTAAAAATAATCTCCAAGAACGGTCATAAAATGTCTTCAATCGATATTTATTCAATAAGGGACCAGTTTTCCTACCTAGCAAGAGTTAACGAGATTTCCGGGTACGGGTTTTCTTAAATTCGTTTATATATTTTCTAAATTCGTATATACATAAACAAAGCGAAAACATGTATTAAAAAAAAGTAAATATTACCAAAGAAAAGATAAGTTACTATTCTATATGTCATAGTAACATTGATTGGGGAGTTTTCTAACATTTTGTTTAATTTTCCATTTTTGAGCGATTAACGAGACTCCAAAGCCTCCTATTCAATAAGAGACCAGTTTCCCTACCTAGCAAAAAAGGGGCGAGTTTTCCTAAATTCGTCAGAGTCATTACACTTGTACCCTACCTCGACAACCCCGCTTAACAAAAGCACACCCCTTCGCTGGTGAGGTCCCTAAATGCCAGAAAGCTTTATTCTAATAGTTTCTTCCCTCGAACAGCTGGACTTTGGAATTCCCTTCCTGCTACCAGCTTCCCTGATTGTACTGATATGCAGAAGTTCAAATGTAACGTAAACGAATATCTTGTTAATCTTTCCTGGGTATGGTCCCAAACAATAGCCCCCTTACGTTCAAGTAGCGATATGCCTTATTAGCGGTGAACGTTAGCTTAAAAAAAAAAAAAAAAAAAAAAAAAAAAACAATTTAAAAAGTAAAAATTTAGTTGGTACTTATGCATTTATGTTATCGTGCTGAAATAAAGTCATTCTTAACATGGAGAGGGTGTTTTGTAACTATTGTACTTTTACTTACTTCAATTTAACTTAAATTGTTTTAAAATAGCACGATAAATTGTGCATAAGCACATTTTAGCTTTTTTTTTTTTTTTTTTTTTTTTTTTTATATAGCGGTTAACTACGGTAAACGTCATAGTAAAAGTGAATTTTTATTCTTTTGTGCTTATGTATTTTTGGTACCGCGCTATTTTTAATTAGTTGTTTCAAGTTAAATTCAAGTTTCACGATATTTTAAATTGTTAGGTAGAAGCACAGAATACCGACAAAACAACCTCCCATGTTAAGATGGTTTTCGAAATAACGTTATTATATCAGCACAGTCAGTACCAGAGTACTTTTTTTTAATACTTACAAAGAGTTTATGCAGAATTTCATTCCAGGTAAGCTGGCGATGATTTAATTCCGGAGAGAGTAAAGTAAAGTTCTCGTTGGCCGTGAGGTGCGGTTTGTACTTTGAAACCGTTTCTTCGTTTTGCGACAACGTTAGGGCTTGAACCGAAACCCAGATTGGGACACCAACCACATTTAAAATAAAAACCAATAAAAATGAGGAATACATTTTTTTTTCGTCTTTCTTTCAAGCAAACTGGGCAAATAATGGTTGGCCGTTTCTTGCTGATAACAACAACGAGGACGAAAATAAACACTCACAATCCGGATTTAAGTTCTCGACAAACGGACGAAGTTTATTTATAATAAAAAAGAAAAGAAAGAATATATATATATATATATATATATATATATATATATATATATATATATATATATATATATATATGTATATGTATATGTATATATATGTATATGTATATATATATATGTATATATATGTATATATATATATATATATGTATATATATGTATATATATATATGTATATATATATGTATATATATATGTATATATATATATATGTATATATATATGTGTATATATATGTGTATATATATATGTATATATATGTATGTATATATATGTATATATGTATATAGATATATATATATGTATATATATGTATATATTGATATATGTATATATATATATATATATATATATATATATATATGTATATTTGTGTATGTGTATTGGGATGGAGAGGGCTCCCGTAAGCCGTAGTGAAGGCAACCTTTCTAGGAGAAGCAAATCTCTGATTTAAAAAACAAAGCGGGAGACCAGTACCCGCATTAAGCTGGTCTGCAGTTTAATTTGTTGCTGGCTATCTTTCTCTTGCTTGTTGCTGGATCTCAACATTTTGAACCGAGAGAGAGACTTAGCTGTCGTACAAAGCTAAGACTCTGTAACATCATCTTTGTATAGATACTCCCTCAGGCATTTGGGCTCATGGATTTTAAATGTCTGAGGGAGTGGCACTCGTCTGACAAGACGTTGCAATCATCATATATGTATATATGTATATGTATATATATGTATATATATGTATATGTATATATATGTATATGTATATATATGTATATATATATGTATATATGTATGTATATGTATATATGTATGTATATATATAGATGTATATATATATATGTATGTATATATATATATATATATGTATATAGATAGATAGATAGATAGAGATATAAATATATATAGATATATATAAAATTACTATAATAATTAAATACCTACAGACAGTAGTGTTTCATCCTTTTGGAAATCATCACTGCTGGGTGTCACGCTTAACGCCAGCCCAGAGATTTGAACCCCGGCAACATAAGTCATGTCTGGCAAGGACCCGAACCATTCGGCTACCGACAACCGCGAGAGATACAGTTGAAATTAAACATTTATTCTTTTTAAATGCTTTTAACGTCAGTCAGAGTAATCTAATCATTATATGATGATCTACGCATATGAACTAAGTTGACCGACTTTATTACAACTGAAAGTGCTCAACGATAAGAAACAAGTTTCTTAAAGAGGCTGACATAATTATTTACTATAATAATTAAATACCTACAGACACTAATGTTTCATCCTTTCGGGAATCATTAGTGCAGCAGGTTATCACGATTAAAGCCAGCTTCGACTTTTACTAGTGGAGACACGGACGATAAATCAAAAGCGGGGGGATGATAAAAACGATACAAACAAACAAAAATGAAACATACGTTTCATTGTGTGAAACAAGTTTAGTTTCCGGTAATTAATTCCAGGAAATAAATTCATCATTTTTTTTAATGAAAAAAACAAATACCACTTGACAGAAGGCTTGTATAGGATTTATTTTATAACCGGGCATTTATTATCATAGGCAACAAACTGAAAAATATGATCACAAAACAAATATATAACAAATAAATGTTACCAAACACAATACAAGCTACTCTTCTACCTAGCTGGACAAGTTTATTTATGCTTCTTCATTATGAGATCGAAATTCACAAATGTGAGATCTTCTATAACCTCAGTTTTGCCCTTGGCAGAATGAAAGAAAACAATCAGAGATCACAACAGGCTCACCTTTAAACTTCAAGGTAAATTTTATTAAAGTAAAAAGATCCAAATTGCAAAAGATGTGTCATCTTTAGCTATCTGAGCTGGTAACACCCGGAAAGGGTAATAGTTCGTGTTTATTTTCGCGGTTGCAGGATACAATAGTCTACGCTGTTCAAAGAATAGTTGCAACAAGTCGATGAGTTAAGCGATGCCTTCCAAAGGTGAATGCTGAGAGTCCGGTAGTCATCATGGACTTTACTGTGAATAACCGTTCAAATGGTGGATAAAAGAGAGTCGCCAACCTGATAGGTCCTGAACTGTCATCTAGGCTTCAACCTCTGTCCCGTCGACGAGATGTTGTATCCCTCTGCCTGTTCTACAAATACTTTAATGGTGAATGCTCTGACGAACTGCAAGCACTTGTACCTCCCCGACGTGACTACCCCCGACAAACCTGACAAGCTACTAAGTCTCATCCCTTTACAGTAGAGATCCCTAGGTGCAAGAAAGCCTTTTACTCCAATAGTTTCTTCCCCAGAACTGCGGGTCTTTGGAACTCCCTTCCGGGATTCTGCTTTCCCAACTGCAATGATATGCAGAAATTCAAGTGTAATGTTAACAAACATCTTTCTACTCTTCTCCCTTCATAATGACCCCGCTAATTAAGTCCCTAATAGTAGCCCCCTGCTTCAAAGTGGCACTGTGCCTTGTTTGGGGTGAAAATTGAATAATAAAAAAAAAAGGTTAGTTCAAAATGTAGACCTTAATTTCGTCTTTGAGAGGCATTATAAGTAATGATAAAAGTCAAATTGAAGAGCACAACAGTGTGTTATGAATATAATATTTCGCCCAACATAAGGGCATTGGTGTTTGTAAATAATAACATTTCGCCCCAGATTATGACATTAATACATCTCAATGAAACAAAGGGGTTTTGAGGCTACAAGCCTCGAGCGAGTTTTTGTACGTTCATTTCGACCTGTTGTCTGTGTGAAAACTGGCGGGATGAAAAGATAAATGTAGTGCTAAGAATACCCTCGGCAGTTAGTAAGAACAATCAATCTGATAGGTTCAAACAAAATCGTGGGCGGCCAAATCGACCAATGAGGTGCCTGCTTATTTTGCAGAATTTCTTACACAAGTCGTAATATTGAATTTCAAGTAAAACCAATGATATTTACTCAACTGGAATTTAGGTAAAAATGTCAAAAGTGAATAAATAGGTAAAAATATCAAAAGTGAATAAATAGGTAAAAATGACACCTTGACAACAGGAATTTAGGACAATTTGAGAAATGCAGGTTAAGCTCCCATTCCTCTAGCTAAAATAGGGATAAACCCTGCCCCTTTCATCCCAAAAATTAAATAAATATTTTTAATGGGCATTTATACTGGTAAAGGGTGGAGGCAAGTCTTTTTTTTTTTTTTTTTTTTTTTTAGTAAGGGCTAATCACGATTCACTTTAAAATTGTAGCGTCAACTACATTTGGCCGGAACAAATCTTTAGCAGAAACATTCTTATAGCAATCACCGTTTTCAACATACATGTGTAATTAACACACAACGTTGTAATTTGCCCATTCGCACACATGCAATAAAAGAACTACGTTATGTTCTGCGCGCAGTGATACAGCAAACACGCTAAAATGTTCTAGAACTCGCCTATATAAGATTTTGTTCATGCAAATCAAACCCGTTCAGGATGTAGTTCTACGAGTAAACATCGCCGCTGCCTGTGCTCAGCACATACGGCGGACTCCATCCTTGTCGGTTGTTAAATTACCCAACATGACTTCTAAATTATCAGCAAAGAAAGTTACGATATCGAAAGAGAGTTATTTCTCTTTTTCAACAATGCTATTTAAAAACTTCATGCCTTTTTTACGAGACACTTATTAGCTAAGCTTGTCTGATGAACACTCATTGCAAAGACCTTAACGTTGGTACAATCTGAATTACTTTAGGGTTTGTGTTCCTTGATAAAAGCGCTGGTTGAGTTTGAATAAAATAAATACGTATTAGATACGTTTGAAGTGAAAACAACGCATTATTACAAAATAAGCATATATTTATTTTGTTTGGAATTTTATATTGAATCAATATTATTTTTCAATATAAATTTCAAACAAAATAAATATCTGTTTATTTTGTAATAATGCGTTGTTTTGGCTTCAAACGTATCTAATACGTATTTATTTTGCTTTTAATTACTGTTTTTTTTTAACACATAAATAAATGTTGTTGCTTTATTCCAATACAGCGATCTCGAGTTTTTTGTCGGATGTTATTTTATTTTTTTTTTTACAAGGTAGTCACCACTTATCAAGGCCCGAAGCCACTCTGGGATAAGGGTTATTGCGTGTACAGTACGTTAGTATTAGAGATTTGATAAAGTGTCTTACTTAAGGGGGCGGTTCATCAGGAATTTGTTTATGTTGGCCTTGAAAACATCCAGGATGTAGTTAGGTGGATAACAGGCAAACGGAACCGAGTTCCACGGGCGTGCATTTCTAAGAAAGAAACTTTGTTCATGGAATCTATGTTTTGGTTTTGGCACAGAGAAAGAGTGGGGAAAATTATTGACAGTGGTTTCAGCTAGACGGGTGTTTATCGTGAAAGATTGGAGAGGGGGGACCAGAGATTGGAGCTCAGATGAGCACTTGCCATGGAAGTAACGATAAAACAAAGACATGCTCGCAACGAAGTTATTTCTCGAAGTTATTCACATTTTTTAATTTTATATGGGTGAGGATGTGATTTGGTGAAAGCCTTTTGCAAGTCGGAGATCACGTTAAATTTACCTTTAACGGTCCCGGTGATACCCTACTACTTTCGACTTTTGGAGATTCTTGCACCTGCAACCTCGGTCTTAAAAATTGATAGATGCCGATTGCAAATTGGTTACCTTGCCGAGTCCCGTTCTTTCCTATAAAATGAAAATGCTTTCTACTAGTTTGACCGATCCTTTTAGTGTCGGAAATTTATCCTCTTTCAGATAAATTCGACGCGAAAGTAACTAGCCTGAAAAAAAAAAATAAAAGCATGAAATAAAAAGGGGGGGTTAAAGAATGAAATATAAAGGTCTTGTTTCAAAACGAAGAAGAGATTTTATTTACAATAAAATTAGTTGCAAATTTTTCCCTTTGCGGGCATTAAATTCAAAGACAACGCCAAGGTAAAATATAATGAAAAAAGTAACACTAGTTCTTATAATAAAGATGTCGTATCCATGAACGAATTCAATAAGATTCAAAATAGTAGTCCCTAATCACACTCTCATATGTAATAAATTTTAGGAGCGTACTCACAAATTGAAAGCCAGTCAGGCACGTGCCTTTTTGTTTTTCTCGTTTAAAGACCTTTTAGAAATTTCTCTCCTTCCAATTACGTGCAGACCGTAGCCACGTAATATAAGGTCTTTTTTTTTTAAATTACACTCCTTCCAAATACGTGCAGACCGTAGTCACATAGATAGTTTTCAGAAGCATGCCTCGTCGCATGTCCGGGGTATTCTTGCCGGGTTCTCTTCTTTGAAGGAGGCTCGTCAAAATTCCATTTTCAGCCCCGGGCAATGAAACGAACGTCCAATATCCTCGTCGCCGGAATTTCAAAAGAGGCCGGATTTCGCGCTAGGCTCATGACATCCTCAAGGAGCTAGCATTTCCCTTTTCTTCAAATTTAAGGCAGTTTCGTATACCCCCAAAATATACGAAACTTATAATCATAAGATACGAAATAAAATAAAAATCAAATACAAGAACCAGAATATAAATAATAAATGTAAACAGGGAGGGGGAGGGGGTGCACTATTTTTGGTACAAAAAATTTTAACATTAGCGAACTAGAGTGAAAAGTATTTAGAGAAAGAGAGATACGGAATATAACACATAATTACTTGTACGTCCACTATTTCTTTCTATATTCGTCGTTTAACTATTCCTCACAATTTATAATCCGAACAGACAAAAATAAAAAATAAAAATTGTATGACGTACGTACCCGTAACAAAACGAAAACATATTCCAAAAATCACGTAAATTGATAAAATAGTTTTATTTTTATAAAGAAAATCATTTTTAAGCAAATTTCAGTTTTCCCAATGGCCCATCTCCCCACGTTAAGAATGTCTTTCTAAAATCTCGATTTGGAGATGTCTCCTTTATTCCTTCAGACTATTTTCAAGATGGCGTCATGAGATCATCGCTTATAATTTAACCACAAATTTTGATTTTCCTATTTAAAAAAAAAATGCTTGATCAATTCACGTCATTTTTGTTGTGCAGTATTTTATTTCTGTCACGGGTACGTCACACAGGTTTGTCTTTAATTTTGTATTTTAATCAGTGGAATTCTCGACAGGTACCTAAAATTAGTATGACGTATGAAATAAGAAAAACATACTTTTTTAAATTAATAAATTGGTCGACATGTTAGCCTAGATCCAACATGGCCGGTGGTCGATATAAAAATGGGAACGGAGACAAATTCAAACGAAAAGAAATCATTTTTTTTTTTTTAATTATTTATATATTTCTCTTGGTTTGTCTGTTCGTTTCAGTTTTTTCGCGGAAACTAATGAGTCGATCTGGCTGAAATTTTGTGGGAACCTTTATTATGATAATAGTCAGTGAATTAAATATTATGATATCCGTTCGATGCACAGTTAGGGATTAACAGGGATTTGTATTTTACGTAAAAATGGGCACAAATTTGACCATCTTCGGCCATCAATTTGGCATAAAGAACTCCTTCTAAATAAATGGGCTATAACTTTTGCCTGTTTTTAACAGGATAAAAATCTAGTATAAAATAATTTATTCAAAATCGTTAAAATATTTACTACAAAAAAATATTTGATATTACATTAAATTTGTCGCCCTAAAGAAAACAGCACTACAGCTTTATTTTAAAACTTTTATTGAAAAAAAATAAATTCAGGTAACTTGATTATGTAGCAGAGTTGACATCTATTCAATGTAGCCGCCTTCAGCCTCAATCACCGCCTTGATATGGGTCCGGAATTGGGAACATGCCTTTTCCACAAGTGCTGGCAGGAGCTCGGTGAATACTCGGCGGATGGCAGCGATCAGGATGGCTTTGGTGTTGTGGGAGGTCATGTTGGTGATATTCTCGACATATGACGAAATAAAGTAGTCCCACGGGTTCAGAGAGTGAGAGAATGATACAAAGACTTAGCACTCCTTCTGAAGCCAAGTCTGGGTCTCTTTGGACTTGTGGGCCGGCGCAGAGTCTTGCTGCCACACTCAGGGTCTGCCGGCAGCCACATTACACCAGAGGATCACACCAGGGGATGCTGGCAGTGGTCCTGTTGTCATGAGTTGGATCAGTAGAGAGCATGAGTTGTACAGCGGCGCATCTCCAATCTTGCTTGTTGAACATTGTGTCACTTTCAGACACGATAGAAGGCTCTTATCGCTCTTCGGATTTATACACAACTGGCCAACTAGTAGATGGTCTGCAAAAAAAAAAAAGGAAAATCGGTTTTCGTTAAATGGAAATGGAATCATGCCGTCTTCTCTAGGACAACCATTTTATCATTCCAACCTGTACAGTTCTGCATTTTAATCTAAATTATACAAACATTCAGAAAAATATTTGTTTCACGACTTAATCTTATGATGGAAGGAGATGCAATTCGGACGAACGCCAAAAAGCGACTGGCTTGAATAACTACCCTCTTTTTTTTTTAATTTTTTTTTTTTTTTTTTTTTTCGTGGTATCGACCTCAGGTTCGGTTTCTTGCATCGCTGATGCAAACTGGTTCACGGACACCAAATTACTGTTTGTTATATAGTGGGGGTTTCATTGAGAGAGTCTTAGGAAGAGATGCTTAGAAAGAGTCTTATTACAGTGAGGGATGTTGTAAGACTCAGAGAGAGAGAGAAGTTGTATAAGTTGTTGTACGAGAGACTTAGAGAGATAGTTCCTGTTAGGAGAGATTCTTATATATTAAAATGTTCATTCCTAAATTGTGTTGAATGGAAGAGACTCTTGGAGTGAAGGGATAGTGTTCAGACAGTTCGGACATGATGATGTTGAGACGTGTATGTAAAGACATATAACACAAATATATAATACAATTGGACTTTACCTTTTTGTCAGAATCGTAAGACACAAGACGAGCTTTACAAAAAAACATAATGGTTTATTCTTCACACGGCCGTGATTCCATCATCAAGAATTCAAAGTTTCACATTTTTTCTTGAAGTGACGTCTCGCTCCTATACGACTGAATCTCTCTGAGTTTTCTCACTGACTGTTTTCTAACTAAAGTTTTTCTCTATTCCTAGAACTTCTATTTTCCGTGACGTCATACACATGTTAAAACATTGCATTCTTTCACGTGTCCTGGACATACGTGTCCAAAACTTTTCCTATTTCTCAGTAACCTATTTATCCAATATGTTAAAAACATTATCTTATAAGCTGCACTCTTTCAATTTAAAATTTCATAACAAACTTGATAGTTAACATTCTTTCCTTGAAATATTTATCTATTTCTAAACAAATATTTGTTTTACATTTTTAAATTCTCACACGTAATCTATTTCTAAACTAGATTACGAGGTTCGAATTTCGCCTATGCTCTTTCATTTTCATTTTAAACTAAATTCTCCATTTTTATACTTACATGAAAAGGGGACAGCCCTTATCATGTAACAGAATAACTACCCTCTTTTTTTTCTTCATTTCATTTTGACACACTGTCTTTGTTTTCATGGAATGATGAACTAACTTGTCTTAAGTTAAGGAAAACAGAAGTCTTATCACGTGTGTGTGTGTGTGTGTGTGTGTGTGTGTGTGTGTGTGTGTGTGTGTGTGTGTGTGTGTGTGTGTGTGTGTGTGTGTGTGTGTGTGTTGGGCGAAGTCTGGCGATAAAGAGAAAGAGGGATTAAAGATGACGCCTCTGGATTTATAAGCAAATCTTGCCACGCACATGCAAATGGGAAAGATAGGCTCTATAAAAGCAGCCAGAGTTGAGAAGTAGACTTTGTGACTTTTGACGATTGTTGGATTTTTAGCCACGTGTTAGGGGGGGGGCACTGTCACAGCTTCTCACGAGTTGATCAACAGTTCTGAATTTTATTGATCTAAATTATACAAACATTCAGAAAAATATTTGTTTCACAACTTAATCCTATGGTGGAAGGAGCTGCGATAGCAGTATCAGAATTTTTGTAGGAATTTTTGACACCCCTAACACGAAACTGCGAATACAATATAAAAATCTCGTAATTTCTCTGTTAAAAGTGGGTTATTTATTTTCTTTATGGATTATACTTCCAAAATAAACTATTACAGTTGTTTTAAAAGTAATAAAAATATTATTTTTTTTTTTTTTAAACAGTAATGAATTTTCCGAACTCAATATTTTTCAATTTTTAAACTCAATATTTTTAAATTTTTAAATTTTAAAAATCTATCAAAATTTTTCTATTGATTCTATTTTTACAATATTTTCAGGGTCAATGTGAAATTTTATGTTCTTTCCAATAAACCGAATATAATATTTTAGACAAACGTTTTTTTTAAATTCACGCCCCCCATTTTCACGCCCCCCCATTTTCACGCCCCCCCCATTTTGAAATGTCTATTAAAAAGTAAATAATTAATTTATGTTTAATAGGTTTATATATCACAAATTGAAGAGAAAAGGTCAATAAATAATATATTCAAATTTAAAACAAACAAAAAAATCAGTTTTTTAGAAATTTACCTGTAAAGTCCGAAGTTTAAAACCTTATTTTATAAGAACACATTTTTTCTTTTTGTCTTTTTTTTTTTTTTTTTAATGAAACCTTGGTCCTTGCTCCTTTAATTGAAAAAAAAATTAGGGCTTGAATTACATTTTTCGAGGAGTTATAAGCTTAGAAAGATAGGGGGTCGAATAATTTACGCCTCTCATTTTGAAATGTCTATTAAAAAGTAAATAATTAATTTATGTTTAATAGGTTTATATATCACAAATTGAAGAGAAAAGGTCAATAAATAATATATTCAAATTTAAAACAAAAAAAAAATCAGTTTTTTAGAAATTTACCTGTAAAGTCCGAAGTTTAAAACCTTTAAAAAAAAAAAAAAACACATTGTTTTGTTTTGTTTTTTTTTTAAATAAAACCTTGGTCCTTACTCCTTTAATTGAAAAAAAAAATTAGGGCTTGAATTACATTTTTCGAGGAGTTATAAGCTTGGAAAGATGGGGTGGAATTATTCACTATTTTCACGAAATTTCTGACACTGCTAGAGCTGCGATTAGAACGCCAAAAAGCGACTGTTTTGAATAACTACCCTCTTTCTTTTTTCCTTCACTTCGTTTGGATACACGATAATATCCTTGTCCATGGCAAATGAATCTACAATCGAGGAAAGACAAACAATACATAAGCAATTATTAAAAAAAAACTTTTAAACAAACGCATTTCAGGTGGAAACATTATTACGTATTTACGTATCATATCGAAATTAGTATAACTTCCAAAAAATTTCGAAAAATGATTCAGTAGAAAAAATAATTACGAGTACAAAATAGAATTCATCAAATCATCGAGCTTCAGCAAATGTTTTAATGTGGAAGAGTTGTGCGACCAATTCAATACGACAAACAAGGGAGATCAGCCTTGACTTAAATTGACAAATTTAAGGTCCACATTCTTTACACCAACGCATTTCAGAATTGTGGTTGATTTTTTTTTTTTTTTTGTTAAAAATACATCTAGCACATCTACTGGATCATTTTTCGTAATTTTTTGAATTTATACAAATTTCGACGTGACACGAAACTATGTAATAATATTTCCACCTGAAATGCGTCGGTTTTAAAGATCAATGAAAACAAGCAGCCAATTTTTTTCAAAGTCAAGGATAAAAAATTATTTTTTGATAATAAAATATTTTATTAAATAAAACCATTCCGGAAAAGAATCATTTTAAAGTAAAGTGTATATATATATATATATATATATATATGTGTGTGTGTGTGTGTGTGTGTGTGTGTGTGTGTGTGTGTGTGTGTGTGTGTGTGTGTGTACATATGTATGTCTATATATATATATATATATATATATATATATATATATATATGTATATATATGTATGTATGTATATATATATATATTTATATATATGTATTATTATATATACATGTATATAAATGTATATATATATATATATATATATATATATATATATATATATATATATATAGTAAGTTATAAAATATATATGGATTTTAAATGTCTGAGGGAGTGGCACTCGTCTGACAAGACATTGCAATCATCATATTTATATATATGTATTATTATATATATATGTATATAAATGTATATATATATATATAGTAAGTTATAAAATATATATGGCGATTAAGCTACACTGAATATTACGCATTTCATCTACTCTAGAATTCTTCAGACTTATGCGAGAATGTTGTGGTTGTCTTGCGTTTTTTATATACGCACCTTCTATTGAGTGTTTTTGTTAGCCAATCAGCTTTCTAGTATTCACCGTACCCTTCCTAATTAGCCAATGAGCAAGGACTTACAGGACAAAGGTCCATTTGACCTCTGGTTGACCTGTTCCTTTGTGTTTGCTATTTAGCGTAAATATCTAGTGTCTTGACCTGTTTTAAATCTAGGTTAAGTTTCTTTTTTTATTTATTTAATATGTTAGTTTAAATATATATGTGTGCGTGTGTGTGTGCGTGAGTGTGTGTGATAGTTTATGTATATGCATGTTTATTTATTTATTTATTTATTTATTTTATTTGTTTATTTTCTATTGTTAGTTTTAAAATTATTTTGTATCTCTATCCGAGAGTAAATTTTATCCTGTGAACACAGTTATTCGCTATTTTTCTCCTACAGTTTAATAGATGTTGAGGTCCTTTAAAGTATAGGATAGCAAATTTTTCGTTAAGGCATAATCTACATGGATCGTCTAGGTCTCTACATGTGTTTGCTTGTCTTTCTATTTTCCATTCGACTATCGGCAAACGTCCGCTTTCCTTGAGTTCCCAGTATTTGTTTGCTTAAAGTTTACGCATAAATTTATACTTCGTATATTAATTTATGTGAGTAAATGAAGTATATATATATATATATATATATATATATATATATATATATATATATATATATATATATATATATATATTGTAGTGCTTAGTCAAACTGGCATTTAGGGTGGCAATTAAAAGTAAAATAAAATACAGAAAATCTCATTACGGAAGTGGAGACGTCAAAAACCAGCCTTATATTCAATATAGTTTAATAGTAAAATCACTAAAAATTGTAAATTTTTATTTTCTTAGTTTAATGAATCTACTGGGTCGATTAACGTGATTTTTGGAATATTATAACGAGTACGTACGGTAATTTTTTATGACGTGCCCCAGCGTATTATAAACACCCCAACCTACCCATGTTAAGAACGGCTTTCGGAATAAACACCCCCAACCTCGAAAGCCGTTCTTAACATGGGGAGGTTAAGGGATGTTTATTCGGAAAGCCATTCTTAACATGGGGTGGTTGAGGGTGTTTATACATCGTTGGGGCAGGTCATAAAAAATACCCATCATACAAACGTTTCTGTATTTTCTCTATTTTTAATTGCCGCCATAAGTGCCAATCCGAATAAGTACCTTCTCATGTAGAGTTTTAATTAAATTTGAATTACGTAAATATTCATCAAAAGGGGCATTTCCTCGCTCTACACCGGCAACACTTGGCTAAACAGAAAGCGGGAGTCGAAAGGAAACTTTTATTTCAAAAATAATCTCTTTTAGCGTAATCATTTTGGAAATTAGCTAAGGGAGATAAATCATTTCGAAAAGGTTTTATGAATTACTTCCCTTGAATATTCTAGTTTTATCCGTCTGTATTATAAGGTCATTTATTATATATACTTTTTTTATTTCTACCTTTTTTTTACACAAGCATCACCACATTATCAAGGCCAAGAGGCCACTCGAGGATAAGGGTTAAAGAGTGTACAGTAGAAATTGGACAATATAGTAATCAATTCGGTAAATTTGTTAACTTATATGGAACGGCTCATCAAGAACTTGTTTACGTTAGACTTGAACACAACCATATTGTAGTCAGCCGGAAAGCAGGAAAACGGAAGACAATTCCGCAGGCGTGCAGTTCTAAGAAAGAAGCTTTGTTCATGGAATCTACGTTTAGGTTTAAGCACAGATAAAGAGTGGGGGGAATTATTGATAGTGTTTACAACTAGACGAGTGTTTCTTGTGAAAGTTTGGCGAGGGGGGAAACCATAGACTGAAGCTCAGTCGAACACTTTCCATGATTTTCAAACTTTCTGACTGATATCAAACTGATGTATGATTCTATGGGTTTGTATTACTATACACATAGATTCGAAAAAGTGGTAAAAAAAACATATGCCAAATAAAGGTACTTGTACAGTTTAATCAAGACATTAAAAAATGAAAATATCGAAAAAAGTTTAAATTGTACATATTTTGGACTGAAGATCTCCGAAAAAAAAAATTAACTTAATTTGATCGAGTAGTTTTTTTTTTGTTGTTTTTTTTTTACAGCGGAAAAACGCGTTTTTATGAGAGCGCGTTGAAGTCAGCCATTATGAAATTTATTGAGCACGCCACGAGGAGATAACTCCAATAAAAGCGCCGACACTCCCTCCCCATCTTTAATCATAGCTTTTCTTCTTAAAAATCGAACCTTTTGCTCGGTATCATAACAAATTGTTTTTTCGCTGTAAAAAAAAACAAAAAACTACTTGATGAAATTAAGTGAATTTTTTCGGAGAACTTCATTCCATAACGGATACGTACAATTTAAACTTTTTTCGATATTTTCATTTTTTTAATGTCTTCGTTAAATTGTACAAGTACCCAAATAAATGTTATCAAAGGCAAGATAAGTGGCGCTGTTTTACAATTTGTCATTGCGCGGAGGGAGACAACGGTATTTTTTTAGTTTACCGACCCCTTGGCACTCGCCTTTAATTTGTCGACTTTTTATGTTTTCGAGTATGCTGAGAACGAATGTCGCATTCATTTTTTTGCGCAAACACGCAGTTATCCATATTTGAAGACATTCAGTATCCAACGTAATCACTATTGTTTTTGCTGGCGGCCATCTTGTTTCGCATTTAGAAATAAATGCCAAAAATAGCCAAAACATGGCTCTCAAAACATTTTTCGGCTTCAAGGGCGAAATGACCCCCAACCCCACCCTTTCGGATATTTTTCCGCTTCCCGATATCGAAACGGACAATCTTTTTTTCACTTTCTTAATCACATTAATTTTTTTCACTTTCTTAATTATATTCATTTTTTTTTTTCGCTTTCTTACTAAAATGCGTGTACGTGCGTAGTCACTTGACGTTTCACAATGTGCGTGAATACATGGCGGACATTTTAAATGGCAAGAAATATTTTTCATAAAATAAAGTTTTCACCTCATTTAAGAGTAAAAATATTGCTGTCAGCAAGTTTTCACGAGCGGTTTACAAAAGCATCTTTTATGTTTTTCGTTCTTTGGGGGGGCATTCAATTATAGAACTTGTGTAGTTTAACAGGTACTTCTGCGTGTGTGTTGTGGCGGCCGTGGCCGTCACAACACACACGCTCCCACCCCTCCATGGAAAAGCGGTTAATTAAACTGCGCGGCCGCCACAACACACTCACCCCGCCCCTCCATGGAAAAACGGTTAATTAAACTGCATGCAATTTATTATTTATGTTAAAAATTAGATTTTGGTATTATTAATATTATAAGCTTTGTTCTGTTAAAAATAAAAATAAAAATAAAAATTTTTTAAAAAGCCGCAGCTTTTTTTTTTCATATTTTTTACTCCTTGTTTTATTAAAAAGTTTTGTTTGAAAAAAAATTATAATTCCATTTCGTCGCTAAAATCGTAAAAAATGTAGAAAAAGTTGCCGCAGCTTCTTTTTAAAATATTTTCATCTCATTGAAATATGGTTAGTTCGTTGGTTTTAGCATCGTAAATTCTGATATGAAAACAGAAAGATTCTCTTAATAGTCGCATAAAAACTACATTTTGTATTAATAATAAAAATACAGTAATATTAATGTTATCAACTTTATTTAGACAAGACCTCTACAACTATCTTCACATTTTTTGTAATGTTAAAAACTAGATGTTTGCGTTATTAATATTATAAACTTTGTTACAGTAAAAGAAAGTCGCCGTAGCTTTAAAAGTTTCATCCTTGTTATATTAAAGAGTTTCATTCTGTATAATTTTTAATGTTAAAGACATTACCATAACATTTACTTTTTAATTAAAAAAAAAAAAAGTGTCCGCAGCTTTTTTTAATGTTTTCATCTCATGAAAAATCGGGTTTGTATTACTGTACACATAGATTCGAAAAAGTTGTCAAAAAACAAATATGTAACAAATAAATGTTATCAAAAGCAAGATAAGTTACTTTTCTATCTAACTGGATAATTTTCTAGTGTTTTTATTTAATGTAACATTTTTATTCAGCTAAAAAAACATACAATGTTTACCGATGTATTGAAATGGCGCTGGACTCTCCGTTGAACACGGTAAGTTTTGGAAAATTAGTTAAAAATAAGAAAAAAACTATACAAAACACTTTTTAAAAACCCACCGAATATATGTCAGCCGATTTCACGATAACATATACTGAGCGAGTTTCTAACAGTATGTTGTATAGTTTTTTTTATTTTTTAACTAATTTCCCAAACTTATCGTGTTCAGCAGAGAGTCGGGCGCCATTTTTAATTTTCCAATACATCGGTAAACACTGTATGTTTTTCGAGCTGAATAAACATGTTAAATTAAATAAAAACACTAAAAAATTATCCAGTTAGGTAGAAAAGTAACTTATCTTGCCTTTGATAACATTTATTTGTTATATATTTGTTTTTTGAAAACTTTTTCGAATCTATGTGTATAGTAATACAAACCCGCGTCCTTGCCGTGGAATGCCAACAGATTGAATCCAATGGATTCCTGATTGGTACGTTTCTATCCAAGTCTCCAAGCAACTGAAGCAGCAATGAGATTCATCCTCACAATTCCAAAGAAATGATCACCGAAAGTTGGATGGTTCTATTTAGAGACTCCCATTTTAGGGAGTTGCTGGAAAAAGAAAGAGTTTTTCTTGTCCGGGACGGAAGCAGTTATAGTTCCTTAAGGGGGTAAGGAAGATCCCTGCGCTATGCTTCTGATTGGTCAGTGTGTGCCATATCGCACAGTCAGGGGGTGGGGGAGGCACTGATGCACAAGAAAAGAGTTCTATTTGTTTCTGCTACAGTAGTCCAAAGATGAATTCACATTTTAGTCAACATTTGAGCAACAGTCCCCCCCAACTATCCTGGTCAGATGTAGCAATTTAGCAAAATAAACTCATCCACCGACTTATCCAGGCTAAGTTGTTGAACAACAAATAGGTCATATGCATTAAATACATCAGTAGCAGACGTGGTTATGAGAACCTGCTTTATCTCTTCTGCGTCTGCTTTCTACTTCTTACAAAGTTTTCTGTATATGGTTGAGCTCCACCTCACAATCGCAATGGTAGGATGCACTTAACATTCTCTATAATGCAAAGCTCACATACAAACTCTACATTTTCAATTCACTCAACAAAGGACATATCGGTCGCAGCACTGCAAAACTCAGAAATCAATCGGTCATAAAACGTCTTGTCCTCGATCGCTGCAATATAATAAACAGCTGAACTTCCCAGGATGTAACTTAATACTGGAGATTAGTTTCAGTTCAGTGCTTAATATAGAATGGAGCTTACATATTTTAATTCTGTAGAATGCAAAATTTATGGCATCATTAATATTTTGTAATCATACTCCAAAAAATTTTAACACTTGATAAAATTTTTCATATGTACATTGTTATAAGGGACATAGCTACGTATCGAACCGGATACGAAACAGGATATAAGAGAGCTACCATTTTAAGGTAGGGCGTCTTGTCTTGTTTGCAGCCTTGCGTCCTACCAGTCTCGCGACTTACACTCTACAAGTGTACTCTGGTTAACCAAGCTTCCCAGAGACGAGCGTTTAGCTCTCATACGCTAAGTTCTTTTTCTTTACCTTCGTTTACATTTATCTAACTTCAAAAGCAAGTAGCCATTTTTATTTGTATTATTGCCAAGTACTAATAAACCTTTTTGTTACACATTCCACTCGTATTTTGTCATATTATTATATACAGTTGAACAGGATATAACATTAATGTGTTTTAAAAGTCCAATTTATCAATAGTTTTGTACAAGGAACATACATGGAAAATATTGTTGAGTGTTAAAATTTTGATAGCGTGATTACAAAATATCAATGATGTCTTTCCGGAACTATGCACTTGTGGAAACAACATCTTTTTTTTTCTTTTTTTTTTTTTTACTTGTTTCATTGTTTGATCGATTATTTAAGCATCTCAAATTATCTCTTGCAAATTGAAAATTTGACAATTTAATAACTTTATTCTTTTTTTTTTTTTTTTTTGTGGTTATCTCTTGCATAGTGATTGGTATGAAGTTTGGTTAGTTAAAAATAGTAGAAATTGATAACACCTTTTTATTGACGCCATTAATCTGCACTACCTCTTAACTTCAATTTTGTTGTCTTCACAATTCAATGTCTTCCCGTCAGCTGTTATGAACCTGACTGCGTTGTACTTCTAAAAGTGACATAACTTTACTCACTGGTATCTGCACGCATCCAGAATCAATGGAAGTTATGCACTCGTGTCCATCTACGTGTACTTTCATGAAAGGGAGTTTCTTCGTCATCAGTTGCTGCTGGAAGAAACTGATGCTGATGACCCCCCCCCCCTTTAGTGTTTCCCTAACACTGAGATGCTATGTAGATGAGGAACACTGTTCCACTGGCATGCTTCCTAGTTGAATACAACATAGTTTGCAAGAGATAATCTGAGATGCTTAAATAATCGACCGAACAATGAAACAATTTCAATTAAAAAAAAATAATAAAAGACGTTGTTTCCACACAGTTCCGGAAAGATTCATGACATCATCGATATTTTGTAATCACGCTCTCAAAATTTCAACACTCAACAATATTTTCCATATTTACACGTGTTTCAGAAATCCTATTTTTCATTACTTTTGCACAACGTAAAAAGCTTGACGATTTAATGCCTTTCTTCTTTTGTGCTTACAAAGTTTTCCCACTTTTTTGTATGGGTACTTTTATTTATAGCACACACATGAAACTCTAGTCCCCTTCGAAGTAATCTCCTCCGGCTGCAATGCACTTGTACCATTCCAACAACTTATGGAAGGGCCCTACGGAAGTCCTCTTGTGTGAGCATGTCAATGACCGTCGTCACAGCCTCTTTCATCTGCTCAATTGTCTTACAACGCCACCCTCTAAGGTTTTCCTTGAGCTTAGGTAGTAACAAAAAGTCACATGGTGCAAGGTCTGGACTTTAGGGAGGGTGAGGAACTGTCTTGATGCCCATAACAACATCTTTCTTCCTGATCTTCTCTGACCACCCTTGAGACAAGTTTCGTACAAATCTTCCGCATCTTCAGTTCCTCACAAAATTATTATGTGTACAGTTCCCACACTGACATCAAACTTTTCTTTTTACATAGGCATCACCACATTATCAAGGCCAAGAGGCCACTCATGGATAAGGGTTACAGAGTGTACAGTAGAAATTGGACAATATAGTAATCATTAGTAATTAAAATTCAGTAAATTTGTTAACTTATATGGACCGGCTCATCAAGAACTTGTTTACGTTAGACTTGAACACAACCATATTGTAGTCAGCCAGAAAGCAGGAAAACAGAAGACAATTCCACAGGCGTGCAGTTTTAAGAAAGAAGCTTTGTTCATGGAATCTACGTTTAGGTTTAGGCACAGATAAAGAGTGGTGGGAATTATTTATAGTGTTTTCAACTAGACGAGTGTTTCTTGTGAAAGTTAGGCGAGGGGGGACCATAGACTGAAGCTCAGTCGAGCACTTTCCATGAAAATAACGATACATCAGAGACAAACTCGCAACATCTCTTCTGTGAGATTATTCACTTATTGTCTCTATAGATGCATAACGGTCTTTATCCCTGAAATTCTTTATTTGGCCAATCAATTCTGGTGTTCTGACTTCCTTACTCTTCCCACACCTTTTATAATCAGTATAGTGATTCGTATGAGGTTTGGTTAGATAACACAGGCATGTTCAGACTTGTGTAGTTATACATTGGGCGATTAGAATACATTTTACCAATTCCATGCAAGGCTGTTTTGTGCTTTTTTGACAAACAATTTCTAAAGAGATTCTACTGCGATTAGACCTCAGGTATCTCTTCTCGAATGAAACTGGTGAATAAAGTTGTTATAAATTGTAGAAAAGATATTTGCCATTTTAAACTGAAAACTTACTGAACATTTTCTCTTTTTTATTCAAACAAGCCCAGTCAGATGAAGAGAGACGCAGTGAGGCTATTACAAAATGACTATCCGCAACAAGTATTACATTATTTCAAGAACCTTTGCACAATTTTTTTTTTTTTTACATGAAACAAAAAGACAAAAACGCAATGAATAATGAAAACACAAAAAATGGCAGGAGAAAAGAAAAATGGAGAAAGAAGAAGAAAGAAAAATGAAGAAGAAAAAGAAATGGATAAGAAGTAAGAAAAATGGAGAAGAAGAAGAAGAAGAAAAGATACATGAAGAAGAGAAAGGAAGAAAAATGGAGAAGCAAAAAGAAAAATGGAGAAGAAGAAGAAGAAAAGATACATGAAGAAGAGAAAGGAAGAAAAATGGAGATGAAGAAAAGAAAAATGAAGTAAAGAAGAAAAATGAAGAAGAAAAAATGAAGAAGAAAAGAAAAATGAAGAAGAAAGAATGAAAAATAGAGAAAAAGAGAAATGGAGAATAAACAGAAAAAGAAAAATGAAGAAGAAGAAAAAAGAAAAATGGAGAAAGAAGAAAAAGAAAAATGAAGAAGAAAAAGAAATGGATAAGAAGTAAGAAAAATGGAGAAGAAGAAGAAAAGATACATGAAGAAGAGAAAGAAAGAAAAATGGAGAAGCAAAAAGAAAAATGGAGATGAAGAAAAGAAAAATGAAGTGAAGAAGAAAAAATGAAGAAGAAAGAATGAAAAATAGAGAAAAAGAGAAATGGAGAATAAACAGAAAAAGAAAAATGAAGAAGAAAAAAGAAAAATGGAGATGAAGAAAAAGAAAAATGAAAAGAAAAAGAAGTACAACCAATAAAAAAAAATGAAACATTATATTAGGCGGATCAAAACTTTATTTTAATAAACAAAATTGACAAAATTTATGTCAAAACTATTCACAGAATCAAAAAATGATTTATTTTTTTTCCATAACTCCGCAAACATTGTTTTTAAATAAAAAGTCTACATTTTTTAATGTTGAACAAGAAAATTTAACTTTTTTGCTATTGAAAAGTGAAAATTTGCTTTTTTTTTAATTTTTTTATAACCAATAAGATGTAAAGAAATCAGGTGAACGGACTAAAGATCAACGCAATAAATTTTTAAAAGCTAAATTAAAAAATAGACATTTTTACATTTAAATTATTTTAGAATTATTCATTTTTGCCAGCATTTATTTTTTTAAGTCTTCTTGGTTCTTATTTAGAAATTAACCTATTTAAAAAAAAATGTTTTTAATATTTAAGATATATGTACCCACCATGAAACAAAACATGCCATATTCCCAAAATCACATAAATTGATCAAGTAGTTTGGGTATTTTTTTTTTTTTTTCAAAGAAAATTGTTGTCAAGCAATTTTAATTCATGTGAAATCGTTAGAATTTTGGGGGACTTATCTATCGTTGTGTTTTTTGGATTTTCTTTTCAGTATGAAGATGTGGGACAGTCCCATTTTGCTTACTCATAAAATTTGATTTTCTTAGTTAAAAATAAAATTTGATAAATTTAATTTACGTGATTTTTGGAATATGATATTTTTGTTTCATGACAGGTACATACATCATAAAGATTTTTTTTGTATTTTGTGGGGGTTTTTTAGGGTTTTTCTTTTTGTAAATTAAGTCGAATTCTAAATAAGAACCTCGTTTTTGTTTTCTTTACAAAAAAATGTTTAATTTTATTTGTAATGAAATAGGATGGCAACCCAGCATTGCCCGGGATAGACATAGACAACAGAATATAAGAATTACAAATGTGCGTGTAACATCTTTATATTATAACTTGTCTCGACCTAGCCCTAACCTTAACCTAGCTTTACCCACCCCCACCTCGCTTCTCTCCCATGTATCATTTCACACCAAAGATTTCTATTTGCTTGCCTCCCCACAAGGGCAAAATTAGACATAAGACAGGTGGGGGGGGGTAGAGAATATCCATCTGCCCAAAAGAGGTCACTCTGAATACAAACCCAAAGTGGCACTGACCCAAAACAGGTTGAATTGGCTTCCTCCAAACGAGGAAGTTTCAAGGAAATATCAAATTCACAAGCATTCTTTTTTTTTTTTTTTTTTTTTTTTTTTTTTTTTTTTTTTTTTACACGGTGGTCACCACTTATCAAGGCCCGGAAGCCACTCAGGGATAAGGGTTATTGCAAGTACAGTACGTTAGTGTGGAGATTTAATGAAGTGTTTACTTAAGAGGGCGGTTCATTAGGAATTTGTTAACGTTGGACTTAAAGACATCCAAGTTGTAGTCAGGTGGGAAGCAGGCAGATGGAACAGAGTTCCACAGGCGTGCAGTTCTAAGAAAGAAGCTTTGTTCATGGAATCTACGTTTTGATTTAGGCACAGATAAAGAGTGGGCGAAATTTTTCACAGTGGATTCAGCTAGACGGGTGTTTTTCGTGAAGGATTGGCGAGGGGGGACCAGAGATTGGAGTTCAGACGAGCACCTGCCATGGAAATAACGATAAAACAAGGATAGGCTCGCAATGTCTCTTCTGTGGGAGAGAGGTTGCAGGGTAGAGAAAATGGCATCCCCCACTAAGCCACAAAGTTTATTTTGTACTCTGTCAAGGCAGGATGGGCTGTTTTTAGCAGCTCCTACCCAGATGTGGCAGCAGTACTCCATCCTTCCCCAGCATTCCCCAGTTGCTTGTATATCACTGACGACATTAGGTTTTTGCAGTTCTTGCAGGGAGGTGTCAACATTCTCCTGCATACAGCACCGGATATTCGTAAATGGTCACCCATCTTGTACTGACCAGGCTCAACATTGCTCGACTTCAATAATCTAACAAGAACCGATGTGTCATTCGGCTCCCCAAAAATGATCGCTCTGGATAGGAGAAAAAGTTTTTAAAAATGCTCCATCAAAAAGGAATTCCTCTCCTCTAACAGACAGAGACTACACTCGAAGGCCAAGAAAATGTATTTAGTTATGACTAGCAGGGCTACCTAGCATTGTCTAGTGAAAAAGTGTAACACATTTCTGTTCTCCTCCCTTGTTCTACCTCTTTTTTCTCCCCAAAAACTCTTTTTTTTTTCTTTGCCCACTCTATTTCGCTGTGTCAACACATGCACACCTTCTATAGATTCATCTAGGAATGAGGTGGCATAAGGGAATTAACTCCTAGATTAAAATAAAAATCAGAGTTACTTCCCTTTAGTTAGTTTGACTGAAAAGCCGACCTCTGACCTCCTGACAAAATCTGTGTCAGTTCGAGATCAAAGAATGAATAATTTCTTTTAAATTTCAGATATCATTCATCCGGCAGCGATGCCGATCAAGTAAATAACTTTGTGGATGTTTGTTTTGTCGTCTTTGGCTTTTAGCTGGACATGAAAATATATACACACAGAGACAACTGTCCTTTACATTATAGAATAAAAATATTATCGTTCTAAATTTTAGCAGCATCCTCCCCTCAACCCATATCTAAATAATTTTCTTTCATGTAACCTTTAAAAGAATGAATGGTGCAAAAAATAATATATATATATATCTATAATATGTGTGTGTGTGTCGGGAAAGTACTTAAAAGTAATATATCTGCTTTGCAAGTGTGTCTTGCATAGTTTCTGACTTTTTAGCTACACACACACACACACACACACACACCTTCTATAATATAAATCTCACCTGTCTGTTTAAATGTATGCATGTACGTTTGTATATCTGCCTAAAACTTTCGACAGAGGCAATGGATTTTCATGAGATCAGTATCATTTTGAAGAGCGACCCTTCGGACGGCAAATATAATAAAATTGGCCAGAAACATTAATTCCTTCACCCTCATCAATGCAATTTTCTACAGGGAGGGGTCGCTTTTTTCACCGATATTTTCAAAAGTCATCTCCTCTTTTCGATTGACTAGCCTTAATTTAAACCTTCGTCACTTCCTGTTTGGCAATGGATGCAATCGCAAAGACGTCACGTTTTTTTTTTTTTTCATGTTCTTTTTCTCCTTCGCTGCCTACTACCACTTTTTTTTTTTTCTTTTCTTAACACACACCTTCAAACACCTGGGAAACCAGGCTAGTTTATATATAAACTAGCATGGCTACCCAGTATTGCCCGGATGGACAGAAGTGGTATACTAAGGCTATTGAACAACCAACTCCCAAGCCCTAAAAAAAAAAAAAAAAACTTTTCTTCAATCAAAATAGCAGTAGGTACCTGTACGAGCACAAAAAATAAGCCATAGTAAGCAGGCAAGCTCGAACTTGTAACACGAAAGAGGAAAAGGAGGTGTAAAAAAAGCTAACGTGTTAGCTGTCTCACCCACAGCGAGTTATGACATCACAAGCCTTTGAAATGACGTCTTTTAAACATACGTTGAGATCACTAAGCATACTATGACTTGCAAAAATGTCGACGTAAAAACTGACCCCTCCTTTCAAAAAATGTCCCAGTTGACCAGCACATGATTAATGTTTTGGGCCATTTTTTAGGTATTTGTCACCTGCGAGATCGATCTTTCTAACGATACCAATTTTCTCACGGTCTGATGCGTCTGTGACAAGTTTTTGGGAGACATACAAACACACGTTTTGCCTTTTATATATTAGACTAGCGGGGGTACCTGGTGTTGCCCGAGTGTTTGTCGGTTTAAAAGAAAAAACAAAAAGTTTTGGTAGGGAGGTAGGCTCGACCCTGAAGTCTTGAGGCGAATAGCCTGATAACTTACCACGACGCTACAAGGGCAGAAAAGTGATAAAGATTCAAATTAAACGTTTAAAAAAGCAGGTGGTTAAACGAACGTCAACATGTGGATGTTGTAGGTCAAACATCGTGCCATAGTAGTAGAGAAATGAAATCACAGCATGAATTTGGTAACATGAAAGTCGCTGAAATAAAAGATATAGACGACCTCCTTTCGTAAATCGGAGATATTGTAATCTAGTAAGTATAAAAAAAGTTCTAAGAAACAGTGACCCCCTCACGACGGCCCCCCCTCCTCCAAAAGCCTTTGTTGGATATACAAAAATAAGCACACACACACACACACATTTTCCCTTTTATATTATAGAAGATAATCAACTATTAGAAAAAAAAAAAATTTTTTTCGCTGAATTTTTAAATAATCAGTGTTAATAAAGATATTAAACAATGAAAAAAAGTTTTTGTAATGGATACTCCCGGGCAACACCAGATCAGGACAAGTAAATTAAAACATTAAACGTGTATTTATAAAAGAAATACACACCGACACATCAGAAGTAGTTGCAGAATATTATTCCCGTAGAATTGATTTACTTCCTTTCAAGACGTTTAGACACAAGATCAGGTGAGGTTTTGAAAATCTAGAGCATCAGAAGGGCTACCTGCATTAAAAATAAAATGCTTGAGCAGCCTCGTCACGTTCCTCAAAAGAGAAATGGTGGAGCCTGGGAAGGCAGACCTTCTAGGACTACACCAAACAATACCTCAGTCGGATGGAACAGGACAGGTAGCGCCACAATGACCCACCACATTGAACTAACTGTCGATGACGTATCATCAACTCGCCTCAATTTATTTACCTCTTCTGAAGTAAGTTAGACACAAGGTCAAGTGAGGTTTGGAAGAAGTGCACTCTGGCCTACAAAAAATTAAGTGAGCATTCCCTGGAAAGAAGGCTTTAGGCGATTAGCAATAAACTAATCTCTCGTCAGAAGAGAAAAAGCAAAGTCTGGAAGGGTGGTCACTCTAAGACTGACCAAAACCATATCTCAGCTCAAAAGAAGCCTGGCCACTTTTGGACTGATTGTCAAGGAAATATCCTTGACTGGTTCAAACGACATCTGTTCAAGCTGTGCTAGGTAAGTAGATCCGTGTGTAAAAAAATACAATTTTCATAATTAAAATAAAAAAGAAATTGATTGTGGTGAGCTTTGGTCCGTTTTTCAACTTTTGTAAGAGTTTTCGACCTTTAACTCATTAGTGCCTATGGTCCTTTTTTAATTTTATTTTTTTTTTTTTAGGATCAGAATGATAATTAACCATATTCCAGCAACATCTGTATTCTCCAGCAATATCTAAAGTTAGTTATAAAAAATTGGGTGTCTTTCAAATATTACGTCTACTGTCTGATGTCTATTGGCAAAACTTATCTAGTTCATGTTGTTAATAAACAAAAATGGTGACAAAACAGTTCTGTTTATTTTCAAAAAATTTGCATATTGTAAAAAATATAAACAGTTGATTGATAAACTATTATAAAACATTTACATTAAATTTGGAGTTTGATTATACAAAAGTTTTGGAGTTATTTAAACAGGTGTGGCATGCTTAAGTTTGAAATTAAAGTTTTGATGATCTGTAAATCATAAGTTTCATATTTCGTATTTTTATCGCTAATAGCATTTTAATAATATCTCTTTTTTTGTTGCTTTGTTTTTTAAAGCCACTTTCTTATTTACAAACTCACATTTGTTTGTGCCTATATATATATATATATATATAGTAAGTTATAAAATGTATATGGTGATTAAGCTACACTAAATATTCTGCGTTTCATCCACTCTAGGATTCTTCTAGCCTGAAGAATCCTAGAGTGGATGAAACGCGGAATATTCAGTGTAGCTTAATCACCATATACATTTTATAACTGACTAACTAGCTCTACCTACGTATTGAGCACTTTTGAAGTAAATACTTAAAGTTTACGCATAAATCTATACTTTCGTATATAAATTTATGTGAGTAAATTAAGTAGTTATATATATATATATATATATATATATATATATATATATATGAGAGAGAGAAAAGGAACAAACCAACAAACCGTTTTTATCTATTTCGTTGGAATACTATTTCCATTATTTTTTTGTATTTTTATTTTGTAAAAAGTTATGTGTCCACATTAAAAGTTTTAAAATTTAATGAAAATAACATTTTGGTTAAAAAAAAAATGAAAAATAGATGACAGTAGTTTAGTCTGGATCTGACTAACAATTTATTTATTTTTTTACGTTTCTGAATTTTAGAGATAAAGATTCATTATTCATATTATTTGGATTATTCGAACTACTGTTCTCATCTTGCGTGTTATTTTCTCAATGTTTCGGTCAATATAACCTCAAACCTTTTTTGGGTGTATCTTGTCGAAATCTCGAATCTCTCTGTTGAACTCACGAATTTGCACAAAATTTTGAACAAAACACTTTATTTAATCCCCAATGATTTAATCGGTAAGGACCCGTAGCATAACAGATAAAGTACTTGATAAAAATCGGTTATAAGTTACCTCCTTTAGGGGTTAACGGTTCAATCCTTAGTGCAAGTGATACTCAAAATACAAGTGAAAAGTATTTCAGACTTTTACCCAGTCATGATTGATGGAGTAGGAGTGTGTGCGTTCTGTTCAAAATTTTATGCAGGTTCTCGAGTTCAACAAAAAAACTCCATACTTAAACAAGATACGCTTGAAGAATGTCGAAGGTTACATCAACTGAATCGTTATGAAAAAAACACTCAAGACGAGAATAGCAGTTTAAACAATCCAAATAATGCAATTTATCAATCCTTATCCAAAAAATTCAGAACCATCATGATATTGCATTTATATAGGTTCTGGTGCTTCTACAGAATTTGAACCAAAGTGGGGTTTTTTTTGGGGGGGGGGTCTCATTTTTAACTCTATCCTAAGTTTTAGGTTTAGTTCATCAAAATCGGTTTGGTTTGGTTTGGTTTGGTTTGGTTCAAATTCTGTGGAAGCACTAAAACTTTTGGTAATAAATTGAAGAAAAAATTGGGGCACTAATGAGTTAAACTTTCAAGGCATTTAAAAAAAAAAAAAATATTATTGTATACTTAAAATCATCTAACGAAGAAGGTGGGTTTGTCAAAAGATGAACATGTTCCATAAATCGAGAAAGAAAAAAAAACATACTTCAGACTATTTTTATGTTTTTGCTCATTTTTTGAAAAAATATACAGGATCCTGTATCTTCTTAACACACAGTGATTTTTTTTGTTTGTTTTGAAGAAAAAAAAATTAAAAAAGGATGTGGTGTTAAAATTTTTATTTCAAAGTTTGCGTAAAACACACAACATACACAAAAATAAAACTGAGTTGCATGTATTTACACAAAAACAAAGTAAAAAAAAAGAACAAAATTTTTTTTTTTTTGTAACAGTGGAAAAAATTATGACATCCCCCCCCCTTCCCTTCCCCATAGAATTTATTAAACATTTTAGTAATCGTTATTATTATTACCGACAGAAATTACTTTTTAAAAAAATGCAGTTTGGAAAATTAGTAAAAAAAAATTAATTTTTGTTTACTCATAATGATATGTGTTTTAAAAAAATTTTAGTGCTAGTCCAGGATTTAACCTAATTAAAAATACACAGAAAGATCTTTATGATGTACATACACATCATGAAACGGCAATCAATGTCATACTTCAAAAATCATTTAAATTGATCAAGTATTTTTTGTTCTAATATGAAAATCAAATTTTATGCGGAAGCAAGAGACTGTCTTGCTCTGCCATCTTTAAACTTCATCACTGGTTACCTCCCTCTTAATAACTTTTCTAGAAATAGAGATCAAAGTCAGCCTTGTAATGGCTATGATTTATTATTAATTCCTAAAAATTGTTCAAAAATTATATATATATATATATATATATATATACATATATATATATATATATATATATATATAAACTACTTGATCAGTTTATATGATTTTTGGAATATGACATTTCTTTTTCGTGATGGGTAGGTACATCATAAAATTTTTTATATATTTTTACTTTTTAATTAGGTTGAATTCTGGACAAAAAGCATCTTAAGTTGCCATAAATATCGTTTCTGAACAAAGTAGCCATTTTCTGTAGTCACTTCTTCAATATTATTGACCTTTTCATGTGATTGAAGAAAATGACCACTTTGCTCAGAACTGGTACTTACAGAAACTTTAAATGCTTATATCTCACTTTTTCGTTTCTTTATTTTTTTATTTTACTTTATTTATTTATTTTTTTGCATATTAGGTTTTCAGGACAATTATTTTGCTTTCATTTCTTTTTTTTTTAATAGTTCCACTCGAGACAAGGGAAAACAGTCATGAAATTATTTAAGTTTTGTAAAACTTTATGGCAAATCGAGACAAATACATTAAAGAAATAGCTAACACAAGAGAAAACAGTAATTATCAGAAGATTAGTTAAAATGAATTTTTGGTTTGGTCTTTAGAAATGATAACTATTTTCACAGAGTGTTTTAATTTATTTCGAAATTTTAAAAAAACAAAAAAACCCAAAACTGACTGTTTTAATTTATTTCAAAATTGTAAATTAAAAAGAAAAATCACTAAATTTAATAAATTTTGAGAATATCATCCCCAAATTGATTATCTGGTTTTAATTTAGATCAAAATTTTAATGAAAAAGAAACGCCCGTTTTCAATTAAAAAAAAAATCATTAAATTTAATAAATCTTGAGAATATCATCCCCAAATTAACTGGTTTAAATTTAGATCAAAATTTTAATGAAAAAGAAAGCGTCCATTTCCAATTAAAAAAAAAATCATTAAATTCAATAAATTTTTGTGAATATTGTCCCTTTTACAAAACTTCAATAAATCTTGTGATTGTCACCTCTTATCCTGAGTAGAACCCTATTCAAAAATGAAAAAAAAAAATAAATGCTCTGAAAACTTAAAAGTACCTTCTTTTTGGCACACATGTCACGAATGAGCATACAAAGCAATTTCCTTTAAAGTAATTCATGTCGGTAATAGTAATTTTTACCAACATTTTATATCTTGAAGAACACCACTAGTTCTTGCATTACTATATCGTCAATTTTCAATGAAACGTGTTGCAAATTTTAGCTCTTAAGCACATTTTTCCTTCGTAGTTGTTTGTGTATACACCAACTCCCCCATAAACACGGTTTCACTTTGTCATGTGTTGCAATGCCAGGATGTCAAGTATGACAGAACATTTTGCCGTAGCCTTGTAGCTCTTGCTTCCCTTACTTTTTCCTTTAGTCCTCATATTCCATCAGTGATGTTTCTGACAAAGAGGGAAGAATTACTGCTTTCTGTGTCAGATTCTATTCCATCTAACACATCATTTGATAGTTTTTGACCTGAAATTGATTTTTATTATTATTTTTTTTGGGGGGGTCCTTACATTAAGTGGCTTTATGACTTGTCTGGAGCAATTTCTATTTTAAAAAATATTACTGTACTGTATTCAAAGTAAGTTCATGTTTAGACTTGAATTTTTTTTTTTTTTTTTTTTCTACCAAAAGTTTCTTTTTCGTTTCACAGTAAACCACCAAATTACTGTACAATTTTTATTATGTAAGTAATATGTTTATAATTAATTACCAATATTCACTCAGCATTGCCCATGTGGCGATATATTACTGATCGGGAATAATTTCAAGTATATTCATTTTTTGCAAGTTTTATCTTGAATGAAAAGTTAAATATGTATATATAAAACTTGTCATAATAATGAGTTAACTCCCTTACATTAAAAAAAAAAAAATGTCTGCTCTTTATCGGTATCAATTTGAAAGTTATGAAATAATAATTTCATTAAAGCTTGGATTTTTTTTTTATTTTATGTATTCTTTATACATTTTAGTTGAACTACATGTTTTCTAAAAACTAAAAAAGTTTGTAAATATGAAGTTATTTCAGGCAAATTATTGTGTAAGTAATATTTTTATAATCGACTCTCAATATTTACCCAGCGTTGCCCAAATGGTGGTCTATTACTGATCAGAAATAATTTCAAATACATTCATTTTTACAAGTTTTGTCTTGAATGAAAAATTGAAAATAAATGTGTAATATGAGATCAACTAAAAAAAAAAATTAATGTAGTAGTGTTTATTAAAAAAAAAAAAAGAAAACTACTTATTATGTACAGATAGATTCCAAATAGTCTTAACGAATTAAAATAAATTTGTTTAATTGAAATCTAACAAATACCAATAAAAATAAGAAGCAGCCATATTTTTTTAATTTTGCCAAAATTCAAGGGCGACAATTCGATTTGACTACAGAGATTTCGTTTCTATTAAAAAAATTAAATCAGTAAAAATTGTAAAATTTGATCTTCATAATTCTGGCACTTTTGCTAGGAGCAAAGTGTAGCATCTGTTCCGGCAGATGTTGCACTTTGTGACCATTGCCCTTGTGGCAATTGGTTATTGGTACATGTAGGGGCAACCCTATATGTACCATCCCCTTCCCCTCCCTCCCCCTTCACCTCACATAAAAACCGACCTTGTGTCATATTTTGCTTACGTGGGGAAGCAAATAAATACCTACTTGATCATTTTACGTAATTTTTGGAATATGACATTTTCGTTCAATGACGAGTACATACACTATATATATATATATATATATATATATATATATATAAGTGCAGTTCTAAATAAATACCAAATTAGAGTCTGAAAAGTTAGCGTTTGTTTGAATGTTCCAT
>NC_136515.1:75070105-75105105 GCF_053919585.1 Euprymna scolopes
ATAAACATTTTTGTAGGAGGTTCATGTCGCCTTATTTTCAGTGATGTGACTAACTAATGAACATAGATGATTAACCATTGAAAAATGTTTATAATGAAGTTTATCTTGCAGAAGGATATATATGGTTGGATATTGTATGTAACCAGTAAAATAGATTGGAATTCCTTTTTTCATTTTGTGAATAACTCACCTCATAAAATTTTGCAATTCATTGACCAGACAGAAGTGAAAAATAGAATTGGCGAGAGTTTGTTGGATTAATAGTTATTGAAATTTTTAAAAAAATGCTATTTAAAAAAAATTATTATTTATATTAAAAATTATAAAACAATGTCACGTACGTGTTTTCACCTTGTGTCCACATAACTTATGCAATGAATCGTTATTTTAAAAAGGTCGGTGTTATTTTTAGTAAAATTTCTGGTTTCTAAAGAACCGATCATTACATTATTGGGGGAGTTGGTGTGTGCAAAATAAAGAGCTTTTAAAAAAAAAAAAAAAAAAGAAAGAAATTAAGTCAATCAAGGGAGAATACTCTTCCCCATTTTTACCTAATTATGCCCCTTGCCATTTGAGTACATATCTTGCTACACCAATGTGAGCTGACTTGCTAGATTTTCTTATATTCTTTGCTTTGTGTCAACGCTTAACAGAAACATTTTCAAACAGTTAAAACATTCTGAAAGAAACATTTAAAAAAGAAAGAAGGGTTTTCAAAACAAACATTTTTTTTTTAAACTTTATAAGAAAAAAGTTTTGAAATTTTTTTTTTTTTTTCGGTGGAGGTGGATAATTCTGATTATTTGGTTTATTCAGACTGCTATTTTCATCTTGACTATTTTCACTTTTCAGTCGATGTCATCCTCTGACCTTTGGCGCTTCTGTTTCTGAGGAGGATTATCTAAGGGAGATAACTCCCATTTACTAAAACAAAAAGAAGCTTTGCCAAAGCAGTTTATGAAAATCAATAAAAAAAAAAATTTATCAAATATTGATCACATATGGTTTTTGTTTTCATGCCAAAAGACATATCCAGAAATTGTTGGGGACCAAGACTGAGATGTTCCACTTTCATCTTTTGGAGTTTTTTTTGGGTTTTATTTTGCAAAAAAGGGAGAAGTATTCTCTCGCAAAATTTTTGTTATAAGTGATCAATATGTGATATGATTTTTTTCATTAATTAACACAAGTTCATTTATTTTTTGTAGTTTTGGCATTGTTTCATTGTTACAGCTTATTTATTTTTGATTTTGTGTACGTTAATTAACAAGGTTAATTATTTTATTACTTAACATTTAATTAAAAAGCGTTTAATTATTTTATTACTTAACGTTATTTCCTTTTTAGTTTGTTAATTAACTTGTTTCCTTTTTTGACTGATTATAATTGTTCAGGTATATTATTCGTATATCAATATTTTTCGTTTGTATTAATTTTTGTGATTATTATTCAAACGTTGGTGTATTCATCTTTGTGAAAGTTTGTTAATTTATGTTTCATTTTCGTAAACTGTTTAGTCAATAGAAGTTATGTCCCTTAGATAATTCTCCTGTAAAGCAGAAGCACCCAACCTTCTTCGGATGCATATTATTTTTTTTTTAACTTAGGAATGTATATGAAACTTCGAATCAAACCCTTCATTCAATGGCACAACAGATAAAACCATTGAAGAAAAATCTGGTTTAACTTACAGTTTTTTGGAGGTTGAAGGTTCAATCTTCATTACAGACAATACAAATTAAGAGTAAAATTAAAAAATTACTCATTATTTCTACCTGCTCATGGCTGATAGGATGAGAACAACCCACTCCAGTACTGAAATTGTGTAGAAGTTCCTCAGTTCCACAGAAAAATCCCATGTTTGCAAAAAAAAAAATGCACCTGAAGGAGATTGGTACTACATCGGTTAAAACGCTATGAAAATAACAGCCAAGATGAGGATAGTAGTAAGAATTATCCGAATAATACAAATTGTCAATCCTCATCTCAAAAATTCCAAAACATAAAGAAGTATAACAGATTATTTTTAAAAAATGTAATTAAATAAATAAAATATTTTAATTAAAAAAAATTTAATTGCGATATATTTCTGATAATTCAACTAAAATTTGGTCAAAATTGGCTGCGCAGAAATAGTTTTGTTTAAAAAAAGATGAAGTTAAATTTGGGTTGTGTCTTTAATAGTCCAAAAATTGATACGTCGTAATTTCATTTGAATCTATTACATTCATAGCTTGGCTATTTTAAGATACATAGAAAGAGTAGACAAAAATTATAGTAAACATTGCAATTCATTTATATATATATATATATATATATATATATATATGCTTACATTGCATCTTTGTTTCTTGTTTCTGCACTTACTTGCAGGCAAGTTAACATATTTTTTTTTGATTTTGTCCCAGGTTCTGAAATATGGCCGATATATCACGGGTTATTCATTCATTTAATTCACCCCATGTAGTTTTATAATTTTTTTTTTCACCCCTCTCTTCGCCTCCATTTTTCAATTGTGTAATTCTTTTATTTTAATCACTTCCGACACGATCTCTTGACAAGGGTCGGACAAAAGGTACCTCAAGGTTCTTTTTTATTTTAGTTGAATAGTCTTGACTATTTTTAGTGTCTATTTTTTCTCCTTGCATCGATTTTTCCCCAAATTCTAATGACTCCACTTATCCTTTTAAAAAACTGTAATAAAATTTTGTACCACAAAAAACCTTTATATATATATATATATATATATATATATATATATATATAGCCTGGACTTTATTTGCAATATCCTTTTAACCTACACATTTCTGTATTGTTATTAACTTTTTATACAAATATGACTTCTCTCATAATTTGTAGCTTTCAATTAACGTACTAACCAGCAAAATTATAGCTTGCCTATGAATATTATTTTGATAACCACTTTCTCCTGAGGATAAGTGTCATTCTTTGAAACTCTATGGAGTAAGGAAAACTTAAGTTTTTCAACAAACTTTCATGAGAAACACTCATCTAGCTGACAATGCTATCAATAATTTCCCCCACTCTTTATCTGTGCCTAAACCTAAACGTAGATTCCATGAAGAAAGCTTCTGCAAACCTGTGGTAATCTCTTCCATTTACCTGCTTTTCTGCTGACTATAATATGGTCGTCTTCAAGTCCAATGTAAACAAGTTCTTGATGAGCCGTTCCCCTTAAGTAATCAAATTTACCAAATTTCCACTACTAACAATTATTACATCATTGTCCCATTGACCACTGTACACTTATCAGTCCTTATCCTCAAGTGGCCTCTGGGCCTTGATAAGTGGTGACTCCTTTGTAAAAAAAAAATAACAACAATAAATTGTTGAAAATTTTAATTTAGAGAGTTTAATTTAAATTCCTTATATGACGTGACGTGTCCCTTAACCCTCCGGATCGTGAGGGGCACTGCATTATTTCATGCTGGCCTGCTTCCCGGTTGAATACAACATGGTAGCCTTTAAATCCAATGTAAACGGGTCGTCCCCATAAATAATCAAATTTTACCCAATTTACATCATTAACAATTACTTAACTACCACCTTATATTTTTTAACCCTTATCCTCGAGTGGCCTTCAGGTCTTGATAAATGGTAACTTCCAAGTAAAAAAAAAAAGAAAGAGATCTGTTACCAGAAGGAAAGCATTTAAACAATGGTTAATTCTTGATGTGAAAAAAAATATTTATTGCAAGTGAAAAATAGCTTAATTCTGACGGGAAAATTTCACATTTTGCCCGACAAAAGCATCGGAATTATTTACACCACTCTAATTTTATATTCAAATGAAGCAACATTATTTGTTTTCACAGTATACTGACCTTCATGGGGTGCAGGTCAAAAGTTTCCTCAATAGGGGGTATTCACAAAGTCTTTAAACAATTTTATAAATTCGTTAAAATATTTTAAGGGCTTTAAAAATATTTTTTTTTACATAATAATAAGTTATTAAAATTTTAATGACATTTTTTTTTTAGTTTCAAGAATGAATTAGAAAAAAGAAATAATTTATTAATAACCTGTAGCAAAGATTATACGTATTATATGTGATTGTGTTGTGTCAGACAGGAACAAAAACGATCAGTTCATAACCATTTATTCTTGATATTAGGTCTACAGAATTGATCAGACACGTCTTCTTTCCTCAAGAATAAGAGTACCATCCAGACCTCCACTACAATAGCACAAAGGGTACTAGAATCCTGAGGAGGCTCATCACCACTCAAATTCCAAAGAAAACAAATAGCTGTTACCAACAAGAGATCAATGGTAAGTGGCTGCTGTGATAACACAGTGATTTGCAATGGTTATCGAAAGAAACAGAAAGTGATGGAAATCTGGGGAGACTTGTTGTCACTCAGATTCCAGGGGAACGCTACTTCTTATTGCCAATAAGTGATCACTGACGATGAATTGTGAAAGAACTCTGAGTGAGGAAAATGATAATAAAATGAATGTCACTCTTTTTTTTTTCGGCCAAAAGTGTTTATTTAAAATTGTCAACAAGACGACATAATTTGAGGTTGGAACAATTCATTTAAAAATGAGTAAGAAAATTTTTTTTACATTAAATAATAAGGTAAAAAATTTGTTTACATTAAATGATAAGGTAAAAAAATTTGTTTACATTAAATGATAAGGTAAAAAAAATTTTTTACATTAAATAATAAGGTAAAAAAAAAAAAAAAAGATTAATAACCAATCACCATCTTTGCTGGTTGGATGATCTCGATTTTTTTTTTTTTTCTTGTAACTGTATGAAAGGTGATAACTACGGCTATGACAACAGCATATTCTTTTTATTGTTTTGACTCTCGAGTATATATCGACACAGTTAGATACAATTAATCAACCGAGAACCACATCACTCTACATAAAAACATATAGGATATTAATGGATATATACCTGAGAATCGAAACAATGAAAAGAATATGCTGTTGTCATAGCCCTAGTGATAACATACGCACACAAAATGCTTTAGCGCATAACTAGCAGGCCACCCGGCATTGCCCGATCATGAAATACGCATGTCAATTGTTTACTCAATCCAACGTGGCCCTTTTTGGAAAGCTTGATTCACCAGACATCAAAGGATACCAAGGAAAGTCAATATGGACAACTCAGTTCAGTTCGAAGTTAATACATGCACAATCAAAAGCTACTCCTTCTCGGACTATTCTTTTATGAACTATTCTTTTATTCGTCTTATAGAAAACTAGCAGGGCGCCCAGCGTTGCCCAGTCATAAAATACGCATAAATATTATACCTTAATTAATGCAGAATTCTTATTTATTATAAACAGAAATGCCGCAGGTATTAAACGTAATGTTAAATTCCTTTTTACAAAAAATTAAATTAAAAAAAAAAAACAGAAAGAAATTAAGACATGTGCATCCGAGTATTATGTTTTTTTTCTAAGCAGTTCACTTCTTCTAAGTAAAAAAAAAATGCACAAGCTGAGATCGAAACTAAAACTTAAAAACAGTGAGTCAAGTATGATAACCATTAGGCCAGCTTGACATGATCTTTAAAATATGTTTTCAAACGTACTTGCTCTTACCATAAGGAAGCTGTCATGAGAACGATTCATGAACGCACATTCATGAAACAGTTAACAGATAAAAGTCTGATAACCCTAAGTATCAATTTTCATATTTTGATCCCTTAGCAGCCCTTTTTTTTTCAGATGAAAACTGATTAAAAAGTTTTCCACATGTCTGAATTGTCCTTTGCACCAAATTTCAAGTTTGTAGATCAAACATTTATTGAGTATATAGGTTGAGAAGTGTCCTCACACAAACATACAAACACACAAACACACGCACACGTTCTCACTTTCATAGATATATAGATTATACAGATAGACACAAAGAATATCAAAAGAATTTTTACGCATATCATATTTTGGACTATGAAGTCAACCCAAATTTTATGTCAAGTTTTTAAAACCAAAAAAAAAATACAAACAAAAAAAAGGTCGATATGATCCAAAATAGTAATAAATAATAAAAGGTAAAAATATTTAAAAAAATAAAAATGATTGGGGGATCGGGGCAGTAAATAGGTTACGATAGATCTTATGAATACGGATTTAAAGAGAAGATAATGTTTTCGTGGTAACATCATCGCTGTTTCTTGTTATTGTTGACTAATACCCCGTTGATGGATGTCGCAGGGGGGCTGGTGTAAGCGAGTCGAGACACTGCGTAGAACGTGACGTTCTTGAAGTCGTAGGCAGCTGTTACATGGTAGCCCATATTGGTGTACGCAATTACATATTCACACAAAGAAAACCAACTGAAGGCTGTAAAAAATAAAAATAAAAATTATTCAAAAGAGATTACATATTCTTCAAGAAATATGCATACATTAAAACAAGCCAACTTTTTTGCTTTGTTTAGTCAATTCAAGCAACGCACAAAATTTTGTCTGGATAATAAGAACTGCTTGTATAGATCTGGCATTTGGGACGAGATCATTTCCAAATCAAAAACTCTAATGAAATATATAATAATAATAATAATAATATATACTAGCGGCATCTTTCATATATAATATATTGCTGCTGGGCATTCTGTTGGTGTTCAGCTTGAATGAAGACACCATCATATTATTGTACCTATTTACTATGCCTCCCCACGGGACAGAGTTAGACACCAGGGTCGTTTTTTAACGTGGAGAAAAGGTACAAAAATAAAAATTGTCTCAGTCGTGAAGGATTTCTCCTCCACTGAAAGAGAACAAGAAATTGAAGTGCAGCATCTGAAGAACAGATACTACACTTTGATCTTGACCAAATTGTAGCCCTTTTGTTAAAACTGTAAAAATATTTATCTAAGCAAGTCTATATATTAATACAATAGCGTGTAGAATATTAAAAAAGATAGAACAATGAAAAAAAAAGGTGAGTTATTTATTTTCCCCTATTTGATAATGTAAGCATGCCCGTTAAAAAACAATATAAAATAGTGATTTTTTAAAAAATAAACGGCCGAAAAACTTGTGTTATCGTTTTTTTCTACAGAATAACTTAAAATGAATTATTTCTTAACAACTTTTGCATTTACCAGAAAGATAAACCCTAAATTTTATAGAATTAAAAACAAATATAGCGGTGAGAACACGCTAATCGAATACTGTCTGGAGCATTCGTAAATGTGTATTCCAGAATTAAATCTCAACCAATAAAATTTGCCGGAAACACACAAAAGAACATACACACATAACATATTCACACAAAGAAAACCAACTGAACGCTGAGAAAAATAATGAAAAAATAAGAAATAAAAATAAAAATTATTCAAAAGAGATTACATATACTTCAAGAAATATGCATACATTAAAACAAGCCAACTTTTTTGCTTTGTTTAGTCAATTCAAGCAACACACAAAATTTTGTCTGGATAATAAGTACTGCTTATATAGATCTGGCATTTGGGCCGAGATAATTTCCAAATCAAAACCTCTTTCTAATGAAATATATAATAATAATAATAATAATAACATATATATGCACATATATGGCATAATTGGAAACATATTATAAGGTATTTACAGCTTCTCTTCCAATTTTCGCATTTTAATCATGTCAAAACACACGTTATTTCCTTTTGACGGATTGATTGTTGCTATTTCTTCTGATGAGTTAAGGGCAAAATAGATTCACTAATTGATATAATAATTAAGTGATTGATTTTGTGCTACGAAACAGATACTGTCAAGAATTGTAAATGTCAACTGAATTAAAAGAATAAATTACAAGATGGTTAACATTATGAACTTTGGAATATAAACTTTTGTCATTTATTCACTATATGCATATATACATATAATTATTACTATAATAATTTTTAATACCTACAGACACTAGTGTTTCATCCTTTCGGGAATCATCGGAGTAGTGAGTTACGATTACAGCCGTTCAGGAGATTTTAACCCGGCCACGAAGCCATCTATAATTCAATTAGCAAGGAACAAACCACACAGCCAATGTTAACCATGAGAAATACAATTGAAATTAACATTTATATAAAGTGTAAATGGCAAGACAGCTAGAGTGATCTTATGATTCTAACATCATGCGAACTGAATTGGCCAACTTTTAATTTCAACTTAGAGTGCTCAACAATAAGAACAGAGTTCTTAAAGGGCCTGGCATAATTATTACCATAATTGTTTTTAATATTTACAGACACTAGTGTTTCATGCTTTTGAGAATAATCAGTGCAGGGAGTTTCGATTACAGCCGGTTGGGTAATTCGAATCTAACCATGAAGCCATCTTTGACTCCATTAGCAAAGAACAAGCCACATGGCAAACAAAATAATATATATATATATATATATATACACACACACTAGCAAGCCATCTGGCATCACCCAGTCATGCTTTAATATGATAGTATAATTCATGCAGATTATATACCGGGATACAGCATTAATTTTTTCCAGAGTTGATGAAATCACCATATGGTGGGGCCTAAGCCAAATTTTATACAGTACATATTAAAAATTAGTAACAACATACAGTACAGTATATAATACACATGTATATAATCAAATAATGACATGTATATATAATCAAATAATAACATGTATATATAATCAAATAGCATTATAAATAACATTGTAAAGTGGGGCAAATACCGTAACCCAGGACTGGAAAAATATTGTATTCCACATCGTAACCTGAAAAAATTGTATCCTGGGACCACCATATCCTGGGGTTCTTCCTTATTTATCATTATAAAAACAATTCTCTATCGATTACTTTATTAAACCTAATATATGATAGTGAGATCAAAACTATATATATATGACTTGGATGCCATCAGCTAGAATCGAAACCAAAACATACAACTATCCACACTTATTCCTTAGCCTCTGAGCCATGCCCATATATACATATATATATAAAATATATTATATATATACTAGCAGTTCGATCTGGCTTTGCTCGGGCCCTATGTACTGTTCATAACTTTATGTGCATATGTATATATTTAAAAGTGTGCATATATACAGTAATGCATTTCTATATAATAGGCTTCCTTAATTACCATAGAGAAAAGTTGGTAAGGACCGCAGAGGACAAACTTTTTTTAACTTTGACTCCAATTTTGACCCTTTAACATTTATTGTTTCAAATCAAGTTAAAATGTTTGACCCATGTCCAAGTAACCTACATCTAAAATTTCAAGTGTTTAGACCCAAAATTGGTGGAGGATTTTGGTATAGTCTGCAATGGTCAACTCTGTAAACTTTGACCTCTTGCCAGCCAAATTTTCGCCCAAAAGCTGATTAAAAAGCTTGCTGCATGTCTGAATGCCCTTTATGTAAAACTTCAAATGTTTAGACCCAAAATACACACACAGACGGACAGACACACACAGACATTTTCACTTTTATATATATACATAAATTCACCTCTCATTCTGTTTTTTAAAAAATGGAATCGTCCGATTGTCAAAGACAAGATGCAAGGAAGCAAGCAAGGTCCACAGAGTTTTATAATTATTTTTTTCTAATTTTCTTCCTTTGAAGATTGTAACACTGGGTATGGGGCAGCCAAACCAGCTGTCAACATTGCCCTGCTTTTTATTAAAACCAACCGAGAGCTCTTTTTAGTATCCTCATTGTTCCCTTAAGTGCAATTGTCTGGATCTCTTTTGCACTTCGTTCACCAGGAATATTAGCTAGGTAGAACTTCGGGTTCTTCTTCATAAGTCCTGTGGCACCTATAATAACTGGTATGATCATATGTATGCATGCATGTACATATATTCATACATAAAACGATTGGGGTTTTATTAAGTAAAATTATCTCCATGGTGTGAATGCGGTATTGTGGTAAAAGAGGCTGGCTAATAATAATCTCAAGCTATTGTAGACAAATAGAAAGACCCTCGACCCTCCCCCTTCACCTCCAAAGTCAACAAGGCTTCATGCCTAAGTGTATTAGAGATTGTATTTGTTTCTATTATTTTAATGTTTTTTTTTTCATTACTATTACTGTAATATTGTATTGATATGATGGCCAATAAATTAAATATATAAGATCAAAGTGTAATACCTGTTCTAATGTTACACTCAAGTTAATTTATCCTTTATCAATGTAGGGGGGAAACCCTTTTATACTAAGGCAATTTTTATTTTTGTCAACTTCCAAAGTGCCCTTTTTTGGGGATCAGAGCGTTGATGATGTAAAAAAAAAAAAAATTCACATAAATAAAAGGTACCTGAATTTCCATGAAGCATTTCCTCCAATTTTTTACACTTTCAATTCAGATTTTGATTCCAGAAAATGTCTCAAATTATAAGCTTAAAAGGTCTTAAGAAGAAATATAAATTCAAGGAAAACTTGCTTAATTGGTGTCTAATGACTGTAAAATACTCCAAAGAAAGTGAAAATTGGGGAATATTTATTGAGATATTGTTAAAATTTGACACAATATATCTCAATTTTCATGAAGAGTGTCTACCGATTTTATTTTTAATATGTTTTGTATGAAACTAAATATAGCCTGCATTACCACACCTTACACAAATCAGCTCTCTTCACAAATTCGGTGGATTAGCTTAGGAGTTAATCTTGTACATACAAATATGTATCCAACGTAAAAACGAAGTCGAAGGTCATTCATGAAACGCTATACCCTTCAGTAACAACAAGACAAAAAAATGAAAATAACAATATCAATCTGATGCTCCAGGACAACACCGAGTTGGATTAGCTTAGAATATCCATTGTATCATGAGTAAAAATTAATTCTCTAAGCAGAACAGGTTTGCACTACTTTTATATTTCTTTATGAAGATCCAAATCAAGATATATTGCTATGGAAAACCTTATGTCTAGAATCCTTATTTTGATTTTGATCAAATTCTTCAACAGATCTTGATTCTAGAAAATGTTTTAAATTATAAGCTTAAGGTGTCTTAAGAAGAAATATAAATGCAGGGAACCTTGCTTAATTGCTGTCTAATGACTATGGATTAAATTCAATGCTATCATCTAAAACATTTCATTTTTCAAACAGGAGTTTGTGCTTGATTCAATTTTGATCAAAACTAACTACAGACCTTGATTCTAGAAAAAGTCTCAAATTATAAGCTTAAGGTGTCTTAAGAAGAAATATAAATTCAAGGAATCTTGCTTAATTAGTGTGTAATGACTATGGACCAAATTCAATGCAATCATCTGAAATATTTAAATTTTCAAATGGAAGGTTGTGATCATATCATGCCCCGCCTTCCCCCGAAAAACCTTTTAAAATACTCCAAAGAAATTGAAAATTGGAGAATATTGTTAAAATTTGACACAAATCATTTTAATGAAGAGTGCCTTCCGATTTTTTATATGTTTTGTACAAAACTAAATAAAACTAAATATAGCCTGCATTACCACACCTTACACTTAGAAGCTCTGTGAATCTGTACACAGAAATATATAAACATATACTCAGTTTTATCTAAGTGGAGCGTTATATGGAAGTGTGTGTGTGTGTGTGTGTGTGTGAAATTTTCAAAATCAGAACAGAACCAAATCAAGACAGTGGATCATTTATTATTGTCATGTGTGTTTCATAGAAATGATTGCGGACTTGCAAACCGCAAATAATATTCGCAATATGTTCAGACTTACCTAATGGTTCGCAAAAGAAACGATGTCTGACAAAGAAAAACAAAAGACCAGCAGTTGCCACCAGGATACTTATAAACATCACAACTTTCCATTTCAAAGACTTCTCATCCTGAAAGAACAGAAAAAAGAGAGACATTTATACAAAGAGAAACATCTATCTAGTCTATTATATATAAAAAAAAATATGTGTTTGTATGTCTGCCAAAAACTTTTCATAGACGCATCAAACCATGACAAAACTGGTATCATTAGAAAAATCAATCTCTCGGATGAAAAATATCTAAAAATTGGCCAAAAAAGTTTAGCTGGGCCGTTTTTTGCAAGGGGGGGTCAGTTTTTGTGTCAACATTTTTGCAACAAGTCATCATACGCCTACCAATCTCAACGTATGTTCATAAAACATTATTTCAAAGGTACGTGACGTCATAAGCCACCGTGGCTGAGACAGCTAACGTATTAGTTTTTTTCACCTACTTTTCCTCTTTCGCGTTACAGGTTCGAGCCTATCTGCCTACTGCGGCTAATTTTTTTTTTTTTTTTTTTGCACTCGTACAGGTACTCATTGCTATTTTGATTGAAACATTTTTTTAGGGTTGAGGGTTGGGTTGCTCAGTAGCCTTAGTATACCACTTTTCTCCACCCGGGCAACGCTGAGTAGCCATACTAGTTTATACATAAAACTATAACATTTTGTCTATTACATGTTGCGTATTACATGTTGTGCATTTTACTATTCCAGCAGTTTCTTTCCAAAAACTGTAGGCTTGTGGAGCTGTCTTCCTGGTAGGAGGAAAGCAGTCAGCAGAAGGAGAGTTCCACACACCTACAGTTTTTGGAAAGAAACGACCAGAATAGGAAAATGCATTACAATGAGCTATAAAAACAGCGAATTGATGACGACCAGTAGACCAACACGTCAAACAAGCTTAAAGAAAAAAAAAAAAGAATAAACAGGACAATTCTGAAGAACACACACATTAATGAAAGTGGGAGCCTCCGTCTGGTCTCAAAAGACAATGGTACTCCTTGTAAGGGCAGCTGCACATGGAATTATAAGGAAAGAGTTAATCCCCAACCACACTTCTCCTGAATCAACACTGCTTGAGTTCAGTGGCAAGGAGAAGTCCAGGATGATTGAAAATAATGCCATGATAAGCAGAGAGTGCATACAGCACCTAGAATTCTCAAATGGTCATCCATTTTAGTACTGACCAGGTTCAGCATTGCTTAACTTTGGTGATCTGACGGAAACCGGTGTGTCAATGTGATTATGGCATCTAAGCTTCAGCCTCTGTCCCATCGACGAAACGTTGCATCCCTCTGCCTGTTCTACAAGTATTTTAATGGTGAGTGCTCTGACGAACTGCAGACACTTGTGCCTCCACGACGTAGACACCCTCGACAAACCCGACAGGCAGCTAAATCCCACCCCCACACAGTAGAGATCCCTAGATGTAAAAGATCTTTCTACTCCAGTAGTTTCTTCCCCAGAACCGCTAGACTCTGGAATTCCATTCCAAGTTCCTGCTTCCCCAACTGTACTGACATGCGGAAGTTCAAGTGCAACGTGAACCAACATCTTGCAGCCCAAATCCCAGCGTAGTGCCCCAGTAGTTTCTGCCCCTGATAGTAGCCCCCTACACCAAAGTGGCAATGCGCCGTGTTTGGGGTGAAAATGTAATAAAAATAAAAATAAAAAAAAATAGTATTTATAGAAAAGACTGAAATTAGAAACATCAGACGAAGCAGAGAAAAAAGTTGTGGTTAATCAAATTACGTTTCTGCAATTAATTAAGAACCCTCAAATAAGACAGAGATCCCCGAGCCCAAATATGACAACAGTGCCCTATACGTATAATTATTCATCAGACTACTGTTCTCATCTTGAGTGTGATTTTCACAACTTTTTGGTCGATGTAACCTCCGACCTTCTTCAGGTGTATCTTGTCGAACTCTGAAATGTTTCTGTCAAACTGAGGAATTTGGACGGAATTTCGAACGGAACCCTTTATTTACTTCACGGGGGTAGTATGCTCTTGTTCTGTCAGTTTGACTGGATAGAGGTCCTAAGTAATGCCATGACTGGATAGAGGTCCTAAGTAATGCCATGACTGGATAGAGGTCCTAAGTCCTCAAGGACCCATGGCGCAGTGGTTAGAGTACTGGGAAAAATCAATTTCAAAAATGATATTCTCCTGAAGGTCGAAGGTTCAATCTTCAGTGTGGGCGACCGAAAAATACATTTGTGAATTACTTAGGTCCTCTACCCAGGAACAAGAGCACGCTACCTCCGTGAAGTAAATAAAGAGTTCCGCTCGAAATTCCATCCAAATTCCCGAGTTCGACAAAATACACCTGAAGAAGGTCGGAAGTTACATTGACCGAAACATTGTGAAAATCACACTCAAGAGGAGAACAGTAGTCCGATAAAGAATGCAAGTAAGCAATTCTCATCTCAAAAATTCAGAAATGTCAGTGCCCCATACATAGTGGATTTGTAAAGATAGAGAAATAGCCTCTGGTATGAAAAAATGTTTAGAGTGATAGAGAGAAACGATTTTATGAGAATCAGAAAGAGCAATGGATTCAATATTTGAAATCCAAGAAAGATTTGCTTAGAAAATAAGACCAAGAAGTTTTAAAGTTGATTTTTTTCTCAAGAGCAGAGACATACGAGTCATAATCACATATGAGAAAGGAAAGGGACACACCTACGAAATTAATATTAAATTTATCAACTAGGCTCCAATCCCTGTCGCATCACTGCAAGTTTGCATCCCTGTCCCTGTTTTACAAGTATTTTAACGGAATGTGCTCTGATGAACTCATTGCACTTGTGCCCCTTGAAACCCGCTTAGCAACAAAATCAAACCTCTTCACTGTTGACATGGCAGAAATCTTTCTACTAATAAATGCAACTGTCGGACTGACTGTCCAGGACGTATCTTCGTCTGGTATGAACAACACAAACTCAAGCTCAACTAAATGCCAGAAATCTACTTTGATAACTTCTTCCTCGAACAGCTAGACTTGGGAATTCCCTTCCTGCTACCTGCTCCCCTGACTGTACTGATACGCAGAAGTTTAAATGTAATGTAAACCAACATCTTGTTAATCTTTCTTAGGCATCGTCCCAATTAGTAGCCCCTTACGTCCAAGTGGAGATGTGCCTTGCTAGGGATGAGCGTGAGTTAAAAACTAATAAACATTTACATAAATATATTAAGATTGTGTAATAGAAGGTATTATTTATCCAAACAACTATGCCTCTGTTCAGCCTATCAGGGTCGAATTGGAGAGAAAAATGAGTTCAGCTTTAGACAGCTAAGAGAGTCTGTCGTGAATTACGATTTATGTTAAAAGGAGTTGGTACAAATTGATGAGGAGTTCGGACATTTTCTTTGTTCAACAGACATCTTTTTGTTTTCGGATGTTGGTTCATTCACGTGTGAATTTATTGCCAATTGGGAAAAAAGAAGGAAAAACCACTGCTGCTGCTCCCTAGATGAATAAGCATTCTTGTGGGAAGACCAAGAACGAATCCAACTCTAGTCTGTGTTTTGTTCTCAACTCGAAAGAATTTACATGACCGAAATAGTAATTAATTCCCTAAAAATATCGTTCAGTCACAAAAAAACTATCGACAATCTTTCACATTGATTGCTAATTTATTTGAATTTACAAAAATTATTTTGAAAGAAAAAAGTCAAATTAAAGAAACAAAATTTTAATATTCAGAGTTACGTCCCTTGAATCAATTTCAATTTATTCCCCTTGGAACCATATCGGCTGTTGTGATACAGTTTGAGTTGGTGTTGTTCATACCAGACAAAGATACGTCCTTGACAGTTAGTTCGACAGTGGCTTTATTGTTATCAGGCCGAGTTATGGTTCTGCTCAATTTTAGGTTGTCTTCTCTCCCAGGCATTACCTTTTCTTTGAAAAGAGGTTTGTTTATTGCTAATCGCCTAAGGCACTCAAATTAAAAAAATCATTTTGGTCTCAAAAAACAGGCACAAATTTTTCAGATTCCAATACCCACAAAAGTTCCGATTTTCCTGATTCCGATTAATCGTCCCCACACTAATATACATACCAATTCGTTTTATCGCCTAGATACTTACTTCTTCCGTAATCTTATCACGAGTCCATTTAAAGATGACAGTGTTGAGAAGCATGTAACAAAGGGAGGCCACCATGAAGACAATGAAAATTTTCTCGTGGATAGCTGCAAAACAGAAAAAAATGAAAATTATACATTTTTTAGATGAGGATTAATCATTTGGATTATTCACATCATTTCGACTACTGTTCGCATCTTGAGTTTTTTATCTGCACAACATTTTGGCCAATTTAACTTTAGAGCTTCTTCAGGAAAATCTAACTTGGAAATCTTTCTGTCAAACTCGGGAATCTTTCCGCCAAACTCCGGAATCTTTCTGCCAAACTCGGGAATACTTCTGCCAAATTCGGGAATCTTTCTGTCAAACTCCGAAATCTTTCTGTCAAACTCTGAAATCTTTCTGTCAAACTCTGAAATCTTTCAGTCAAACTCCGAAATCTTTCAGTCAAACTCCGGAATCTTTCAGTCAAACTTGGGAATCTTTCAGTCAAACTCCAAAATCTTTCAGTCAAACTCCGGAATCTTTCAGTCAAACTTGGGAATCTTTCTGTCAAACTCCGGAATCTTTCTGTCAAACGCAGGAATCTGTCAAACTCGGGAATCTTTTTATTTAGATATGGATTAATCATTTGGATTATTCACATCATCTCGATTACTGTTCGCATCTTAATTTTTTTTATTCACACATTTTGGTCAATTTAACTTTAGAGCTTTTTCAGGTTTATCTTGTCAAACTCGGAAACTTTTGCCAAACTCGAGAATCTTTCTGTCAAACTCGAGAATCTTTCTGTCAAACTCGAGAATCTTTCTGTCAAACTCGAGAATCTTTCTGTCAAACTCAGGAATCTGCACAGAATTTTAAATAGACCCATTTATTTTAACCACGGAGCTAACACATTCTCGTTCTGTCAGTCATGACTTGGTGGAAGTCCTAAATATGAGGCTAGTATCAAAAGTAAAACCTCCTATTCTTTTTTTTATTAATTCAAAAAGTTGAAGAGGTATATGAAAACAAGATTGGTACCACTAAAACGAGCGACCCTTTGTGCTCCTAAATATATTTTTCTACATAGTCAACTGCATTCTCAATGTATTTTTGCCAGAAATTCAATGACGCATATCTACTTCTGATGCACATCCATGACAGAGGTTGTATTTTTAGGATCTCACGTCATCAATATCTGTAACACAGAGATAAAACTTCCCAACTAAGCCAATTTTTATAAAATTTCACACAAAGGAACTTCATGTGTCTGGTGTTGACCTTAGATAGGTTTTGTATCAGAGTGTCTTCGATATGTATCGATAATTGAAATAATCCAATGAAAGAAAGAACAGGCGATTTGAACCAAAGTTAACACCTTACACAGCCTAACATCACAAGCGCATTTGAGAAGTTTTATTACTACATAAGCCAAAAGACTAGACATATTGCTGTTAAGAATTGTGAATGTCAACATGTTGGAATAAATTGTAAGATGGTCAACATCATGAAATTTGGAATATAGACTTTCGTCATTTGTTTGTGATATGCTCTGTATTTATATTGAGCTTCATAAATTAAGGGTTAGTATAAAAAAAAAAGGTGAAATATAATTGAAAAAGTCACATTTCCACAGAAATAAGTGTGTATGAATCTATGTTAGCTCTCTAGGCTTTTTATCGGAATGACAACTATTTGTTGGGAACCAATAAAGAATATATTGTTTACTTACGATAGTTTTCTTTATTTGAAATGTAAGTTACACCAATGAGACTGGAATTTTCTATGATGTTCAGCCAGAAATTGACTTTTGTAAGCACCACAAATAATCGGTGATGCTGCTTCGGAATGTTCTGCAAGTAGCCGTTGTATAAGTTGTAATACATGAATGCTACCGCGAATCTGGGCGTGCAATGGAGTGCGATACAGATGCGCCATACGTAACGCTGAGGAGTAATGCCAGTGACAGCACTAATTGATGGAATAAAATTGGTAACCTAGAAAAAGAGAAAAGGAAAAAAACAAAAAATTAGTCATCGTTCGATATACAACTTTGTTTAAAATAAAGAAGCATTACATAGGTGAGAAGAGCCACTAGTACTTCTTTCTCCAAATTTACAACATGGCAAGGAAGAAGAAAAGAAAAAAAAAAGAAACAACATACTGAAGATGGAGTATACCTCCGAAATATATTTGCTATAAATTTCAAACAAGTAAAATATTTGTTTATTTTCCTAATATTACGTTGTGATTTGGTTTCAAGCGCATTTGATGCGTATTTTATTTTATTCAAATTAAAACAACGTTTCTTTTGAACTCTCATTCTTGACGTTATTCTCGCATTATCTATGCACAGTTCAAAATACAACCGCCAGATACAATGCGCAGCACTATACAAACAGACTTCTTTCTCCAAATTTACAACATAGCAAGGAAGAAGAAAAAGAAAAAAAAAGAAACAAAACAACACACTGAAGATGGAGTCTACCTCCGAAATATATTTGTTATAAATTTCAAACAAGTAGAATATTTGTTTATTTTCCTAATATTACGTTGTGATTTGGCTTTCAAGCGCACTTGATGCGTATTTTATTTTATATAATTTGGTTAGTTAATAATAAGAGGAAATTGAGGTTTAGTCAGGGTCAAGTTCCTGTACTCAGCCTATTGTGACGATTGATAGAAATGGAAGTGACATCACATGGCTAAAAGAGAAAGTGAGTGAAAAAAGTCTGTTTACTTAGAAGCACGCGTGTGAATTTGTGACTTTTAACAATAACATTTTCTGTCTTCAACCATTTTGTTTCGATCGGATTTCTCAAGATATGAATGATCTTATTTGTAGGCTGCGTTTCTCATTTCAGATTTTGATCCATTAGTGCCCATGGTCTTGTTTTTTTTTATGATCAAAAAGATAATTATCTATGTTTCACCAACATCTAGTATTATAATTTGATTAGTTGGCAATAACAGGAAATGGATATTCAGCTGAGGGTCAAATAAATGTACTCAAAGATTAACTCAGCCTACTATAAAAATTGATAAAAACGGATGCAACATCACATGGCTCAAAGAGAGAGTAAGTGAAAACAATCGTCAGTTCACTTAGAACCAGATGTGGTTTTAAAAACATCTGGAGAAAATAAGATGAAACAGTAATCTTCCTTATTATCTATCAGTACCGAAAACTAAAGCTAAACCCCATGATCAAGGTTTCTTTCCTAAACCTGCCCGTCTGTGGAACACAATACCATGGGGTTGCTTCTCAGCTGACTATAACATAGCCGTTTTCAAATCTAATGTGAGCAAATTCCTGTTTAGTTGTTCTTTTAAATAAACAAACAATTTCCACCCTTTCCAATAATCACGGTGCTGTTTCACCGGCCACCTTAATCCTTATCCTATCCTCAAGTGGCTTTTGAGTCTGTATAAATGATTACTCCCTCAAGTAAAAAAAAAAAAAAAAAAATTATGTCTACCCCTTCTCCTGTCTCACTGATCAGTAATTTGAAACAACAAAGGGAATAAACTTCTTCTGTCTTAAACCGTTTTGTTGGTGATTATTTTAGGTATGAATGAACTTGTTCACAGGCTAAATTTCCTCAATCAGCAGGGATCACAAGGATAGGGGTGGGGCGTGTGCATGAATAAGCGACTGATTGTAGCGTATGAAATGAGGTTGAAACACGACAGAGAGAAACCCGCTCACACTTGTAGTTGAGAAGTTTTATTACTACACAAGCCAGAAGGCCCGACCTATAAAATCAACAGAAAGTTCTTGGATATGACAGGGGCACATTCAAAATGAACGTTTCTGTTTAAAGCACAATTGCACCGTGATATCTGACTTTTTCATTTTAAACTTAAATTCAAACCATGATCACCACACAAGCAGTAAGGCCAGGCATATAAAATCAACAGTAGGTTCTTTGATACAACAGGGGCACATTCAGAATGAATGTTTTTGTTTATAGCACAACTGAACCATGATACTTGATTTTTGCATTTTTAAATTTAATTCAAGCGATTATATAAAAATATTTTATAGAATTAACAATAGGTTCTCTACAGTGCAATGTAGAATACAATGTCATATGGACTAAGTCACTGCAGAGAGGCATGTGAAGCTTTCTCCCAGTGCAACACAATAGGTCCCTAATTAGAGCAGGCATCAATTGAAATGGATGGCTCTCATCTTGGGGAGGCTCCATGTTTTGACAAGCTTCTGAACTTGATCTTTACTCCTGATCTGAAATAGAACACATACATCAAATTTGTTGCCAAAGTCGCTGGAAAACTGGTGGGATCCTTCTACCGCTCCAGTAGATATCTCACTCCTGGGGCAATTCTCTATCTATATAAAAGCCAAGTACATCCAAGGATGAAGACCTCCAATCCATAGTGGAATGGGGACAAAAATGGATGATCACATTCAATGCTGCCAAGACTAAGCTTGTTTCCTTCAATAATTACAAGAAACCTTCTCTACCACCAATAGCAATGGCCAAAAACACATTACCTCAAAGTACTTCCTTTAAACTCCTCAGCCTAACGTTCACAGGGAACATGAATTGGAACATATACATTGAGAGCGCTGCCAAGGCTGCTGCAAAAGTTATAGCCCGTTGAATTAGAATGAGTACTTTATGTCAAACATACATATCCCCGATAAACCCGCTTGCCAACAAAATCTCACCTCTTCACTATTGAGGTCCCTAAATGCCAGAAAGCTTTCTACTTTAATAACTTCTTCCCTCGAACACTTTGGAATTCCCTTCCTGCTACCTGCTTCCCTGACTATATTGATGAGTATAAGCTTGAATGTAATGTAAACCAACATCTTGTTAATCTTTCCTAGGCATGGTCCTAATTATTAGCTCCTTATGTCCAAGTGGCGATAAGCCTTGTTAGGAGCTAATGTGAGAAAAAAAAAAAATTGATGGTTGGATATGGTTAAATTTGTGCCCATTTTGGCATTAAATATTAATCCTTATAAATCCCTAACTGTGCATCAAATGGATACCATAATACTTAGTTGGCTTCACTTTATAACAAAGGTCCATACAAAACTTCAGCCAGCTCGGCTCAGTAGTTTCCGAGAAAAAGTGGAACTGACAGACAGACAAACAAACAGACTGACTAAGAGAAAAACAACATAGATAGAGTATAAATGAACGCTTTGACTGTCCTGTAAAATCAAATAAAACTTTGATAGTAATTTATGTATGAAATAATATTTTTTTTTACAAAATATTGCTGATATTAAATTAAAGAAAAGAAAATTGAGCCCTGATATATTAAAAAATATTCTTCTTTGTTTTTTTTTTGCATACACACATATACACACATATACATACATATACACACATATACACACATATACATACATATACATACATGCCTGTGGAACTCTTTTCTGTTCGCCTGTTTTCCATTTGACTACAATTTGGTTGTCTTCAAGTCCAACGTAAACAAGTTCTTGATGAGCCGTCCCCATAAGTAATCCAATTTATCAAATTTCCAATAATAACAATTATGACATTGTCCCACTGATTACTGTACACTCAGTAACCCTTATCCTCGAGTGGCCTCCGGGCCTTGATAAGTAGTGACCCCTGTGTAAAAAAAAAACATACACACACGCATACGTACACAAGTACACAGATACACACACACAAACAAATACATACATACATACACACACACATACACAAACACAAAGATATACACACATACTCACACACGTACTTACACACACACACATATATATATAAAGATACACACATACGCAGATACACAGATGTGCACAAACACAGATACACACACGCATACATACACACACACACGCACATAAACAGACAAACACAAAGACACACACACACACACACACACACACACACAAAGATACACACATATGTGAAGTTGTTTCATAGTTTTATTCATGTCAATTTGTAATTCTTTCTTCTCCTGCTGGACTATTGCTGAACCAACCCTCTTGCCAGGATCAATAAGGTTTTGGGGCCAAGGTTGCACCTTGCTGCTACCAGGATCAATAAGATGTTTTGTGCCAAGCTTTTCAAGGTATTGCCTTTAGATATTATACACCCCTCACCCCCCCCCACGTCTCACCTGTATAAAATCTTTTAAATAATAAAAAAAAGTAGCTTGCCTATCGACCATGGGTTCATTTAGAACTAAAAGCAGATATAAATGTCGCCACCCACCGACTCTGCCACACATAACGAGTATCTGTGGCCCAGAGAAGAGGGGTGAGGGCAAGGGGAGGAGGTAAGTAAGGGAAAATGGGAGCGGAAGAGGAGTTGAAAGGTAAACAAAAAAAAAATTATTTTTTTAATTAGACATTAGCATATATTTGATTGTTGACCTACCCATTGTTGTACCAAATGCGAGTTAATTAGCGTTTGTTTCTTTAACGACTTTTTCCTATATACTTTAACTAGTAAGGTTACATGGCGTTGTTGGGAGCCATTAAAGAACCAAATGTTGATTTTATAAAAATATTTTTACATTATGACTTCAATGAAATTTAAATGAACAAAAGTCAAGTATTATAGTTCAGTTGTGCTCTAAACAGAAACATTTATATCAAACTTCAGCTTGTGCGATGATAAAACTTCTTAAAGATCATATATATATATATATATATATATATATATATATATATATATATATATATATATATATATGGCCTTATTTTAGGTTGTGTAAAAGTGTCAACTTTGGGCAAAATCGGATTGACTTCTCAATCAGATTTTTTCGATTATCGATTTTCAATATTTATCAGACACGATCCAATACAAAATCTATGTAAGAACACTCCCAAACACATCAAGTACCTTTGTGTGAAATTTCCAAAAGATCGGCCTAACCGTTTCCGAGTTCATAGGAAACGAGCTCACACAAAGTTCCTTTTATATAATAGTAAATAGATAGACAGATAGATAGAAGTGTGTGTATATATATATATATATATATATATATCTGGACCGCCGTGCTTGCTTGCTTGCTTGCTTGCTTGCTTGCTTGAATCTTGTCTTTGATGATCCGGCGATTCCATCTTTTAAAAAAGGATTTTACTTATTAGTGGTCTAGCAAAGCCACAGAGGAGACAATCAAGCAAAAAAAAATCCTAAGCAAAATTAATCTCAAAGCAGCAAAATTGAAGCTGGCCTGCCAGGGCACTATATATACAAATGTAGGCAAATTTGGGCTTATTTTATTGGTTTGAAAATATAGGTTCTTTTTTACCAATTGTCATAACATAGAATTGAATCATAATTTTCAAAAAGCCTGCATATTTTCATGTAGTTTTGTCCCATAAAACCAAAGAGATGAGCATTTACCATATTGAATTTGGCTATGAGTGTATATATATATATATATATATATATATATATATATATAAAGTTTAGAGCAAAATAAATTAATTGATTGATATAATAATTAAATGAATGATTTTGCACTACAAAACAGTTACTGTCACTAACTGTAAGTGTCAATGGAGTTAAAGAAATAAATTGTAAGATGGTCAACATCATGAAATTTGGAATATAAACTTTTGTTATATATATATATATATATATATATATATGCTAGCAGGGAGACCTGGCGGTGCCTGGAATTGAATGATGATAAACGAATATTTCACACTCTTATATATTTTTTGTCATCAAAATCGCCTGAGAGGAAGCTTCACATGCGTCCATGCAGTAACTTAGTCAAAAATACATGTTATTCTACATTGCACTCTAGTGAAAGTACTGTTTTTTTATAAAATTATTTTATATAAACTTCTTTCCAGTTTACGAAAAAAAAAAAATATTAAGAAATTGATGTGCAGGGTTTGAACCTACAGACCACGTCATACAAAAAAAAAAAAAAAAAAACTAAATAAGTCTTATAAAACTCTTTGCAGTAAATGAAAAAAAAATTAAGAAATTTACGTGCGGAGTTTGGACCTAAGGACCACGTCATGCAAAAAAAAAAAAAAAAAAAAAAACACGCTATCAACTTACCCACAGCAGAATTTTACAGACCATTATTCTATTATTGTTGCTAAGCGACGACATGGAAAAAAATGGCTTTACCGATGATAGAGAAATTAAAATAACGGTTTCGATTATCGATTATCGGTAATTATCGGGGGGGGGGGTATTCTGAGACAAAACTTAACTAAGATTACTACTCCCAGACTTATACATTAAAGGTCTGTAAATTTTAAAGAAAATCTGTTCAGCCGTTTCGGAGTCTATAAGGAACGAACTCACACATACAAAGTTGCATTTATATAATTATAGAGATATCTCCAGATACGTGATTTATATGTATTAAAATTAATGGCGGGGGGGGGGAAGGTATCTTGATAAAATGAATGTTAGTAAAGAGATTTAGCTGCAGATTAGTAAGAACAATGATATACTTATTTTAAATGTTAATAGACATTTGTGTGAAAGTGGGAGATGACGGGTTGAAGAAAGAGAGGGAAAAAAGAGGAAAACAAAGAGAGAAAGATAGAGAGAAAGAAAGAAATAATGAGAAAGAGTGAGGGAGAAAGAGAATATGTGGGTGCAAGATAGAGAGAGAGTGAAAGAGAGAGAGGGAGAAAGAGAGAGTGGGGGTGAAAGAGAAACAGAGTGAGAGGGTAAAAGATTGTGATATGTGAAAGAGAGAGAGGCTTTTAGAGAGAAATGGTTAAAGAGGGTGGGAGAGGGAGAAAGAAAGTGTGCTGGATTAAAAAGAGAAAGAGGGTGAAAGAGAGAAAGAGAAAGAGGGGAAGAAGGAGTGAGAGAGGAAGAGAGAAGAAGAAAGAGAGAGGAAGAAAGAGAAAAAAAAAGAAAGAGAGAGGGAGAACGAAAGAGAAGGGGGGATGAGGAAAAAAAATGAAGACAAAGAACAAGAAAAGTGTGTGTGGGGGGGGGTAATACCGCAGTAAGAGGAGAGAGGAGGATAAGGAGAAAGGCAGACAAAAGGCAGGATGGAGGAGGGAGAAAAGAAAGAGGAAAAGATGATGATGAAGGCGATAACGGAGAGAGAAGAAAAGAAGGAAAGAGAAGATGGAAGAGAGAGAGAAGGAGAAGGAGATGAAAAGGTGAAGAAAAGACAATAAGTGAAAAAAATATTGGTAAAAAAAAAAATCAAAAAAATCTTCAATTCCAATTCCAAGATGATTGGCACTTTTGGATTTTCGCAACATCTTGACAACATGAACAGCCATTATTTGATTTCAATAGATTCTCGATTTTCAGACAGAAGAACGATTCTTCACAATCATCCCGACATGAAAAAAAAAAAAACGTCTTTATTATTCTATGTCTTTGAAGAATCCAATTTTTAGCGCAGCTTCTCTTATAGTGTACACTCTGAACATATCAATAATAAATCGTTTTGGTTTTCTTTTTTTGTTTGTTTTGTTTTGTTTTTTTTTGGGTTTTTGTTTTTTTAGAGCATTTTGCATCATAGACAACAAAAAACGAAAAAGTGGTCAACAAATTAATATATAACAAAGGAATGTTACGAAATGCAAGATAAGTTAGTGCTTTCTCTTCTACCTACCTGGATAAATTTTGTGCGTGTTAACTTATTTTAAAAGCGTTCATTTAATTTGAAGCACAAGTAGTATCGAGTCTTATGTTAGAACAAGAAAACATAGCTGATTAGACGGTCATATGGGGAGTCTCGATAATCACTTAAAAATCGAAAATCAAACAAAAGATTGAAAGAACATTACATTTACACACGATTGATGATATCTACTAAGAGGGGTTGTCTCAGTTCTTTAACTTAAACTTTTCTCACTCTCGCTCATATATATATATATATATATATATATATATATATATATATATATATACATAAGTGAAATTGTCTCTCTCTGTGTTTGTGTGAATTTTCAGGCTACAGACTCGAAATTTGACATAAGAGGTATAGAGATTTGAGAAAATTATTTTAATCGGTTTTCGGCCAGAAAAGTGGCTGTCAAGGGGTCAAAGTTCAACGATTTAACCTTTGAAAACTCAACCAAACTCCTCCGCTTATTTTCGGTCTGAAATCTTGAAATTTTAAATGTAGGTTACTTGGACATGGATCAAACTTTTTAATTTGATTTGAACCCAAAACAATAAATGTTAAGCGGGTCAAAATTGGAGTCAAAGTTAAAAAAAAAAAATTGATCTCTGCAGTATTTACCAAATTAACTCAGCCAATTTTTTGTCTAAATATTTGAAATTTTGCATAAAGTGTATTCAAACATAGGGCAAGCTTTTTAGTCAGTTTTTGGCCGAAAATTTGGCCGCCAAGGGGTCAAAGTTCAAAAGTTTGCAGTCTCTAGCAAACTGTTTGTTATGGGGTTAAATGGTAATAAGAACGAAGGAACACAGGATTTTTAGGAACGAAATATGTATTCACATAAATTATAGGCAAAGTGAGTTGAGTATATCCATTCCTCAAGGGTAGGACGTTTGCACACATCCGGCTTGGTCGCATGCCAATCTCAGACTGCCGGACACCTATACTCGATATCGGAAGTGACGTCACCAAAGGAATTGACGTGATGAGAGAGTCCATTAATCCTTATTCAGCCAATTTTGGGCCCAACCATTGTAAAATTTACATAAAGGGTATTCAGACATGCAGCAAGCTTTTTAATCAGTTCTGGGGCTAAAATTTGTTTGCCAAGAAATCAAATTTGAAAGAGTTGACCTTTGCAGACTCTACCAAACTCCTCCACCAATTTTGGGTCTAAACACTTGAAATTTTAGATGTAGGTTACCTGGCCATGAGACAAACTTTTTAATATATATATATGAAATTGTCAATTGGTATGGAAACAATTGTAACTTACAATGAAATACACTTTCTGTTGCTATCAATTCCTTTTTTTGAAGTCTTGGTTTTGTTAATACAGTATACATATATATATATATATATATATATATATATATATATATATATATATATATATATATATATATAGACTAATATGTAATTATACTGAGTTCGTGAAATTCAGTAAATTTTCATATACCAATGAGTTTTAAGCCAAAAATGGTTGACTTAAAGAGTAAGCTACAAAATTATAAAATTTTATAATTGAGCATTAATATACTGTGTAAGCAAAAACAAGACTTCAAAACAAAGTGTTGGTGGCAACAAAAAGTGTATTTCCATTTACGTTACAATTGTTTCCATGACCAGTTCGACAATTTCAAGCATTATGTCGTTTGAAAATTTTCAAAACCAGCATTTCTTCAGACTTTATGAATTCAAAATGTTTCAAAATTTATGAATAGTTAATAAGTTTAGGAGTAAATCTTATACATGCAAATATATACAAGTATGCATGTAGCAGCCCTGCTGTTTTAATAGCATCGGCAACCAAGGCTCTCCAAATTGTAGCGCCATGATAATCTCGGGAAGACAAGGAAAGACGGTGGTTTCTCGTTGCTTTCCGTCCTGGTTCAGGGATGTATCTCCCCCTTCCACCTACATGAGTTAAACGCATTCCCAGATACCAACCTGGAAATTTCTACAACTCTGCGCAGTGCATACAGCGCCTCACCTTCCCAAATGGTCACCCATCTGGCACTGGCCAGGCTCATCATTGCTTAACTTCGGTGATCTGGTGAGAACAGGTGCGTCAACATGATTGTGTCGTATGAACATATACACATAACTAATTTTATTATTACGTTAAATGCCGGTTAGTCAACGTTTGTTTCTCTAAGGTTTTTTTCGCCTATGATTGAATGACAGAATGCTTGAATAACAGAATGCTTGAATAACAGAATGTTTAAATGACAGAATGTTTAAATGACAGTGCTTGAATAACAGAATGCTTGAATGACAAAATGCTTGAATAACAGAATGCTTGAATAACAGAATGCTTGAATGACAGAATGCTTGACTAACAGAATGTTTAAATGACAGAATGCTTGAATAACAGAATGTTTGAATAACAGAATTCTTGAATGACAGAATGCTTGAATGACAGAATGCTTGACTAACAGAATGTTTAAATGACAGAATGCTTGACTAACAGAATGTTTGAATGACAGAATGCTTGAATAACAGAATGTTTGAATAACAGAATGCTTGACTAACAGAATGTTTAAATGACAGAATGCTTGACTAACAGAATGTTTGAATAACAGAATGCTTGAATGACAATATTTGAATAACAGAATATTTGAATAACAGAATGTTTAAATGACAGAATGTTTGAATAACAGAATGCTTGAATAACAGAATGTTTAAATAACAGAATGTTTAAATGACAGAATGCTTGAATAACAGAATGTTTGAATAACAGAATGCTTGAATGACAGAATGCTTGAATGACAGAATGCTTGACTAACAGAATGTTTAAATGACAGAATGCTTGACTAACAAAATGTTTAAATGACAGAATGCTTGAATAACAGAATGCTTGAATAACAGAATGCTTGAATGACAGAATGCTTGAATGACAGAATGTTTGAATAACAGAATGCTTGAATAACAGAATGTTTGAATAACAGAATGTTTGAATAACAGAATATTTGAATAACAGAATGCTTGAATGACAGAATGTTTGAATGACAGAATGCTTGAATAACAGAATGTTTAAGTAACAGAATGTTTAAATGACAGAATGTTTAAATTAGTGTTGTGCCGATGAATCGGAATCGGAATCGGGAATCGGTTAAATCGGTAATTTTCGGGGAATCGGAATCGGCATCGGAATCGGAAAAATTTGTGTATAATTTCCGATTCCAAAATCGATTCTTTGAATATTTTTCAAAAGTTAATTTTCAATTGCTTGTACCGATTATAAATATTTATTTCTTTTAAACTATTAGTAAAACTAAACTCTATAGATCTACGTACTCGTTATAGAATGAAGTTCTCATAACAAAATCACGTAATTTCATTAAATAGTTTTTGTTTTACGCTCCCTTGACTAATTATCGCAGTTTTTTTAGGAAGATTCCAAATTTCCCAAATCGTTTTTACGGCATAAAATAAAAACTATTTGATGAAATTACGTGATTTTTTTTATGAGAACTTCATTCCATAACGAGTACGTAGAATATATATATTTTTTTATTTTTCGTTTTTTAACATAGTGTAAACTGCACAAGCACCCTTTTTTAATACGTGAAGACAGTTTAGAGCTTCATCCTAGATCTAAAAATAATTTGGTTTTTAGTGGGTTTACAAATATCGTCCAAAAGTAGAATTTCAATGAGGGGGGACTTTTAAATGTAAATATAATTTCTTTTTCAATCTGAAAAATTTCTAAATGTTTTCTCTTTATCTATTTTATCCAGACTTTGATAAATTCATTGTGAGATATTCATGTATATTTTTAACTTTTCCGAAACCCCGAGAAAAATGCGACGGTGACAGACAATGTGGCTCCAGGAAAATAAAATAAAACTCTATTCGTTTGAAATCTTTTCATATTAAACTCCTTGAGAAATTTGGCAAGTGGGTGTGAAAAAGTATTGTTGTCGAAACCAACGGCATCGAAGGTGTTAATTACCCCATAATACTTTCAACTCAACTTTTGAGTGAGATTGGCGGGCTTCAGCGAGGCCTCCGTGATATATATATATCTCACGGAGACCTAGGCTTCAGACGGCATTGGCGCCGTCGTAGCAATCCTTAAGTATATACATAAACAATACCGGCAGAATCAAAGAAAATCACACTGGAAGCATATTTCAAATTAAATCAAAGGCCAAGCCTTTTCACAATTTTGTCCATTCCTTGTTGGTCCCCCCCCCCCCGATTTATTGGAGAGGGACTATAGTTTTCAGTGGCGTCCGTTCGTTCGTCCGTTCGTCCGGATGATTCCCGGATAACCGTCCATTACTTTTTTCTGAAATTTTGCCACAAGTTGTACTCCAATACGTAGATGTGCACAACATCGAGTTTTTTTTTTAAAGAAAACTCTCGTTGCTCCCCCAGGGGCTGAAAAGGGGTCAAAAATGCCCAAAATGGCAAAAATGACACTTTTGGCCCCATAACTTTTTTCCCGTCCATTAGATTTTACTGAAACTTGTCCAAAATGTGAAGGCAATTGTTGCAAATGTAAATTCAGTATCGCCGACCCTGGCAAAACTCTGGTTTGCGCCCCCCGGGAACTTTTAGGGCTAAAAACCACCCCTTTTTTAGGCTCTTTTTTCATATTTGTCTAAAATGTGATTATGTATCTCTATTTAGTGTTTTTTATATGGTGCTGAACTCAAATTTACATGTCTTAAGGCCTGAAACATAGCCGTTTGTCCATTTTTACAAGTAATCAGCTCCCCCATGGGGGCAAAAGAGGTAAAAAAAATACCTCAAAATGACTCTAAATAGACAAAATTGACATATTTTTCAGAATAACTTTTCATCCATTCATTAGATTTTTCTGAAACTTGGCAAAACCATGGGCATACCTGATATACACCTGATGGAAGTATCACTGACCCTGGGAAAAATCAGAGTCACAAGCCCTGGAGGTTTTAGGGCTAATATTGGGTGTGGAGCAAAAGTTGAACTTAGTCATTTTTCTGAAAACTTTTGAAAATTTTTTTTTCACTCAAAATTGTTTTTTTATCAGTTATGTATCGCTTTTTTTATCACTTTATTCGACCCCCCCCTCCTCACATAGAGGGGGACCATGCATGCACGGCTTGTTATATCTGTCAATACCGATTGCCGAGTGAGGGAGCAGCAAACATACCGACAAAACCCAACACTTTTATATTCTACTTTTCATTTAATTAGCAATAATGTTTGATATTATTTTTCTGGGCAAAATATTTCTTTAATTTTAGACAATTCTTTCGCTACTTTGAAAATAAACTGCATTCTTCTAAAGGTTACCTAGCGAATTTTCGCAAAGTTTCAATTTTTGTTTTGTTTATTTTATGCATATAAAATAAGTTTAGATCTTCTTTAGTTTTACTAATAGTTTAAAAGAAAGAAATATTTATAATCGGTACAAACAATTGAAAATGAACTTTTTAAAAATATTAAAAGAATCGATTTGGGAATCGGAAATTAGGCACAAATTTTTCCGATTCCAATACCGATTCCGATACCCCCAAAATTACCGATTTATCCGATTCCCGATTCCGATTAATCGACACAACACTAATATAAAACGATTAGGAATTTAAAATAGACGGTCAGTTTCACAAATAAATATAACGTAACATGAGCTGTAGTGTGTTACCAATTTTAAATTATGTGCGCTTATTGGGGATAGGGTGTCTACTTTTTAAGCGATTACACATGGTTTTACAACGTTGCAAACCGAACTTAATTTAGTGGGAAACACTTTAGTTAATATCCATAAAGAATTAGGATGGCCAGAAATGATGATCATTTTACGTTAAATTTATATTCGAAACTGATCTTACACTCTAAATTCTAAATGATCGCTTTTCTTTCCGCCAATTAAAAAAATGTTCTAACACGTAATCTATAAAAGTAATATTTCATTTTGGAATAGGGATTTAGCTGCGAGAGAAAGCACAGAAAGCTCACGCAATCTCACGTTAAAAATGGTTTTCATAATAGTAATATTATTATTTAGAAATTCGTTCGTAACAATGAGATGTGGCTTTGCTAAGTGGCGTTGTTAAATATATTGTTCTTACATCGTTTTCTTATTTTGCCTACCAATCTTCGAATATTTTCCACTATTCATGTAAGTAGCATGTTATACAGTAAATACGAACTGGTACAATATAGCTTTGTTTTAAAATCAAAATAAATGTTTTGTTGTGTTACAATTTTTAATCAATTACAAGGCAAACATTTGAGATAAAATATACGCGGACATTAACCAGGGGTTTATGTAATAATTTGAAAATTTACGAAAAAACAAACAAAAAAATCTCTAATTAAATATGTATAAATTTTACAAGAATCGGAATCGGGAATCGGATCGGAATCGGAAATTTTGAACGGAATCGGAATCGGAATCGGGAAAAATTTTGGCATCGTCCCATCACTAGTTTAAATAACAGAATGTTTAAATAACAGAATGTTTAAATGACAGAATGCTTGAATAACAGAATGTTTAAATAACAAAATGTTTAAATGATAGAATGCGTGAATAACAAAATGCTTGAATAACAAAATGCTTGAATAACAGAATGCTTGAATGAGAGAATGTTAGATGATGATTGATAATAATATAAGCAATACACGCTGATGCCATTGTGTCGTACTGAATATTTGAAAACAAAAAATCAATGAATTCAATGCAGATTATGATTCATGCATGAAAGATTGAATATTATCTTGATCTGCAGATGTTAATATTATCATGATCTGCAGATGTTAATATTATCATGATCTGCAGATGTTAATATTATCATGATCTGCAGATGTTAATATTATCATGATCTGCAGATGTTAATATTATCATGATCTGCAGATGTTAATATTATCATGATCTGCAGATGTTAATATTATCATGATCTGCAGATGTTAATATTATCATGATCTGCAGATGTTAATATTATCATGATCTGCAGATGTTAATATTATCATGATCTGCAGATGTTAATATTATCATGATCTGCAGATGTTAATATTATCATGATCTGCAGATGTTAATATTATCATGATCTGCAGATGTTAATATTATCATGATCTGCAGATGTTAATATTATCATGATCTGCAGATGTTAATATTATCATGATCTGCAGATGTTAATATTATCATGATCTGCAGATGTTAATATTATCATGATCTGCAGATGTTAATATTATCATGATCTGCAGATGTTAATATTATCATGATCTGCAGATGTTAATATTATCATGATCTGCAGATGTTAATATTATCATGATCTGCAGATGTTAATATTATCATGATCTGCAGATGTTAATATTATCATGATCTGCAGATGTTAATATTATCATGATCTGCAGATGTTAATATTATCATGATCTGCAGATGTTAATATTATCATGATCTGCAGATGTTAATATTATCATGATCTGCAGATCACGATTTTATTAACATTACCAGCTGGTCGCGCCGCATTGCTCGGTCGTAAAATATGCATAAATATTATACTTTAATTAATACAAAAACTGAGACATGTACATACGATTATTATGTTTGTTACAATATTTTTTACTAATTATGCTGTATGATCCCACACAGTCATAAGATTCTATTTATAAACAATGCTGCTAGGAACTGACAAATCAAATTCACGTTCTTCTACCAACCAATCAGAAACCAGGATTGCTCCATAAATATTAAACCTTTCTGTAGAAATTTCGCATATGTTTTCTTCGTGTCAACACGGGAAGAATCTTTTGCTCAGTGGATCCCAACTCGAGAACTGTCTACTGCGAACCAGTCACCTCCCAGAACTTGTGTAGAACAATGAAGTATCGGAAACTGTTCTGAAACTAAACATCGCTTACACTTCTAGAATGTTTTTTCTAAACAGTTCACTTCTTGTAAGTAAAGAAAAAAATACTCGAGCTGAGATTGAAACCAAGACAGTGAGTCAAATACAATAACCATTAGACCAGCTTGACACGCTCTTTAAAAAGGTGTTTCGAACATACTTATTCTTAACATAACGAAGCTGCCATGTTTCATGGCTATGCATGTGTATTCATGAAACACTTGACAAACAGATAAAAATCCGATCACCCACATGTACCAATTTTTCAATTTGGACCCCTTAGCTGCCTTTTTTCAGAATGAAAATGGATTAAAAAGTTTTCCACATGTCTGATGCCCTATATACCAAATTTCAAGTCTATAGATTAAAAATTCATTGAGTATATAGGTTGAGAAGTATCATCACATGCACACATTCTCACTTTTATAGATTTCTTTAAATAACAGATGCATACTTCAAAATCCGGCAAATCGTTTTTTAGTTACTTTTAATATAAAAAATGAAGTCAGTTCCACTTTTTAGTTTAAAACTAAAAGTATTTTATCATAATCATAAAGGTGTTTGGTTCAACGTCCGTTTCACACGGTGACAAGAGTTGGACAACTTTTAGAAATCGATTTACAATATTGCTAGCCTGTCTCTAGTTTAGTTTAGGCCTCTTGATTCCTTGGGGAACATAGGGCTGCAACGGCACTCTTCCAATGAACCTAGTTCTGGCTGGTCCTCTTCAGTTAGACCCATGTCATTCCAGCAGACCTGGTCTCAGCCTCAATGCTTCTTTTCCATGTCTGCCTTGGGCGATCAATTTTACGCTTGCCTTGCGGGTTCCAAGGGCCTGTCTAGTGATGTTGGATGCAGGCTTCCACAAGGTGTGGCCAATGTAGTTCCATTTTCGTTTTTTGATGTCTATCTCCATTGGGGTTTGGTTGGTTTTGCCCCACAGTTGTTCAAGACCCACAAACTCCAGACATTCACCAACAGATGTCTCAGAAACATCCTAAACATCAGCCTGTCCCTGCTCTATTGTTATTTTTATGGCAAGTGCTTGTCTGAGCTCCAATCTATCGTTCACCCCTTCCCTAATTGATAAGAGGTGACTCTTTTGTAAATATATATATATATATATATATATATTGTATTTTTTGTACAGAAAGTTGTTAGATGAGACAAGTCATTGGTACCGTCGGTTTCAAGCCCGATAATTAGGACCGTTTTAGATATCCATATCAAGCTCCCTTCAGCCAATACTCATCACAAGAGATGAGTATTGGCTGAAGAGAGCTTACATGGATATCTAAAACGGTCCTAATTATTGGGCTTGAAACCGACGGTACCAATGACCTGTCTCATCTAACAACTTTCTATACACAAAATACAAAATATAAATATGCTCTTATTTTTTTGGATTTTCCTTTTAATTGAGTATTCTGCTGAATTTCTTTTAAAAAAAAAAACTAATCATATATATATATATATATATATGACCAAGTTTTTATTTGTCCTTCTTTCTTTCAAATCTAGCCTTCTGCCAACTGATTCTGCTGTCTTAGCTGTTTTATATCTACTAACCCAAAACCTTTCATCCATTCTTTCAATGTGACCATACCAACGAAGTTTCCTGTTCTGCACACATCTTCCTACATTGTCTAGATTTAATCTTCTTCTGAAGTCTCAATCCAAAGCCTGTCGTAAAGACTCGCATTACACATCAATTTTATCATTCCTCTCAAAGCGACGTATGTTCTTTATCCTCGCTGGCCATGTTTCACTTCCACACATGCCGCAGAGATTCT